>NC_044563.1:65873484-66176262 GCF_007565055.1 Rhinopithecus roxellana | reverse complement strand
GTGGTAATTTTGTTGTTTACATTAGTCCCCAAGCATAGTGCTGACGTGCTGTCTAGTGATCCTACATACAAAAAGGCTGAGATGTGCCTTAGGGACAAACACCTGTGTTAGATAAGCTTTGCCCAGGCATACATTACAGCGTTATTGGCCATGAGTTCAGTGTTAATTAATCAGCAATATATATTAAATAAGGTGTCTCTAAACAGAAACATACACAAAACGAGGTGATGTATTGATCCATTGACAAAAATGTACCCAAAGGCTTGCAGGAACCCAACCCCGTGCTTCCCCCTAGGAGCAAGGCTTCAGTGTTCGTTAGTTCCGTGTTCATGGTGACTTGACAGAACTACTGCACATAAGAATTAACTGCATTTGTTGATGAATGTTAAAGTTTGTGCAGGGCACCCTGGAGGCACAGAGGACGGAATAGGCATCCCCAGCATGCCAGCTAATGCACAGCCTGGCTGTGTTCTCTACTCTTGGTCTGGCTGATATCGCTGTTGTTTATTGCAGGTGGAGGGACGTTTCCCTAATTCTCCTGGCACCTTCCTGCAGAAAGACTGTAGTGAGTGCCCCAGAATCCACAAGGTGCCCGAGGTGGTGATGTTTTTGGAAAGGAAATTAAGAGCTAGCACCTCTCCGTGCCTGCCTGTGTCAGAGGATTACAGAGAAGAAGAATGACAAGAGAAAATGAAAAGGAAATGGGCTGACAGCCTGCAGAGTGGTATTGCAACTCCAACACAAAACATTCCCTAGTAATTATAGAATAACCTTCATTTAAATGCAAATCAGCCTGTAATTAAGATAAGGGACCTACCATTTGCCAGCAGTTTTTTGTTGTTTCTTTTTATTTTTTAAATTTTTGGGGTGACAGTTATGGTTTCTCAGGCATTCCTCTGTTTCATTGATGAATAGTCATTATGTTTACAGATTGTGTTATGAGTGCAATATTTGGATAACTGCAGAACAGAAATTAGTGTCACTTACTTTCAGCTGCCCCCAGCAAAAGAAAACAAATGTGCACGGCGCATAATGTTGATATAAGCAAAACTTCCTAAGTGACATGGCCCTGGATGACATCAGATAATGTGCCGTCCCAGATCACCAGGAGCCTGAGACAAATGCACTGAGTCCAGAATTACTGGGGGAAACAAACAGTTTTCCTGATGACTTTTAGCAGAGTCGCTGAGCCCTTGCAAGGCACCTGCAGTTGAACCAAGTGCTTTTCCTTGGCGGAAAATGGGCAGAATGAAGATACCATTTTTAGACATCACAATAGGATCCTCAGAAGGAAAAGATGATGACCTGACTGTGGTCTGCATGTTAATTTGTGACACAGGAAGGTAACCTCTTTTGCTAGGTTAACATTGATCACCTCCCTGTCAGCTGCTGTTAACTGTGGTTGACTTGTACTCTGGATTAGGGAAAGTCAGATCCCTGGGGTAGACTAAACACAAAAGGGCTATTTGCAAGGTAAGCATTCATTCATTCAATAAGTACACACACACACATATTCACATCTGTCTTTATCTATCTATGTAATCTAATCTCTCTCTCTTTCTCTCTCTCTCTCTCTCTCTCTCTCTCTCTCTCTCTCTCTGAGCATCAACTAGAGCCGGAACTGTTCTAGAAGCTTGGGTATATAGCAGTGAACCCAATTTAGGCATAAACCTGAAACAAACCCACGCAGCACATGCTGCGGACCTCTTCCACAGCCACACCTGGCTGTGATTCCAGGAACCCCACCCTGAGGCCTGGTCCGGCCACCTCTACCTGTCCCCGCTGCCGCTACCAGTCCCTTTTCTGAACTTATTGACATAGCTTGGAATGGAAGCCTTCTTTTCAGCCAGAAAGCATTGAAAACAGGGGGTTTCAGAGCAGCTGAAAGGTCCAGCAAGTTCAATGTGTTCTTTTAATTAGCAAGGGGATTGCATTAATAGTTCATTAGCCATCACTTAATTAAAAAAAAAAAAAACTTTTCTCCCTTAAAATATATAGAACTCAAACTAGGACTTCCCAAGGTGTTGTTCTTTTTCCATTGGTTTGTTAGGCTGTCTGTGTGCCATCCTACATCCTTCAGGAGAAAGGCAGCTGCTTCCTTGGTTTTTTGTTTGTTTTGTGTTTTTAATGAAAAAAACTCTGAAAGGATACAATGTATGTCTGGGATTCTTAGCTGAATTGGAGAGTTTGGGACAATTAGCTGGGTAAAGAGAGGACAGATTAATTCACACGGCAACTCTGACAAGCCTGACACTCCTCACACAGGGTTGTCATCCCCCATCCTACCTTGTCCTCTGCCGTCTTCCCTCTCAACTCCAAGAGGGTTTCACAAAAATATCATGCACTTTAAATTAACACACCTTGCCAGAAAGGTGGTTCCATAGCTTTCCTTGGACTCTTTATCTCTATTAAGTGTTATCTGTTTGTCTGGCTATAGATGTTTCCTAGGGAACCTCAGATGCCCTTGATAGAATTTACACACTGCTACTGAAGACTGAAATGTGTTTGATGGATTAACTGGGGAACTTACAAAACTTTAATGTCTTTTTTTTAAGTGTCTAACTTTGTATCCTCTGGGGTGATTGTTAACTTCAAAAGCCATTTCAAGGTTCAATAAAACTAATGGAGGTGAGATGGGCCGAGTAGAGCATTCGGATTCCTGTTCTCACCATTCTTTATCATCCACACAATGAGCTTGCTAGCAACTCTGCAGTCTCCATGCATAATGTAAACTCATTCTTCATTTTAACTCAAAAGACACCTCCTCCGTGGAGCCTTCTCTAACATCCCCTGAGAATACTAGAGTTAATTAGATATTCTGTGAGAATAAGACATAATTTCCCCCACCACCCAATGCTATTTGAATACTCCGTATTTCTTGGGGTAGAAAATGGATCTTAAAATTGTTGAAACTTATTATTTGGGGAATCATATGCTGCTTCTACATTCTAAGGAGAAAGCTCAGGTTTGTTCTGTGCCATTCCTTTGTCCTAGAAAGGGTCACCTTTTTGAGCATTGTTTTTATGCAGCTTTGAGGCAGATAGCACCCATCATTTTTAAGAATTCTTAGACTTAGGGGAAATAATCTAAATTCAGATATTTCAGACTTAGGTGTTAGATATTCTGTTTAATAATTAAATAAGGCTGTCTTCATATATGTATTTGGAGAGGATGTCATGAAGTTAGCAGGTTTTTGATTCCTCTGCTTGTGGCCAGAGAGTTGGGATGGGTGACCTGAATAAGAGGGAAGGAAAACAGTTGGAAATGGCTCCTGTTCTGGTGGTTAGTGAGCCCGGGTCACATGGCAAGAGGTTGAAAACTAGGGATGACTATTTGGGCCCCTTTAGAGAGACTGGCCACTGGATTCTGGGAAAGTGACTTATCATAGTCTAATTTTAATTTCCCCTTTAATTCTTGTAGCTTCTTTTTTCCTAAACTTCAGTCAAGTCTTAAAAATATTACAGTTCTATATTAGCTGTGCTTAGAGCCACAAGTGGAGATATTTATATCTGCACTTTGAGGGAAAGAACACAGAGGAGCGTCAAAGCAGTGTTGATAGCGTCTATGAGAAATCCGAGGTAATGGACAGGGAAACCCGAAGCAATGACTTGGAGACAAAGCTGCTGAATGACAATGAAGATGGATTTGTGCAAGGTTTCAGGACTCCTGCTTGGGGGAGGGACTAGACTGCTTGCAGTTATGCAGATGAGGGCTCAGTGCAATAATTTGGTTCTATAATTTATATCCACATGCGTGATAAGCCCCACCTGCCTTGGGAGTTTGGGAAGAGAATTTACTTATTCCTTCTGTTCTCTGGCTTCTAACCAGTTAAGTGTGGATCCAAAGATCCTCATGAAGATCGAAATATAGCATTTGTTTTATTACTGGCAAATCTAGTTTGGAGTATACAGGAGAATTCTGTTCTTTTAAACCTTGTAACCTGCAGGATTCTGGCATGGACTATTAAGTTGCAGCAGGATGAAGTAGAAATGAATATAAAACCATTTCCAGGTATCTGCAATAGACACTGTCTTTGTTTATTTCCTCATGACCTAATCACTCTTAGTAGGCTCCACCTCCCAATATTGTTGCATTGGTAATTAGGTTTCCAACACATAAATTTTGGGAGACACATACAAATCATAGCAGATACTGATACTATTGTTGAGGTTTGTTACATACATTCAAATTCAGCATATGTGTGTGTGTGTGTATACATATATTATATATATATATCCTTATACCTGTGGACCCCAGATTAGGAAGCCCTTCCCTGGGAAGAAGTTTAATAAAAGAAAAACATCCACAAGCATTGTTTTAGGGACTACCTCTCCAGGTGCATCTCCCTAGAAGACTAAAGTTAACCAAGGTGGGGAGGGCGTCTTCCTGGCCCCAAAGACCCTGCTGTATGCCTTATTCTGCTCCAGCTCTGCCCTGACTTGAGCTCTTTTACTCCCTTCTCCAGCTCACCAAGGCCTTAGTGGCCTCCCACAGCCTGCCTCATTCGGAATTTCACATTGTTCTTAAGTGAGAAAAGCTCATTACATTTCCCCTCACTCTTCTGAGGGGAAAGCAAAGCAAACACAACAATGACAAATGTCTTTCCAGACGCCTGCAAATTCATCTCTTTCTTGGACATTTGATTTTCACTGTTGACAGCAGTCACAAGACTTGGTCAGCACTCCTTCATGGATGGTTCATTAGGGATAGGGAAGAAACATCCATGACAGTCACCATCCTAACCCATTGTCTGTTGCTGTGAAAACCACAGAGCAAAGAACATGGTCAGGAAAGCACATAGTTGTTAGTGTGGGCTTCCTAGTGACCTTCTTGATAAATATGGTGGGAAAGAAAAAGCCTCCTCTGCCACTTTGTTTCCACGTTTGTCCAATTACCTGTATTTGGACAGGTCAGAGACTGAATGTCATCCTGAACCATTTAGCTGAGTACCTACTATGTGCAGGGTGCTGTGCTGATTGCAAAGAAGAATTAAATGATAAACGAACGACAGTAAGCATCAGTCTATAGACCCTTTAGAGGATGGAGGAATACAGGTATCGTAATGGTTAATTGTATGTGTCAACTTGGCTGGCCCAGATAGCTAGATATTATTCTGGATGTTTCAGTGAGTGTGTTTTTGGATGCGATTGACATTTAAACTGGTGAACATTAATTGAAGTAGATTGCCCTTTATAATGTGAATTGATCTTATTCAGTCATTTAATTCCTAGAAGGATCAAAAGGCTGATCTCCCCTAAGCAGGAGAGACTCAGACAGCAGAGCGCCTTTGGACTTGACCTGCAACATCAGCTCCTCTCTAGGTCTCCAGCCTGATGGCCCACCCTACAGATTTTGAACTTTGCTGCCTTCATAATTTTGTGAGCCAGTTTCTTAAAATAAATCTTTCTTTATTTGCATAGCACATTCTATTAGTTCTGTTTCTCTGGGGAGCCTTGACTAATACAGATATCTCTACATCTTTCTCTTACATCTGTTTTGTTACTTTTAGAGCATCTTTCCCCCATGAAGTTGTCTATGTTCAGACTCTCCTATAGCAGCACTGTTTTCCATTTCCTTAGAAACTTGGTGGAGAAATTCATCTATATGTTTAATAGCAGCTTTGGATTTCTGCAAAGAGAGTCCAAGCTTTCAGAAATAGTCTTTGACTTAAAGAAAATAATAAACAAAATGGAAATGATTATAAAATATGTAAAGATTGGCCAGGCATGGTGGCTCACACCTATAATCCCAGCACTTTGGGAGGCTGAGGTGAGCGGATCATGAGGTCAAGAGATCGAGACCATCCTGGCCAACATGGTGAAACTCCATCTCTGCTGAAAATACAAAAATTAGCTGGGCATGGTGACGTGTGCCTGTACTCCCAGCTACTTGGGAGGCTGAGGCAGGATAATTGTTTGAACCCAGGAGGTGGAGGTTGCAGTGAGCTGAGATCACGCCACTGCACTCCAGCCTGGTGACAGAGTGAGGCTCCAGCTCAAAAACAAAACAAAAACAAAACCACTCCAGCCAGGCAACAGAACAAGACTCTGTCTCAAAAAAAAAAAAAGAAAAAAAAAAAAAAAGGAAAGAAAGAAAAGAAAAAGAATATGTAAAGATTTTCTTTCCTACTCACGTAATTGGGGTAAAGAGTGATATTCTCATCTCATAGTACAATTATTATAATCCATGGCTACATAGAAGGGGCTAAATCCCCCGTGTCTAGTTCAGGATTGGAAAAAATGGGGCCAACTGACAAATGAGCTTTGGTTCTGATGGTTTCCTGCTGTTTCTACTCTGTATGTTCTCTTCAGGGGCGATCATCCTAATCCATGACTTCAATGACCAATGTCATACTCATGTACTCCTGTATTAGTCCATTTTCACACTGATGATAAAGACATACCGGAGACTGGGTAATTTATAAGGAAAAAGAGGTTTAATGGACTCACAGTTCCACATGGCTGCTAAGGCCTCACAATCATGATGGAAGGTGAAAGGTGTGTCTCACATGGTAGCAGACAAGAGAAGAGAGCTCATGCAGGGAATCTCCCTTTTCGAAAACCATCAGATCTTGTGATACTTATTCGCTATCATGAGAACAGCATAGGAAAGATCTGCCCCCACGATTCAATTACTTCCCACCAGGTCCCTCTCACAACAAGTGGGAATTGTGGGAGCTACAATTCAAGATGAAATTTGGGTGAGGACGCAGTCAAACTATATCAGCCCCAGACCCATATTTCTTCTGTATCTTTACATCTTCTCTTGGAAGTCTCATAGGCCTCTTTATGTTAACATGTTCAAATCTAAGTACATCATCTTTCCTACAAATTCCAGATTCTGTCTCCTTCTTGTGTCCTCTGTCTCAACGAAGTGCTCTGCTTACCCAACTGTGTAAACCAGAAACCTGGGTTCATTAACATAGTTCAAATTTCCCTCTTTGGCTTATTTTCTTCCACTTGTTTTAGTGTAGTTTTTCATCTGCTCAGGACTGGATTATTACAACATCCCTTTCTCTCCTTCACTTTACCCTTCATACTGCTGATCCCATGACCTTTCCAGTGTCCACATTGTTGTTCCCCCATTTAAAATCCTATAATGACATTCTTTCAGTTTCAAGATAATGTTCAAACTTCACAGCATGGTTTATTATTTATGTATTGTTGCCTAACATATAACCCTAAAACTTAGCAGTTTAAAGCCCAGACATGGTCTCTGAATCTGGGAGTAAGCTTGTAGTCAAGCTGTCAGCTGGGGCTGCCATCTCTCAGTGCTTGACTGGCTGGGGGATCTGCTTCTAAGCTTACTCACAAGATTATCGGCAGGAGTCTTCAATTTCTTACTAATCTTGGACGTGACCTGCCATCTCTTCTGCTGTGTGCTGTTGGTCATACAGACCAACTTTGGTAGAATGCAGGAGGGGACCCTACCACTGTCTGAATAGCGGGATCACTGTGGGTGGGGCCATTTTGGAGACTATCTTAGCTTCCTTTTCTATTGCACTTCCATATCAACTTCCACTGTAACTATTTACTTCTTCCTTGTACTCTGGATTTCAGCTATACTAAACTTCCAATGCATTGTGTTTTCAAAATTCTTTGTCATCACTTGCTGTTTTCTCTTCCTGAACAATCCTTTCTGTTCTATTTATTTTTGCCTGGATAACTCAGTTTTGCCTTCTGTGACCTTTAACTGCCAAAAGACCTCCCCTGACATCCCTTGACTCCAACTTTAGGTCTTTCTCTATGCTTTCATAGCACTGCAACTCACCTCCATCGTGCTACTCTACATTTTATTGTAATTATTGGTTTATGAGTCTCCTGCACTCTACTGTGATGCCCCTGAGTTGAGAGATAGTGGATTATTTATCATCCATTTTATTCCCAATATCAAAGTGCTGGAACACAATAGGAGTTTAATAAATGTGTGATGAATGAGTGAATAAGTGAATGCCGAGTTTACTGCAGAATATGAATTTTAGGGAGGAAGGAACACAAGGTCTTCTGTCAAATTTTATTATGTCTTACAATTTTGTGGGTCAGGATTATGGGAAGGCTTCTCCTAGCAATTCTTTTGCTCCATGTGGCATTCAGTAAAGTCACTCAGTAGTATTTGACTAGTCTGGAAAGTAAAAGATGTCCTCATTCATGACTGGCACCTTGTTAGCCATGACTAAAAGGTTGGGCTCAGCTGGGAGTACCCACTGGGGGCTCAACAGAATGGCAGCTCAGGGTAGTCTGATTTCTTGGATGGTGTTCAGGGCTCTCAGAGATAATGTTTCAAGAGAGCAAGTCAGAAACTTCGAGGCTCCTTCTGGCCTAGCTTTGGAAGCATCACTTATACTGCATTTTATAAGTTCCAGCAAGTCACAGAGCTAGCCAATATGCAATGACAGGAGACTACGAGGTCATGAGTAGCATGTGGCACAGCTCACTGGGAAGCCAACTTTGGACACTAGCTCCCACAACTATAATCAACTATTGTTGTGTTTAGCCTATGCTAACTTTCTCTACTATTTTTCTGAATGTGAAAATTTCCAATGTTTCCATCTTGTCTTTGTGAATAAAAAGGAGGAATGGGGCTCTACTACTGTACGTTGAGGCAGATGAGCAGCTGAATGAAAATTATATCCATAGGGTGTTTTACATAAGTAGATGTCAAAGTTAAAGGAAGTCTATACAGGCATGATAGAGGGCTTTGTTCTTTAATTGCAACCTTTTTAATGGATAATTTGATAAAGATTCTCAACTGCAGTGGAATCTCTTTTCTAAGGGCATTTTAGAGGTGTGTAGGGTGATTTTCAATTGTCACAATGTCAATCAGATATTGTCATTAATGTTTAATTCCATCCTGCAGTATGAGGGACAGTCCCATACAACAAAGAATTTTCCTGTCTAAAATTTCATTAGCACTCTTGTTGAGAAACAGTGAATACATAAAGATATACCTCTCATATTTGCGGATGTCACAACCTAATGTAATTATGATATGAGAGAACTGACTCAATAGCTGATTATGTGGAAAAAATAGAGATGTTAGTTGCATGCAAGAGCCAACATCATGATATGTCTGCCAAAAATTGCTGCTATCTTAAGCTATATTAATAGAAATTTCAGTCCAGAACACAGAAAGCTATATTAATAGAAATTCCAGTTCACTATACACTGGTCAAAGAGCTCTTGAAGTTTGATGGTCATTTCTGGGCACCTGGTTTTAAAAGTGGCATAGATAAATCAAAGAACGGCCAGAAGGAGAGCAGAAAGTCTGGAAGCCATGCCTTACGAGTGGGGAAATATGAAAGCGATTTTCAAATATTTGAAATGTTGTGTGAAGGAAGGATTGGGCACATCCTTTGAGATTCTAGAAAGCAAAATTAGGTTGAATGAAAAAGATTTTTTAACCACTAAAACAGTTTTTCAAAAAATGTAGTGTTCTGCCTTGTGTGATAATTATCCCCGCCTTGAAGGGTCCCTGCAGAGAGTGGACAGCCATGGGCCAAGGGGTGGTTTTAAATTAACTGAATATTATGAAGAGAACACCTATATGAAGTGGTACCTTTCAGTTACTTTTCATTATTGTGATTATTTTATGATTAATGGACTCGTATTTATAAAATACTGTGGACACCACCTCTCCATGCTTCTAAAATAGTGCCTCAGCTCTTAATACCTTTTTCTAGGTTCATACCCCTAAATAAATCCCTTAAGCTAGCTAAGATTTCATTTCCTCAATCACAAAATAAGAAATTATGGTGCCTGACATATTTGTTTAACAGGATAGCTATGATCATCAAATTACCCAATAGTTTTAAACTGTACAGTATAAAACAAAGAAATTATTTTTTTCATCAAAGTTGTGGACTGTCAATATGCATTCCTGTAACTGTCTTATGCCTGAGAGAAATGTTTTAAAATATTTTTGAAGCCTATTCTAATGACTTGTCATTGTTTTCCAGCTTTCTGATAAGGTGTGAAGGTCTCTAATAGCTGTCAACAGTGTGTCACAGGGAGTGACTTAATTAGCACTTACTGTTCTCTTATTGGTTGGCCTTTATTTGGTCCAATACAAAGTCCAACTTTTAAACCAAGGGAGGAGACAAGAAAGGGTGAAGTGGAGATAAGCTTTTACTTAAAAATGTTTATCTGGGGGAAAATGTTATCATCATTATCTTCAAAAACACATTATATTACTAAATGTATATTGGCATCTACTCTCTTACTTTAAGATGGCTCCAGTTTTTGAAATAACCCAAATCCCCCAGATCATTACCAGAAATTATCAAAAGGAGAAGGAACACATTCACTTCAGCTGACTTTTGTTGTTGTTGATTGGAGATCCAAGGTAGTCAAATTAGCCTCAAGAAGCCCTTCTGAAATCTGAAAGGGAAAATCCAAATTACTGTTCATTTAATGTTTAATTAAATGTATTATAGCTAGCAGGCTGGTTTTAGGCTGGATTTATGGTACTCTAATGTTAGAATTTTATGCATTCTATGTACACTTTATAGCACATTGGGGTCTCTCGTATAATCAACATGTACAATATACTTATGCCCATTTTATGTGAGTTGGAACACACTTTTACTATTTTAAAGGATTATAGAAGTTTATAGTTATAGTTATCCCCTTAAATTGTTAGTGATGTCTATGATTTATTTGATGCCATGTTCTTGATATGGAACACAATTCCGAATTAGCAATCTTCCTACAGGGAAGATTCTACTTGGTTCATAACAATGCATTTCAGTATGAGGTTTCTAGGAATGCAGTTACAAAATGAGGCAACTGTATGCATTTTCACTAGAGGTAAATGGCTGGGTTTTTTTTTTTGTTTTGTTTTGTTTTTTTTGTTTGTTTTTTTCTTTTTTACTAAAGATAAAGATGATAGTTCTTCACATGGAACCGCAAGTAAGTGAAAGTGAATACTGATTTCTCCTGGAGGTTGCCAGTGTTAATCTTCGGTGCCCTTCCATATAGAGTCATTCCTTTACCCTCTGCAAGTGTTTCTACACCAAAAAACAGAGTGGAAAGTAATTTTCAAAAACATCTTGTCCTAGTCTGACCCTGTACATATAAAAAATGCCGAAGTCGGGGTGTCACAAGTGACTTGCTTCGGCCTGTGGGGCTGGGAAAGGTGGGAGCCAGGCTTGAATTCAGATCTGAATTCAGACCCAGGATGCATTTTCCTGTTCACATTTCTCCTTACTATCGCGGTGAAACTTGAGGAAGCAAACAGGAGACAGCCTATGTTGTTTGATACTAAATCCCTGCTATAGAAATGCCCCTCCCCTCGCTCGCCCCCTCTCCAGGTGTTCTGATGATAATCAATAGTGTTCCAGTCATATTAGGCAATGTCTGAGAAGTTCTAAAGCTCTGCCTAGAAAAGGAAAATGCCATTTGGGTTGCCAGAGGGAAATAAATTTGACAGATTCCTTTACCTCTAAGGTACGCTTCTTGTGATAATTACCCCTTTATTCTCTCTGAACCTTCGGGGCCCAAGGCCTCCCATGCCCAGATTAACTGGTTACTATATACTTATTTATGTTCCATCAGCCAATATCCTTCAGCAAGAGTAGCTGCAACCTTGATTTGTTTTCTCCTTTTACAGCGACGTTACCGGAAGAGGTAGATGGAACATTTAATTTGGTATTAAATTCTATGCTGGTGCATCGTCCCCTATGGCAAAAGTGGTGTGGACGGTTTGCATTTATGATTTTGCTCAGTTCAACTCATTTTTATGCCCAGGGAAAGTTTTTGCTCAAGCTTTTCGTGCTTCTATTGCAGTTTTATTTCTGATTTCATAGAGATGATTTTGTAGAGGGAAACAGTCTGCTTTCCCTTTGTATTCAGACTACCATTTTCCATTTAGAAATGTTGGCAACAACCTTGTTTCTGCGTGTATGTGCAAAAGAAATAGAACGTTTGGATTTCAAGTGGAGTTCTCTTCTCAAGGGATGTGGTCTGTGTCAGAGGCAGGCATGACGGGGATACCTTGCATCTGTGAGCTTTTGCCATCCAATGTGCCTGGAAGGGAAAGAGATTCAGCTCTTCCTTTCCTGTTTCATTCCCTCCTCTGATTTCATAGTGGATGTTGCAGTGGAGGGTCTACCGTCAGCAGGATTCACAATCAACTTGTTCTGTGCTTTAGCGTGGTCATCTACAGGATGAGGTTGCCTCAAGGCTTTGCTGGAGAGCTGCCAGCCCCAAGACGAGCCCCGAGACAGTCCCCTTCTTCTCAAGACCCCCACAACACTCCCAATTGCTGCTTTCTCTGCTGAGAAATGTTCTTTGCTCTCTATTTCCTCTTACGGTGGCCCTTTGTCCTCAGCACTCGGCCCAAATTTCTTTCTTCACAAACAATAAAAAAGTGTGCCCTTAATTTCTTCCTCCCACCCAAGCAGTGACCACATTAGCCCTGTTAGCTTTTTTCTTGGCCCTTGTCTAGTCTTATTTCCCAGCGTGTCCTTGGTCAGGAGCAGTGTGTGTGTGTGTGTGTGTGTGTGTGTGTGTGTGTGTGTAAAGTGAACTGCAGAGGGAGAAAACAAAGAAGGGCAATGGCGAAAGACTGCAGGGGCAAGCGAGGCTTCTGGAAGGAACTTGGGCCTCACAGCCACTGGCTTGTCTCCGTCTCCTCCAGGGTTTCTTGATCACTGATGTTTCAGGTTGATATTGGCAGTTTTGAAGAAGCCTTTGTTCTTCATGAATGTGAGAGAAAAGGAATAAAAGGGAGGGAAAAACCACAATTGAAGCTGCTCATCCTGAACAGAGCCCGAGGCTGTAGAAGACAAAAAGCATTGTGCAAAATACATTGCAAAAGATAAACAAGAAAACACACAACTGTTTCCTATGCCTGGCCTATTTCTACAATTCTTCTGTTAATGAATATTCGATCTTTTTCTACCTGTAGTTCAGCACGCTGTTAGAGGAAGAATCAGCCCTCTAACCACACACAGACTTTCCCATGCTGGAACATTCCAGTCTTTCATCACTGGGACGGAACCCCCAAGAGCCACAGGGCGAGACACGACCAGTGCTTCCAGCGTCGATCGCTAGATGGAGCCCGTGCTATGCACAAATCCAGCCCCAAGGGTCCTGGGGTAGCTGGTGAAGCCATTAGCTGGAGGGCAGAAATTTTAAAGGGTGGTACTTGATTAAGAAAATCCATTTCTCTTCCAGTTAGGCCAGAAGCCCAGCTGCTCTTGCAGGTGCCCCAGAATTTTCAGTATGTGGATTCACATTATTCTCTCTCTCACTCTCTCTCTCTGTCTACCTTGATCCACTATCGCAGGTCTGGATGAGCTCCACTGGCAGCCTTGGTCCCTCCAGGCATCTCGGCAGTAGCTGGAAGCCCCACATTTGGGGTGAGACTCTGGCTTCATGCACATGCAGCTTCAATTTAATTAGCTGTCTAACTGCTCACCCACACTGAGCCCATATGTGTGTTACTAATTATGATTTATTTAAAAACTCTCTGTTTGCCATTCTTTGTTCTCTATTTCCTCTTATTGAAGGACCAAGGGAGGGATTTGATTTGGAAACTGTTCTGAATGGTAGGTTTTACTTTCCTTGGCATTTTCTCGACTTTTCCTTCCAGTTTCAAAATCTAGGCAGCTTCTGTACCTAACTCTGAGCATGCTGACCTGCTGCTTGCTACCTCTCCCTCCAGCAACAAAAGGTACCAGGACACGCGTGGTCACTGCATTTAGAAGGACGTAGCTATTACATAAAGGGCCACATCAACATATCTGCTGCTCCCAAGTCTGTATTTCCAACACAGGCATTATACCCAAGCTTCAAACCCATGTATACCATTGCTTACTGGACATCTCCACCTAATTGTACACAGGCAGTTCCACGTCAGTGTGTGTAAAACTGGATCCCAAATCTTAGCCCCAAACTTGTTGCCCTGCTGTACCTCATCTTGTCCAGAGAGAAACCGCAGATCCTCAAGTCCTCCCTCCCTCCCTCTCTGTCTCCATCTTTACCTTCTTGTTTGATGGATTTCACTTCCTCCCAGCTCTCTTCCTGTCGTGCTTTCTGTTTCCAGTGCTGCTGTTTAAACCAAACCCTCCCATTCCTGCCTACAGCATGGCGAGAGGCTCCACTGATCTTCCTCTGTCCAGTCCTGAAACTCATACTCCATCCACACCACGGCCAACCTCATCTTTCCAGCACACCATCGGCTCAAGTTCTCGACCTGTGTAAAGCTGTCAAAGACCCCTCATAGGCCTTAGCAGTCCTTTCCTGAGTGCACACTATCCCTGGCAGGACCCTCATCTCTGGAGGCTGCGCCCACCCCACCTGGTCGCTGCAGCTCCCCCAGGCCACGTTGCCATGTGGCCGCAGCCCCGGAAGGGACTTTCGCTCCCTCCTTTCCTGAATGGGCCCCATTTACTGCACCCCCCAGCTTGAGCCAAGCCCGACCCCCACAGGTGTATGTTATCTCCTCCTTTGTGTCGCTGCAGTCCCAGAGCGTGTTTCTGTCAGGACTGCTGTCACAAGTCCTTGCAATTGCCTCTGCTTGCTTGCCTTCCCCTGGAGACCGCAAGCTCCGGGAGGCCAGCACTGTGCCGTGTGACCCACAGATATCTGCACAGAGTGTCTAGAACAGCACCTACTAGTAGCTCCAGAAACACTTAGTGAATGAACAGAAGCCACTACTAGCGTTAGCACTGGAGTGGGGTGGTGCACATCAATGGCCAGCTGGACTGACTGGTGTTTGTGTGTTTAATTATGTGTGTGTGTGTAAGACAGAGAGAGAAAGAGAGAGGCGGGGAGGGAGGGAGAGAGAAACAGAGAGAACAGGGCTATTTCTGGGGCTCACAGCAGGTCCTCACTTCTCTCCCTTTTAGTTAATTATTATCTAAATGAAGACCTGCAGGGCACATGGCATTTTGCTTGCAGCCTGAGGGAGGCTACCTACAAAGTGAAATATTCATAAAGTATACAGATGTCATACACTACAAATTCATGCCTGAAGGTGAGAAGAACATTTGAGAAAGAGACACCAGAGAAAGCCAAGGACTGCTAATGAGAGACTTGTGATCAGGAGCCCTGGATTCCAGACAGACCTTAACTAGTCATCCTCCTGGGACAAGGAGGGGCAGAGGAATCAGAGATGCCCTGGAAGGTCCCTTTGAGCTCTGAAGCTGTTGATGTTCAGACTGGAATGTGGATGCAGTATTTTGCGAGTGTGGCAGATATGGGGAAGTGCTGCTCAAGGCCCTGGAACTGGCTGTTCAGCTGAGGAGTGTCCCCTCAGCAGTCAGCCCCTTCAGGGTTTGTCTCAACCACAGCTCACATCCGGTGACCGAGCTGGGTGGAGGTTCAGAGGCCCAGCCTCCTCAGCCTGACAGGAGACGATGCTGATGGGCAGTGGTCACTCCAGAGCTCCCGCTGGCTGGCTGATGCTTATTCGGGTCAATGTCACAGTTGAGCTTCTCCCTCTGCCCAGTGATTTCTCTGCCCTTGTTTCTAGCAGCATTGGTCCCTGACTGTATATTATATTATGCCCCAAATCCATCTCAGGACCTAGTGTAGACAACTGAGCGTCTGAAGGTCCTAACCTACAATAGTACTAAGATATGGCCTGAAATGCGGCTTTGAAGCTGGACCCCACTTCCTGACTGGCCAGAGGACTCCTTCACCGGAGGTAGGTGGGCAATAGGAAGTGTCTGGCACAAAGTGGGGGTCCAGTAGTTAAAACTCACTGGTGGTGTACTTGCAAAAGGAAAAGCAGCAGTGGGCATGATATATTAGGTGTTTGAAAGATATGGAGAAACTAGTATAAGGAAAACGAGGGTTTTTGACGCTCTACAGAGTGAAAATAACCAGTGGTGAGTAACAAGCAATTGAAAGTCTGGTGTGAAAGCCAGAGGGTGTCTTTGGTTGCAGACAAAGAAACTCGAACAGTCAGGTGGGCTGAGAAAGCTGAGCACTAAGCCCAGGACGTATCAAGCAAAGTCACTGAGCTTCAGTTGCCTGGTTCACCACCCAACAAAGGCAGGTCTGTTATGCAATAAACAAGGTCTTGATAGTAACATTTGGGATCCAGGCTGACTGGTCAGGAGCCTGAAGTGACAGAGATTGAGAGACTGGGGACTAGGAGGTCTAGGGTATCAGCATGTGGATGGGCATGTGGAAGGCGCCATGTTGAAGATCTTCATGTCACAGGTTAATGCCCACCAGATATCATCTTCTAGGGAAAGGACACTCAAAAACCATCAAAACCAGATAAGCCAGGGAGTTGACATTAGCCATAGGTGTCTGAATGACATGGCCATGTGGCAGAGGTGGAGGTCCTGCCTGGGTCCAACAACATGGGCTCCCACTCACCAGGACTGACTCCTACTACTGCTATGTTCAACCTGCCAGCAACAGAGACTAATACTGAGACTCCAAAATGGCATGATACCTCAAGGAGACCAACTGGACACTTGATGGCAAGTTGCTACATTAGGCCCTTTCCATCCTGACAGAGCCCAGGTTTTATTTCCAGAGAAATAGACACACATTATAGACATGGTTTGCCTTTCTGACTCTCAGGTCTCAGCCAGAAGTGCTACCACAGAATGCATGGAGGGTTTAATTTGCTAATTCCGAATCCCACATATCATTGTGCCAGAGCAGGGAGCCCAGTTTAAAGTAATGGAGGTATGGGAGTGGTGACATGACCATGGGATCCATCAGACATAGCTCATGTCACACTACCCAGGTTCTGCTGAACTCATAGAGCACTGGAGCTTGCTAACGGCATCAATAGAATATTAGTTTGGAGGCAATATCATGCAAGGATGGGGTGCTGTCCTCAAAGATGCAGTGTACTCACTGAACTGAAAACCTTTACATGGCATTTTATCCTCAATAGAAGACAAACACATGAGTCCAGGAACCAAGGGGTGGAAGCAGGAATGACCCCACCAGAACACCCCTAATGGCCCTCTGGGGAATACTGCACAACTCTGGGCCCTGCAGAGTTAGAGCTCCTGGTCTAAAAGTTCCACTCATCAGGGAACACAGCCAGATTTGCATTGAAGTGTAAGCCATGGCTGTTGGCATTTTGGGAATGTTGTGTTTTTGGATCAATGGACAAGAAGAGGAGTCACAGCTTGGCATCACCAGAGTGGGTAGAGCTGTCTAACCCAATGGGGCCAGGGAACAATGCCAGTGAGCGCTTCTTGGTACTGCCTTGTCTAACTGTGACTAAATGGACAGGCCCAGTACCCCAGCCCCAGGAAGGACATGGTGAGCAGAGGACCAGGCCCCTCCTCTTGCATTAGAGTCAGTTTGCTAGATAAACCATTGTGGCCAGCAGAGAGGTGCTAGCTGAGGGTGAGGGTGACCTAGACATGGTTGTGGAGGGTGGAGACAAAGAGCATCAATTACAGCTTCGGGACTAACAGGCTGTGGCTTGTTCCAGCAGCTTCCCTGTCCTAAGTTTCCCCTCTGGAACGATGACCTACCAAAATTCTGGAGGAGTTACTCCCCGAATGTATATGGAGAAATGGATCCAAGTGACAAAGGGGTAGACTGTGGAAGACGTGGGGGTGTGTCACTCAGATCCCCTCAGGGAAGGAACTCCTGCCCAGATGTGGTGCAGGCATCTTCCCGTTCTCAGGTCCTCAGCACCTACCTCTATGGAAGGAGTGGCCTCACCTGAGGTGATGTCGTTCTTTTGGAGGCAGCCTATATTTGGTGGCTGGGCAAAGTAGGCATATAAATGCATTATATTGGCCATTGTGCCCAACACGAGGAAACTGTCCGACACTACTCGCTGAGAGTTCCCTCACACGGCACCTCCTCTTCCCTCTGCCCAGGCCTGCTCCCCTTTCTCTCCTAGTTGTTGATTCCTAATGGACACCTTGCATACGACGCTCTCCTCACAGTCTGCATCCACACAACTCAACCTACAGCACTGTCCACTAGCAAGAGCCTTTCTGCCTCTGGCTTGGACAGATTATTATTATTTTTAAAGTTCAATAGCTTTAAGATTACAAATGATTTTTGGTAACCTGGATGAATTGTATAGTGGTGAATTCTGGGATTTTAGTGTACCCATCACCTGAGTAGTGTACATTGTACCTAATAGGTAGTTTTGCATCCCTCACCCCTCTTCACCCTCTCCCCTTCTGAGTATCCAATGTCTGTTATACCACTCTGTAGGCCTTTGCATACTCATAGCTTAGCTGCCACTTATAAGTAAGAACATGTGGTATTTAGCTTTCCATTCCTGAGTTACTTCACTTAGAATAATGGCCGTCAGTTCCGTCCAAGTTGCTGCAAAGAAATTATTTCTTTTTTTATGGCTGAGTAGTATTCCATGGCATGCACACGCGCACACACACACGCACGCATGCACACACACACATGTTCTTTATTCTCTCATCAGTTGATGGGCACTTAGGTTGATTCCATATCATTGCAATTGTGAATTGTGCTACAATAAGCCATGACTTCTTTTCTTTTAAGTAGGTACCTAGTAGTGGAATTTCTAGATAGAATTATAGATCTATTGTTAGTTCTTTGAGAAATCAAGATGCTTCTTGGTTCTTAGGTTGAGAACCTGTTGGTCAGTGTTGAGGCTGTGGAGTTGAAGGCAGCCTGAATTCTCCTTGGTAGACCTCATCTCTAACTCCTGTTCAGTTCTGAAGCACAACGCACAGAGGGCCGCAGTGGAAAGCATTCTATCTTTAGTTTCAAAGTGAAAATCTCCTATTAATCTTGACCACACATCTGACTCTTGGTTACAAATCCATTTCTTCTCATACATTCACTATGGTCCTTTCAGGGAATTGAAATTCAATTTAGTGAAGGAAGCCTTAATCTAGTGTTCCCGTGATTGGAGCAGAAAATAGGAGAAAAATCTCTGTTCAAGACCAGTGGATAACAGCTTCGCAACTTGGTTGGCGGAAAAGGGTGAATCAGGATGAATGTATATGTTTGAAAATAACAGCTCTGAGAGAACAACAATAGTAATAGCCAACTCAGTGAATGTGATGTCCAGATCCATTTGGCCACTCTCTCACCCACTCCCTGCAACCTTAGCCACTTTCCCCAGGAAGCTTCCTTAGGCTGGGTCTGACTGAGCAGACATGTAGGGGTCCTGGCTTCTCAGAGAAGCATGGTCACAGTACTCAGAAGGACCAAGAAGTAGGGCTCTGAGAGGTGAACTATGACCATTAGAAATGGGAGATGCAAAGGAGGCAGGAGATACACTGCTGTCTTTTCCTTCCTAAGGGATTGTTCTTAGAGGCAGTAGTTCTGTGTGGCCTCTCTGGAGAGGACTTGTGGAATGAACAACCTGCAGAGTTTTCTTGTGAAGCTGTGGCCATCCCATTATCACATGATTTTGGACCTTTCCCTCCCTCCTTGTTTCCCTTACTTTCCACCCCATTCTTGTTCCCTAGGATTTCACCTACCTCCTTCACCTTATTAAGGGTTATCACATGAGCTCTGCCTCAGTTTTCCAGGGAACCTAGGCTAAGGAAATAATCAATACTGAGTTTTGCTGAGTGCCAGGCATCCTTGTTAATGTGATACGGGTATTAAATCATTTATTCTCCATAGTAACACCATGAAGTAGGTACTATTATTATCTGCACCTTACAGATGAAGAAAGTGAAACACAGACAATGTAGATGACTTGCCCAAGGTCACTATGCTAGGAAGTCTTGGACCCAAAAGTCAGATAAGATATTGTGGCTCCTGAATCTGTGCTCCTGCCTCCTGAACAATGGCCATTGTCAGAGCATCTGCTAAAATTTCCATGTTTCCAACACCACACGGACTGGTAGCTCCGAGAACTTTGCTGATGAATAAAGGAGAAGTGTTACTCCTTTGTGAAATAATACTCTTAACACCCTCTGCATTGAAAGACCACCATTTGTTGAGTATCCATTGTTCCAGACTGGATTCTGAAAATGAATCTATTCATAGATTTTTTTGTTTGTTTGTTCTTACAGTTTGATTGTTGACTGTCAGTTCTGACTGTTGATGAAGGCTCCCAGAGAGCACAGCCCTTTCTCTTTCCTCTCTTAAACACACAACATTACACCCGGTGTTGATAAGCTCTATAATCTACTAATGTTCTAGCTCAAAACATCAAAAAGAAGCTTATGGCTGGGTGTGTGGCTTTGATTGAAATCTGGGGAGAAAGGAACCAGGAGAGAAAATATTCTACCAGCTAGCCTGCTAGAAACACAAGCCTTCCTCACGTGGGTCTATGAACACCTAATTAATATTCTGTTCCCATAAGGATCCACAGGCACACTGGAAGTCCATGAAGAGCCTATAATCTATTAGAATGTTGTGAGTAGGTCAGTATCTGCACTTTCTTTTCAGTCGGGGGAAGACATATAGATTACATCAGATTCTCAAAACTAGTACTATTATGGATAGAAAACTAAATTTTGAGGCTTGGCATTATTTTTTTCTGGTGGCCTTGTATAAGTCATTTAACAAGTGGGATCTCAGTTTCCTCATATGAAAATAGAGCACAGTACTTCCCAATGGCCAAGGCTGTTGTGAAGATCAGATGAGATGAAAAATGCCTGTAGAGGAACGGTGTAACCTCTAGTGTCTTACCAATGTGGGCTAGATGATCATTGTCATTCCCCATCCTCCGAGCCTGAGACTGTGAGATACAGAAGGAAGACTCTGACAGGGACTAAGTACATAGGTCTTAGGTTTGGTTCATCCAGATGTTGATCTTGGGAAGAGGATTTGAAGATGAGTAGTTTATTTGAGGTATGATGTCAGGATAAATTGGTAGAGGAGTGTTTGGGTGAGAACGGGAAGGAAGGAAGGAAGCCTCTCAGCATGTGATCATAAGCAGGTTGCTTCTGTGAGCAACTAGGACTCAGTCCCAGAGTGTAGAAAATGCCTTCCAGTTGTCTGAGTTGAGGGCCAAGCATGCTCCTGCAGCTAGAGAAGCTCTCAGGCAAAGAGTCACAGGTGCTTGCACTAGGAGGCCATCTGCGTGTTCTAGGGTTGCAAGTGCCAAGAGGAAGCATGGGTGGGACATTGACAACCAACTGTGTCTGCTACAGTGAATTGTAAGCTAGATACGGTCATGTGCATTATCTATATTAACTTCTAAGACAGTGGTTTCCCAAACATAGCTTCTCACCAGAATTACCAGGGAAATGTAAAAAATGTCAGACTTTGAGACCCATATTTGGGAAATTTTAAATTCAGAATATCTAGGGTAAGTTCTAATAACTGCCTTTTTTTTTTTGTTTTCAAAGGCTCTAAAGGTAATTCTGATTACCAGTTAGTTTGGGGGAAACATGATATTTAAACCATTCAATGCAGGCAGGCATTTTAAGGAAACCGACCTCGGTGTGTTCAGTATTTTATACAAAGTTACGTCTACATTGGTGTGGAAGCAAGATTCCAACCCAGTGCCCATCTCTTTACTTCAAGGTCACACTGCCTCTTCAGGGACCTGTTTCTCTTGCAGAGGCCAGGACCACATCTCTTAAACCCCAAGGGAAAGGGTGGGATGCCGGCGTTATGTAGTGTGGAGCCCTGAGTCTTCTCCCACCAGTCATATGGACTGCCTACCAATAGAAGGGGCTTCTCAGCATTCTTTCACCACACTCCTTTTCCACCTCGTTCTCTGCAGTGGCCAGATTCTTACCATGCCATGCCTGGATCATTGAAAACTTCCTCCTCGCCCACCTCCCTGCCTCAGTCCTCACTTCCTCTAGTCCCATGTCTCACCGCAACGCACCCTGCATCAGCACCCTCTTTGTCAGATGGACAGGGCTCCCCACTCCTGATCTGTAAAATTGAGTCAAAAGTTCTTGACAGGGTATAAAGTCCTGCATGACCCAGTTTCACTTCATCTTGTATCTCTTGTAGCATGTATTAGCCTACAGGGAGGAGAACAGGAACCTCTCTATGTATATGAACGGAGAAAATGTGGAACCAATTAGCCTGGTGTTGGAGGACTGAAAATATGAAGAGGAAACACCAAGGTATACAAAGGTTTAACCACAGAAGGAGCTATTGATCCTAAAGCTGGAGGGCCAAAAAGCAGAGATTGGGATTATTAGAACCTAGTAGCTTGTAGAGCTGTGGAGATGTGGCTGAGATTTCTGAGGATGGAGAAGTGCTAGACACTTTGGTGGAGGAGGAGGGTTCTCTCAGGGGAGGTTCTCATACCTCTAAGAAGAAGAGGGGTTACTCAACTTCTGCTGGGATTCAGAAGTTTGGAGAAAGCCCCTTGTGGAACTGGGCTTAGACCTCTAATGAAAGGGAGCCCCCCTGCCAGGGCTTGCAGTTGTATGAGAGGTCCCATAAGGCTGGGAGTCAAGGATCCTAGAGGTTGGGACACTTGCAGCTGCCAGGATGAAGAGCCATTACTGGGGCAATGCTGATGGGAAGCACAACCAGCAGGTAGGGGCTCTCTCTCTAGAGCCAGCTCCCTGTGGTTCCTAACAGGCAGCCAGCTCCAAAGGAGGCCCCAGCCCTAGCACCACACAGCTGGGTAGAGAAAGGCGATGAGGAGCTGAGGGGACAACACCTTAATAACTGGCACAATATCTGCAGTGTTAGAGTCACCAAGGATGCTTGGCCCTTATGCATCTCAACTCTTTGGCAAAGGCTATCCTCTCTCTTTGGAATTTTCTTCCCATCCACAGGTTGTTTGGCTCCCGTCAGCACTCAAATATCTCCTCCTGTGAAGCCTTCCAGGTCTGCCCCTATTTCTAAACCCCCAAGCCATAAAAACACCCTTTTCACATCCAGTTTCCCCTGGCATTCATGCAATGATCACATTTTATAATAATTACTTGCTTCAAGTCTGTATCTTTTATTTGACCATGAACTTGTCAAGGGAAATATGTTGCTTTATTTATCTTGATGTCTTCAATAGTTCAATAAGTGTGTATCAAACAGCAAAAGCCCAGATGTCTGAATGAAGCCAGAATGCAGGGGGCAGGTGCAGATTGTCTGCCTGCAGAGCACAAAGCCCAGAGGAGTCCACAGCTCCAGGAGAGATTGGTGGGAGGCTGCCCTCCCTCCCTTTGAATCATGGTAGAAAAGCAGGGAAACAAAAACATAAAACAAACATTGTTTCTGGGAATATTTTAGAATGTAGAAATAGCATTAGATTTCTAACTTCCTATACTTCTGGCCAAAGGAAAGTCGAGAATTGGACTCAGACATCTCCTGTGTATGAAGCCTTGCAGGGACCATTCAGTACAACTCACTTTCCTATTTCCCCCACTTCTCCACCCTCCTCTTATTTCTGCAGAACCTCGGTGCTTACCCCTAGCAATTACTTCCTGCTGAGGTCTTCAGTAATATTGGTTTGAGGTTCTGAGGTGTATTTTGATGGGAATTCCCAATGGCTGGCAGTCCTAGAATCTGAGGTCTGTATCACTGATGGTGCAATTTTAGACTTTTTTTTTTTTTTTACAAGAGGCTGTGAGTGAAGGTATTTTTGGAAACCTTCATATTCATACTTGTGTTCCTAAAAACTCATTTAAATTCTGATCCAGCACATGCTTATCCAGCATTAGTATATTCTAAGCATTCTATTAAGCACTTCGGCATGCATTGTAAAGTCCAAGTGAATCTTTGCAGCAGCTCTGAGGTGGATATTATTATCCCGTATTTATCCCTCAGGAAGTTGGGAGCAGAGAGATCAAATGACATACTGCAAGTGACAGGGCCAGCATCTGAAACCAGATCTACTGACTCCATGCTCACCGTTCCCTTCTCATGAATTCTGCTTATAGGCAGGCTCAGCTCCAATCCGGATTTGGTCTCCCAGAGAGTCTCAGATTTGAAGGTATCATGATGAAAGAGAATTGTGTCTCAGTGTCCAGAAATAGAC
Source organism: Rhinopithecus roxellana (assembly GCF_007565055.1). Taxonomy (NCBI): domain Eukaryota; kingdom Metazoa; phylum Chordata; class Mammalia; order Primates; family Cercopithecidae; genus Rhinopithecus; species Rhinopithecus roxellana. Next base: position 66,152,418 of record NC_044563.1, on the reverse strand, counting down.
CATGATACAGAAAGAAAGGCTAAGTCCTGTGTAGAAGTCTCTTACTTTTCCAGAGGGCAAGGACCTTTGGATACATATTTCTCCGGAACATTAGCCCCAGGCAATGCATGAGTCTCCTACTCTGATGAGGAAGTTAACCGGAGAGGTGTGGTCCAGGGGCAAGATCCCTAGCTGGGAAACCAGAGGTGTTTCCCCAGGGCTTGACTTCGCTGATCCTGGGTTTTCTCCATTGCAGAATGAGTGGTTTGAGTGACATGACCTCCAATGCTCCCTTCAGTTCTAAGAACGAATACTGCCTGTTAGGGAATGAAGGGCTCTTTTACCTTGAAGGTCAAGGCCTCTGTCGAGTCTTTAAGCACTGTCAAAAGATGATGAAGGGTCAAAAAGATTGGGAATCTTGAGTCTCTGGTTTAAAAGCAGATTTCTGGGGGTAGAAGCCTCAATTTCCAGCTTGCAACCTGTGAGGGAGATGAATTAGCAGGCCTCAGGCCCAGCATGCACAAATGTCCCCAACGTTAACTCTAGTCATCTCAGCCAATCACTCTCCACAAATCTGTATGGATTACCCCAATCATCGCCCACTCAGCATTTGAAACTGGTCTTGCACTGCCCTGGTGGAATGCTAAATAATACATTACGCTCCCTTTTCCTGCTATTGTTGCCTTGAACAGCTCTTGACTCTGCCCTTTGCCGCTGCTCCCCAGAGCTCATGTGAATTAGGTTTGGGGAAGAAGACACGTGAGGCTCAGAGGATGCCAGTCCCCAGGGGAGGCAGACAAACACAGTCTTGGTTTCTATGGCACCCTGAGACCCCAAACTGCGGAGCCTCCCACATCTCTTATCGTAACATTAAGAGCCGCCTTGTAGTTCACCCGAGGACATGTTCCAGGGAAATCATAGAATATTTATTAGCATTATTACATTTTCTGCAGCACCTTTCATCCCAAAGGATCCCAAAATGCTTTGCTAACAAAATATCCAGGGAGATTTTATCCACTTCTAAAATCAAGTCACTGTTCCACACTTTCTCCCTCGCCACACCCCTTCCATTTGCCTTCCCCCAATCCATTTCTGCCTGGATTGGCATGAGTCTTCTTCATTGCTTATCGGGTAACACTCAAATGCCTTCATCTGGTCGTATGAGTTTCCTGTGACTGCTGTAACAAATTACCACAAACTCAGTGGCTGAGAGCAGCACACACTTACTCTCAGACAGTTCTGAAAGCCAAAAGTCCTGAAAGTGTTTCACTGGGCTGAGACCAAGGTATTGGCAGGGCTGTGCTCCCTCTGGATGCTCTAGGAGAGAAGGCATTTCTGTGCCTTTTCCCACTTCCGGGCCTGTTTTCCTGCATTCCTTGCCTCATGCCCTTTCTACCACCTTCAAGAAGAGCAGCTCAGCATCTTTAATCCTCTCTGTCCAGGCTTCACATTGCCTTCTCCTCTGCTATCAAATCTTTCCATCTCCCACTTATAAGGACATTTGTGATTACATTTAGGGCCCATCACCTAATCCAGGATAATCTCCTCATCTGCAAAGTCACATTTGCCATAGAAATAAACATTCACAGGTTCCAGGGATTAGAGCCTGGATATTGTTGGGGACCACGCCTGGCACTGAAGGCCTTTTCCCCTGACCAAAGTCAGCATCTAATTCCCACCACCCCCCACAACAGACTGAACACCACAGCCACACTGAGCTGCTCAGTTTTCTGTTCAGGAGGTTTTGCCTGTTTCTGCTTCTGTGTCTGTGCTGTTGATTGTCTCTTTCTTTGGAACGGAAGTGCCTCCTTTTGTCCGGGACACCCTTTTCTCTCTGTTTGCCCTTGCTGGAACGAATCCTCTGACTCGGGAGCCAACCCTGCAGCCTCGCTGTCCCATAGTGTGCACAGTGTTCGCTGGCCCCCTCATGCCAGGTTCCCCTCTCGCGTGGGACCCGCTCCTTGTCTTCACATGGACAGCCTTTAGGAAATGCCACATAAATTATTCCAGTGGGAATGATAGCACAGGGACGGGTTTCACGTTTCCACAACTACGCTTTTGACATTCAACGAATATTTATTATTCATTTCAAATAGTTATGAACTTCTTCCTTTGAGTCTGGCCTGATTCACCTTGATAAAGATGTCGGCCTTAGCCCTTAAGGAATTTAAGGTCTGGAGGGCATTAAACAACTACGAGTCCCACCACTGCTGAGTCAGAGGAAGTTCAGGGTGCCGTAAGATCATACACAGAGGGCCTATCTGGCCTCACGGTGGGTGAGAAGTGAGGGAAATTAATTTGGCAATTAGAGATTTTACTGAAAAGACAATCATAATGTTATTACTCATAGCAAAGATCCACCTTCCCATTTGCATAGTGCTGCTTATGAGGTGTGACCATAATGTAATAGAATGAGTTTTCTTATAAAAAGCAAACGTAACAAATTACATTACAGGGAATCTCAGCGTTGGGAAGGACCTTAAAGGTCATATTTTTCAACTTTCTTTCTGATGCAGCTCTTCCCTCTACACTGCGCCCAACGCCTGTGCTTGCGTGAATTCGGCTTGAAAATCTCCAAGGAGTGTGGTTTTTCATGAAAGTCACCTTGGATTCTATGAGTATGTTAGAGAATAGAGAGGAAAGAGGGTACCCTATACTTACTATCTGCATATGTACATATCAATATCTAACATTTGTGTATATATTGTATATATAGATATATCTGTGTGTGTACACACATCTGTGTGTGTAAAGTGTGTGTAAAGCAATTGTGCTGCAATTCCAATTCTACACAATTGTGGAAGTTCCAAAAATTTGTTGGAAAATCGCATTAATGTTAGAACCTATTGGCGTGTATGTGTATTCTCTCAAACTGACTACTTTGACCAGGAATACATGCATGCATACACAGGTCTGGAGGTATTTAAAAATCATTTTCTTTATAATTACTTCAGAATAATTTCACAGGGTAAACATTCCCATGACGGCTCTTCCTTTCATCTAAAATGGAGGTTTGTGCTGAAATGAGGGTGGTTTAGTAAAAAGACTGTGAGTCTCAGACGGACATGAGATCAAATCATGGCATGGCCTTAAATACATTATTTAATATTTCTGAGTCTCAATTTCATCTGTAAAATGAGGTTAATATCATTTTCCTTATAGGACAGTTACATAAATAAATATGCCTAGCACATAGCAGAAACTCAAATTATTTTCTACTCTTTTATGAAGAAGTTAAGATTGGGTCTTATGGCTAGTTTTGTGGTAAATAAAACAGGAAATAAGAATGTAAGATGATTTTTCTAGGGTTTCATAAATTTCTAAATACCAAGGCTGGATTAGTTGTTTCTGACATGTCTTTTTTTTTTTCTCTATCGCAAAAGATGTACATGGTTTTTGCTTGTTTAATGGAGAAATACAAATATCTGCCTATGTGCACATACACATTTATCATCTCCTGACGTGTTGCCTCACCTTTTGGTTATGTATATTGGCCTACTCAGTTACCTAAGGAAGAATGTATTGAGACCTTCTCTTTTGGAATTGGAGCCTGTATCAGTTGACTTTGGAGAGAAGCATTTTTTAATAAGAGGGTACATCTTAAGATGTTTAGGATGCTCTGTGATACATGAAAGCTTACTTGAAGTTTGTCATTGTCATCTCTTTGACTTCTAACCCTGTAGTAGTTAGTTTTACTAAAAGGCTGCCCCTGATTCCTCCACCTACATGTAATTAATCAAGCAAGATCACATCACCCTTTGCTCTCATTGAGTGAACCAGCTCCAGCATCAGAGATGAAAGGGTTGCTGTATTATAAGTCATGATTCAGCCAGGGAATCAGAGTCATGGTAAGTGTGGGATAAGATGTTTATGATGGCAATTAGACCTTACACAATTGGGAAGGAACTGGGAAGCAGAGGTCCACGAAAGGAGTTGGGGGAACAGAATATGAGTCAGTAGCCAACTGGACAATCTGAGACTATGTCCAGTCTCTGAAGTCAACCATAAAGGGGGCATCTTGGAAGACTGTGGGAAATGTTGCTTCCATGCAGCTATAGCCTCTGTGGGTCTGCAGCTAGGTGTCTGATGGTGGGCCTGAGTCTTTTCTGGGTTACCAGGTGTGTCACTTTAGGAGAGGGCTGAATGTGGAGTGGAAAAGAATGAGAAAAAAAGTGAAACCCATCAGGCAATTTGCATGTGTTATTTTCACGACATCTGACCACAGCAGCTTCAGAGAATATTGGTTTCTGTTTCACTCCAACCTTCCAGATCTTGTGCAAATTTTTCTTTTGGCTAATTCTAACTTGGAAATATATACAGAAGAAATTCTGGGATAAGTTGTTTCAGTTTAACCAAGTTGATGCAGAAGAATTCACCCAGCATTGCTTACTAAAGAAGACAGAGAGAAAAGAGCTCTGCTGTATATATGCTTGTCTGCTTTCACCTATACTCAGCAGAAAGCACCCTGACCTTGTGATGTGGTCTACCAAGAGGAAATTGCAATTTATTATTTTTTTTATTGTGGTAAAATTCACATGCAATTAAAGGCCAAGATCTCAAGTGCAATTCAATGAGCTTTGAAAAATACATATACAGTGTAATAAACACCCCAGTGAAATCTTATGAGCCTTGAAACGAGGTAATATAAGCTCTCCAAATGTATTTTTTTAAATATTGTTTCGGCTATTCTAGGCCCTTTGTAGTTTTATGTAAATGCTGGAATAAATTTGTTGATTTGTATAAAATGGTGGGTTGAAATTTTTACTAGGATTGCATTTGGAGAGATTTGACATTTCAATAATATTGATTCTTCCAATCTATCAACGTCTTATATCTCCTCATTTATTTATTTTTTATCTCTATCAACAATATTTTGTAGTTTTTGATTCACAGCTCTGGTACCACTTCTGTTAATTTTATTCCTAAATATTTTTTGCTTCATAATGTTACTGTAAATGTTACTTTAAAATTTTGTTATTCTAATTTTACATATTGATATTTATATAGTGACTTTATATGCTGTGATCTTACTTTATTCACTTATAAGTTCTAATAGCTTTTTAAAATATAAATTCTTTAGGATTTTCTATGTAAGCTATAATGATATCATTGCATAAATGATATTTCCTCATTTCTAATTTTTATGCTTTTTATTTATTTTTCAAGCTTTATTTTACTGGTTAGCAGTACAATGTAAGATAGATTTAGTTAAAAGGAACATTCACACTTCATTTATGAAAGAAAGGGGAAGGAGTTCAATATTTCATTATTAAGTATATTCATCAGGGGGCTATTTGTAGATGTCATTTATCAGATTAAGAAGAAGTTCCATCTATTTCTACTTTACTTAGAGTTTCAACTGTGAATGGATGTTGAGTTCTGCCATTTTTTTTTTTTTTTTTTTTTTTTTTTTTTTTTTTTTTGAGATGGTGTCTTGCTCTGTTTCCCGCTGGAGTACAGTGGTGCAATCTTGGTTCACTGCAACCTCTGCCTCATGGGTTCAAACAATTCTCCTGCCACAGCTTCCCAAGTAGCTGGGATTACAGGGGTGTGCCACCATGCCTGACTAATTTTTGTATTTTTAGTATGGACAGAGTTTTATCACATTGGCCAGGCTGGTCTTGAACTCCTGACCTCAAGCTATCCACCCACCTCGGCCTCCTGAAGTGCTGGGATTACAGGAGGGAGCCACCACACTCGGCCCCAAATAATTTTGAAGATGATTATATATTGATACAATACACAGTTTTTCTTATGGATTTTGTTCATGTGATGGATTATATTGACTGATTTTTAAATATTAAAGCAATCTTGCATGCCTGATATGAACTCCACTTGAAAGTTTTGTATATTGCTAGGTTTAATGTACTAATATTGTGTGAAAAGTTTTGTGTTTATGCTCAGGCTTATTTGGCTATAATTTTTTAAAATTAAAGTGTATTTGTTTTGATATCGTAATTTAGTTGGCTTTGTAAAACAAGAAATGATCATTCTTTATTTTCTGAAGTAGTTTATGAATTATTATATTATTTTTTCTCTGTGCCATAGAACTAATAGTAAGGGCCATCTGGATTTTCTTTATGGTTATGAATTTCACTTTAAAATAAAACTATATATGGACTATTTTTATGTTCTATAATTTTGTGTCAGTTTTATAAAATTGTGTTTTCAAAGATTTTGTTCATTTCATCCAAGTTGTTAAATCTAGAGGCACAAAGTTGTTATAATATTCTTTATTATTCTTTTTATGTCTGTAGGATCTGTAGTGATATCCCCTTTTTTATTTCTGGTGCTGGTAGTTACTGTATTCTCTTTTATTCCTGATGGATTTTGCTCAGGTTTACTCAACTTTATTAACAATTTAAGGAACCACGTTTTGTTATATATATTTTTATTTATTTTGGGTTTAATTTTCTCTTTTTTTTCTACCTTTTTATACTGGAAACTTAGATCACCTATTTTCAAAGTAATAAATTCCCTCCTACCACCATTTGAGAGGTATCATACAAATTTTGACATGATGTGTTTTCATGATCATTTAGTTCGGTACAGTCATTCCTCAGTATACATGAGGGCTTAGTTCCAGGATTCTGGTGTATAACAAAATCTGTGCATACTCAAGTCTTGCAGACATATACAGAAAGTTTGTCCTCCATATACGTAAGTTTTGCATCAAGAGAATATTGTATTTTTAACACATTCGGTTGAAAAGAAATTCACATATAAGTGGACCCACGCACCTCAAACTCATGTTGTTCAAGGGTTAACTGTATTTCCTGATTTCTCTTATTAGTTGTACTGTGATCCATGAATTATTTAGAAGTATGTTGCTTAATTTCCAAATATTTGAGCATTTCTGCCTACATATAGTTAGTATTTTTGCACTTAATCTTTTGTTGTCAGAGAACATGTGTAAGATTTCAATCTTCTGATATGTATTGAAACTTATTTTACATATGTTTACAGTGTACGGTTTATATCGCTATACATGTATATATGTTATACCATATATGCCTGAAAATATGCCTATTCTATAGTTTTGGGGTTATATTGTTTTAAAAATTTCAATTAGATCAAGGCAGCTTATATTGTTGTACAAACCTATTTCCTTTTTGACTTTTTTCTAATTATTCTAATAATTTCTGAGTGAGGGGTTAAAAATCTCTATCTCTAACTGTGTATTTTTCTGTTTCTTTCTTTATTCATGTCATTTCCTGCTTTGTGTATTTTGAAGCTCTAATATTACAAGCACTTGCAGTTAGGATTGTCGTATCTTCCAGAAGAATTAATCTATTTTTACTACTGTGATATATCTCTCTTTGTCTTTGGCAAGATTTGTTGTTGTCTCTTTTGTCTGATATCAACATAGCCACACAAGGTTTCTTATGATTACTATTTGTGCGATTTATCTTGTGTGATTTATCCTTTTACTTTCAACCTACCAGGGTCATTGTATTTACAGTGCATGTCTTATAGACAGGATATAATTGAGTCTTTTTTTTTCTACACAGTCTGAAAATCTATGCCCTTAATTGGAGTTTGGTCCATTTGCTTTAAATGTTATTATTGATGATCCTGGATTTAATATATCATCTTGCTATTTACGACTGTTTGCCTCACCTTTCTTCTTTGTTTCTCAGTTTTTCCTTTTCTGCCTCCTTTTGAATTCACCAAATTATTTCAGTATCCAATTTCATTTTTTCTATTGGCTGTTTAGCTTTACCTCTCTATTTTTCATAGTCATTCTAGGAAGCACTAGGAAGTCCTTACCTTTTTACAGTTTACTTAGAGTTAATATTGTACCTCATCATATAAAATGTAAAAATCCTATAAGAGTGTAATTCCATTTACCCCCACTCTTTCTAGTATTGTTTTCATATATTTTACATTGAAATGTGCTAAAACCATAAAATATATATATATTTTTGCTGTAAAGTTCAGCAAATTTCTTTAATTTCTTAAAAGAAATTAAGAGAAGAAAAAATACTGTTTTTATCCAGTTATTTACCTGTTCCTGAGTTCTTCATTCTTTCTTGCATATCAGAAGTTCCATTCTTTTGTTCAAAGAACTTCTTTTGAGTATTAGGTCATAGAGGTCTGCTGAACATGAATTCTTTCAGTTTTCACCTATCTAAAAATATATTTATTTTATTTTCACTTTGAAGATTATTTTTTGATATCTATAAAATTCTGGGCAATTTTGTTGTTTTTTTTTTTTTCATTCAGCACCACATAGAATTCACTCATTTATCTTCCAGCTTTCATTGTTTCTGATGAGAAGTTAGTCATCATTCATATTGTTGTTCTACTACATGCAATGTATTTTTTTCCCACTGGCTTCTTTAAATATTTTTTTGTTTATATTTAGGCTTCAGTAATTTATATATAATGCATTAGGGGTTTTAAAAAATTTCTACATCTGGTGCATCAAAATCTCAAAAATCACCACTAAAGAACTTATCCATGTAACCAAAATCCACCTACACCTCCAAAAACTATTGAAATAAAAATACAATAAAATTCTACATTTGGTTCATTGGCTTTAATTTTGATAGTCAAATTCTTGGCTTATTTGGAAAATGTCTGGTTATTATCTAAACGTTTTTTCCTACCTTTTTCTCTCATCTTTTGGAAATTAACTATGGGCATATTACAACACTTAAGATTTTTTTCACAGAACACTAAATTTCTGCTATTTCTATTTATTAAAAAGTCTTTCTCTCTCTCTCAGTTTAAATACTAAATAGGGATATATACAAGCTCACTGACTATCTTCTCTGCCATGTCTAACTTGTGTGAAGCTCATTCAGCACATTTTATTTCAGATATTGTAATTTCACTATTAGAGTGCCCATTTAATTTTTAAAATGTCTTCTGAGACTTCCAAGTACTCAGTTATATTTACATTATCTTTTAATATTATACTATCTTTTGACATGTTGATAATAGCTATTTTAATATTCTTGTTTACTAATTCCAATGGGGCCATCTTAGGGTCTGCTTCTATTGGCTATTTTTTTTCTTTATTATAGATCACATTTTTTTCTTCTTTGCATTCTAGTAATTTGTTGTTGTATGGTAGAACCTGTAGGTAATACATTGTAAGGAGTCTAGATTACTTTGTCCTTTTTTAAAGAAAGCTGAATTTTGTCCTGCCAGGCAGTTAAATTGTTGGCAGTTCATTTTGAACGTGTTAGGATTGTTTTTATTTGGATTGAATGGGTCCAGTTCAGTTTTATCCTTAGCCCTAGGATGTGGCTCTTTCTTTAAGGCATGGTTCTTACTCCTAAGTGGAGACCTTTCTGAAGTCTCAATGGAATGTCCAAGGCTTTCAATAAGGTCTCTATACTCACCTCCTAGAATTGTGCAAACTCTAGGATCTCCATTTAGCTTGAAGGCCCAGACCACCCATTCTCTGCTAGGCCTTGAGCCTTTCACCACTTGAGGTAGCTTCTCTGTGCAGCTCTCTCCTATTCTTTACCCTGTCACTCAAATTCAAGGAGTTTTAGTAGTTCTGAATGCTGATGTCTGTTTCTAGATCTCAGATAGACTCATGTACTCTGCTTGAGCTCCTCTTTCCTGTGTCACCATCTAAAAAGTGTCCTTGGTCAGAAAGCTTAATACCTCCTCTGAAAACTGATAATATACGTTATTTTCCTGGACCAGTCCACAAGTGAGGGACAGTGAATATTTTGAATGGCAGCTTTTAGGTAAGCAGAGAATATGCAATGGGGGTGCATAAATAAGTTTCCTTGAAGTTACTTGTTTGAGGAGCTAAGGTCTTTATGTTACTCAACTGGCTGAATCTCAGGGGTACAGGAAAATGTGGACTAATGATAGAATAAAGGTTAGAAGAGATTTATCACCTAATATGTACTTGAATGTTGCAACATTAAAAATGAAGCTATTAAAGTTTAGTTATTTTTAAAGACAAAGTGGTTAGGGTTACTTCTTTAGTTTCCAGCAACTATAAGGTAATCCATTTAAATAATTAGGGCGGAGGAATAAGTTCATTCTCTTTTGAATAGTAGCCCATCAAGTGGCCAATGGATTGCAACAGTTCCCCGAGATCCTATATTTTTAAACTAATTCTCCTCTGGATTTGAACAACTTGTATTTCAACTGCTTCCAAATTCTTTAAAATATTTTGGTCACCACGTTGTTACAGGTGCTGAATCTCTTGCTCCATGTAGGTCACTAGCGGGTGAATGCAACATCTGCAATATTTGCTTACTGGAGAAAAATCATTTACATTCAGAGGTCTAGATTGCCACAAACATAATTCTGAAAGTAGATCATACATTCCATTTAGCTACTTAAATTCCTTGTGGAGAAAAAAGGTATTGAGCTCTTCATCTATATCTTCATTATATCACATTTTATATTTTATTATGTTTTGATGTAAGCAATCTTGTTTGCTTATCTGTTGTTTATTGTCTTGTTTTCTCTGCTATAGTAGTAAGATCTATTAGAACAAAATCCTTGTAGTTTTTATCCCTCTTTTGAGTTTAGAATAGGAAATAGTATTTTCTCAGTAATAATTTTTATACATATATCTCATCTTTTCTTGACAGATAACAAATCCTTGAAGAGGATTTGAAGATAGAGTCTTACCCATCTCTAACATGTGCGTGCCTGTGGAAGACTGCCAATTAATAATGATTGAGTGATTTGCTAAATAAATAAAATCTCTAAATATTGCAGTTAATGTTAGTAAGTATTAAATTTGAAATAGTGCTTGAACATTCAGCAGTAAGAGAAGGAGGCAAGGTCCAGATCCTGGAAGGGAAGGGAGTATATTCCATTTTGTGAAGATTCCTTCCTGGCAATGGTCAGCAGTCACAAAATCTCCCCCGGTAATTTCTACAGAAACACTGACACTGACTCCAGACAGTGTGTGTTTGCATTATGGAGGTCAGGGACTGGAAGTTGGGATTTTGCGGTCTTTTCTTGGCTCTGTTATGCTGTCTTTGCACAGCATGACCTTGTAGAATCATAGCATCTTTGTGCTATTTTGTCCCTATGGAGATGAGAGAGCAGAAAAGAAGAGCTTTTTTCCCCCTTCCCACATAAGTGTTTGTTTTTAGCCTCATGAATTTGCTAGAGTGCTTAGATACCAAGGTGACAGATGTCAGAGAAAATGTGACAGCAAAATAACTTGTTAGGAAGATATATGGAAGTGAAGTGTATTGCTTGAGGGGTGTGGAGCATGGGGTCTCGAATAATTCTGTGAAAAGTGGGGAGATCTTCTTATGAATTTAGTAGACTAGTCCTGATTCAGATAGGATCTTGGCTAAAGTCAAGGGAATGAGGTAGTTCTAATGCGCATTGATCAGAGTCACCCCATAGGAGTCTTAGGTAAGGCATGAATGGCAGAAGCTGATGCCAGAAATAATTAGAATTGAGTGTGCCACCTGTTTCCCCCTAACACAATTGGCCTGTTGTGGTGATTGCTGTTCCAAAACAGAGAAGCTGCCTCCAAAGGTGCCACAAATCACAACATGCTACTCCAGCTCAAGCATTCTACTGTTTCTTTTTTTTTTTTTTTTTTTTTTTTTTTTTGTTATAGTAGCAAATAATACTGCTGTGGACAACCAAAGAGACGTAGTCTTTTATTTATTTATTTTTGGGCTTCTTTGTTACCTGTGTGTAAGGTTATGGGGACAGGGAGTAGAGATGATAATGAGGATGGGGGAAAGGCTTAGGGAAGAGACTGGGGGAGTGTGAAGCCTATCTTCATTTTTCTAACCTCTTCATTTGTAGCCATGTCACGAGAGAGAGGTACTGAGAGCAATACAGAGTTGCCATAACAACTAATAAACTGTAATTTGTCAAAGGAGGGGGAATGGAGTCAAGAGTACCAAAAAACAAACACAAAAACAAGAAAGAGGGAGGGAGGGGGGGAGAGAGAGATTTAAGAAAGGGAAGACTGAGTTTTCAGTGAACAGTGAGATGAATGTAAAAGTGTGTTTTAGTCTGTCTTAGTGGGGAAAATATGATAATGAATTAAAATATAGAAGGGGAGATGAAGAAAATGACAACCATTCATGTAAGGATATATTTTAAAAAATGGAAGTTCTCAAAATGAAAGAATTGATTTGAGATAGCAAACTAGGGGAACCACACACACACACACACACTCCTCTCTCTCTCTCTCTCTCTCTCTCTCTCTCTCTCTCTCTCTCTCTCTCTCCAGAAGAGAAGGAGCCTGGGACCGCCATGTAAGGCCAAACTGATGAAAATGATTTTCACGTGGAGATTTCCAAGGGTGCTCTCCCATGATGGAACTGAGGCATTGTATGTGGGAATGGTAGCATTGTGTCTCCATAGGTCAATGCCTTTTGATGTCCTACCCTTTACCTCACAGACCACAGATCCACACCATCATCCCTGCCCTTCCAGTTGCCTGAAGAACTAAACCAGCAAGAGGCACAGAGCAAGGATTCCAGGAGGATGGGATGGGAGGCAGCAGGGACATCTGACAGCTTCTCGCAAAGCCTGGGCTGGGAGGTCCAGGAGTTAAGGGCAGTAGTGCAGTCATTCATTCAGTGGATATTTTTGGAGTCCCAGGTTTCAGCTACATGTGGAACACAAGGTGCAGAAAAATGGTCCATGACCATGGTGAAGCTGAGGTTGTGCTTGTGTCCATAATTGAGAATGAAATGTAGGAATTGAGGTAGAGAAGGAAATTCATTGTCTCTGTACTCTATACCCAAGCTCTTCTGGGAACCAGAGAGGGAGTGACCGCACGATGGCTGGTCAAGGATTTATAGATAAATCCTTCTTTATCCATCCAGCAGGAGGATGTTTTCACATGGTAAAAGGATTTCGGTGTCTGAAGCTAGGGGTCAAAGTCTCCAGTGATCAAACATTTGTTTCTCTCACGTTCGGCAAGGAACACATAGATCCTTTTTGCTGCTGAGTTGAGCCCACATTCTCCTTTGTGAGCAGGGAGGATCTTGGTCCCCTCATTGGGCTTGGCAACTGTGCCTTAGAGCAGAATAAGACTGATGAAATATGGCTATGCCTGTTTTCCATTAGAAACATTAGCAAACTCAACTACAAAAGGCCACCTCGCAGAACAAAAAGCTTGCGATGTGCAAAGTACAATGACAATCTCCCAGCTGCCAAGACAGAGGACCTTGCAGAAGATAGAGGATAAAAGAGATTCTGCACAAAACAAAAGTCAGAACACAATGGTATATATTTGAAGCACATGAAAGGCGGTGTGGCAGCAATACTAAAGAGACATAATTTTCTTACAGAACAGGGGCAGAGGAAGTGCAGAAACCCAATCAGCCAATACAATTGTGGCGGAGAAACAGATCTGGTCTTTTAAAGGGAGAGGGGGGAGAAAGCTTATTTTTTATGAATTAATCTCCAGTTGGTTTTCATAAGTTGTTCAGAAACAAGTGAGCACATGAATAATACATACTGTACACAGGCCCAAAAACACAGAGCTATCTCCAGTTGAGATTGTGAAAACGAAGACATTTTGAGAAAGATAATTGAGTAAAGCAACCAGAAGGAAGGCATCTTAAGGTAGGAGTGTGAGCAGTAGCAGGGAACAGACAACCCAAGGGGAAAAGGTATATTTCTTACTTCGCCAATTAGCTTGCAGATTCCTGGAGAGCTGGGATAATCTTTTCATCTTTAACAGAATTATATGTTCCTAGGTTATATAAAATAACACTTTGCCTGTAGTAGGTGCTAAAAATATTAATAGATAAATTAATTCAATGTTGATGTGGTAATACATTTGACTGATAATTATTGTATCATTGGTATGGAAATAAAAAAGTAGAACTCTATGTTCCTGGGACCGACGTTGATAGGGATGAGGCACCCAATAGTTGCGTAGATGAATAAATAAATCTAGGGATGATGTGCCTTCAGTGATGTTTTATGTGGTGGTACAATTCATTGATTAGCCAACCAACCTCAAAGTGGCGTACTTGCTTTATCTAATGACTGCAATACCGAGCTGAAGTTAAAGGTCCTGCTCGGTGCTTCCACAGAACAATAGTTCCACAAGAAGCTCTGTGGAAAAAGAATTCCATGGTCAATTAAGCTTAGGAAATGCTGCTTTCTATATTCCTCTCATTATCATTTAAAAGGCTCAGAGAAATCCTACAGTAAATTGCCCTGTTGAACCTTGTTAATCTGTTACTTTCCAAACTAAGTTGACCATGGAAGGTTTTCTTTTTCTTTCTTTCTGTCTTCTTCTTCTTCTTCTTCTTTTTTCTTTTTCTTTTTTTTTTTTAACAATATCCATTAGCCTCTTTCAAAACTAGCTTTCCATGAAGTGAACTGTGATCGTTAACATTAGGTGCCAGCTTGACTGGGTTAAGAGATGCCCAGATAGCTGGTAAAGCATGATTTCTGGGTGTGTTTGTGAGGGTGTGCCTGGCAGAGATTAGCATTCCAGCAGTGGAGTGAGTAAGGAAGATCCACCCCCACCAGTGTGGGCAGACACCATCCAATCTGTTGAGGGTTCAAGCAGAACAAAAAGGTAGAAGCATGAATTATCTCTCCCTTCTTAAATTGGGACATTAATTTTCTCCTAACCTTGGACATCAGACCTCCTTGTTCTCTGGCTTTTGGATTCCAAGACTTACACCAATTCTCCCTAAATCTCTGTTGTCAGGCCTTTGGATTCAGGATGAATCATACTACCAACTTTTGTGGCTCTCCAGCTTGCAGATGGCATATGGTGGGACTTCTCAACCTCATAACCATGTGAGCCAATTCCCATAATAAACCTCCTCCTATAGATCTCTATATATCCTATTGGTTCTTTCTCTGGAGAACCCTGACTAAGGCATAAGGAACCCCGATCTCGTTGTTATGAATCAGAGTATTCATAACAAGCGCCAAGTGCCTTCCATGTTCTAGGAATAAGGGTGAGACTGGAAAGGGTGACTAACACACAGCTCCTTCTGTTAGGGAGCTTGGGATCTTGCAGAAGAGACAAACCATCAACCCTTCACAACCATGCCCATCTCCTCTGACCCTGATCACAGGCTGTGCTCCTTCTGAAGTAGATCCCAGGTGTGATTCAGCAGGATCTTCTCACTCCACCCACTCCAACACTACATTTCGTGTTCCTCCTTTGCATGGGTCTTTTCCTCCATCCCTAAGCCAAGCAGCCTTGGGCCCCAGCCATGCCCACTCTGAGTGCATGAGTGAAGCTCTGTGCATCTTCTCCACTGCGGCAGCCCACTGCTGCAAGCTCTTTTCAACTCAGAGGCCCCAGAACAACTGTTACTGTTATTCATGGATCTCTCAGATTGGTTCACACCATAGCTACTGGACAGAGAAACAGCAAGTGTCTTTCCACAACTCAAAGTGGATACAAGGGTCTTCTCCGGGGAACTCTGGCTGTCAAAGTTCTCTGGAAATGGTCACATTGACCCTGTTGTGTAGCTACTTTCAGAGCAAAACCTCACAACGAGTGAGCCTATACTCTTGTGTCTCTACTAGCAGCCTGGGCTATGGTAGATGACGTTGCTGTTATTTTCTTACTGTGGAGAAGTTCTCTTGAGTCTCAGTAACAGAGAGCTGAGCCCATGGAGCATGTGGAGTATGTCATCAGCCAATGAGATTAGATGATTCCAGTACTGCGCTTATTCTCCAGTACGTGGCAATGCAGTCTTGATGGCTACTCAGTGCTTGCTGCCATATAAAATGAGACTGATACATCCATGCAGAGGGCAGCTACTGCTTCTCCTCTGGGAGGTTTGTAGTGATGGGGAGGAGTCTGCTGCTTGTATTAAAGTTAGTTATTTTCATTTCTGGCCCATTTCTTCATTATCTCCCACTACACACCCACACACATCTGCTGTATGCTTCCATCTTACTCACCCTGGTCCCACCCCAAGACCTGCAGCAGAGTTTCAAGATTGGAGAGTAGTAGATTCATCAGCTTTGCTACTAACTATGGGACTCTGAGTAGATTAACTTTCCTGAGTCTCCAATTCTCTATCTGAAAGGTGAAGATGATTTCACTTATTGCATAGACTATCAGGTAACTTAATGAGCTACCGAAGTATAGAGATCTTCATCCATAGCTAGCACTTAATTGCTAGTTTCCTCATTCTCCTCAATTTTCCTCCAGTAGAATAGTCCACAATAATGGAAATATTTTATATCCATGCTGTTTGGCATGGATGCTACTTAGACCCAAGTGGCTAAGTAGCATTTGAGATGTGGCTAATGCAACTGAGGCACTGAAATTTTAATTTTATTTAGTTTTATTAACTTGAATAGACACATATGGCTAGCGGATACCATATGGGTCAGCACATCGCTATATAATGTAACCATCAGTTTTTAATACTCGGCACTTCCAGAAGATGAATTAGAGCTCAATCTGGTATGTGTGTGTGTGTGTGTGTGTGTGTGTGTGTGTGTGTGTGTGTGTGTGTGTGTATGTGTGTGGTGGAGGCGGGGGATGGTCAATGGCCCTGCAGGGTTTGAAGCCAGCATGAACCACAGAGAACTTCTAGAAATAAGGTCAGGAAAGGGGTACCTCTATGCCTCTGAGGCCTGGGGAGAATTCACACACCCATCTCACCAGGGATACCTCAGGAAATGGAGACTATGTCTTGGTGGAATTTCAAACACACTCAAGCCTGAAGAAGATGTTTATATATGCTAGAGATCTTTCAAAAACTTGCCACAGAAATGTAAAGGGACCATCAGACTCCATCTTATTCTATTCCATACAATTGTATCCACCTTTCCAATCACTGGTCCAAAGATGAAATAACAATATTTGCCAACAAGATTTTAGAGCCTTGCCAATTAACAGAGAACACTACCTAACCCCATATGAAGTCACTTCTCTCTTAGATGTAAGTTAAATTTATAAATGTCAAGGTCTTCAAAATGTTAAAACCATTAGAGATAGAGAGTTGGGGAATTGGGGGGGAAGGAGAATGTAAATTTGGTGAAAAATTAGAATATCATGCAATATTTATTTTTGTAGTGCAATTTACATATCTAAAATCATTTTGCTGAGAAGAAACATAAAATGTATTATGTATAACTTGATTTGCTCATAAAATTATCATTTAGGTAAAATTAGAGACATGAAGAAGTGGAAAAACAAAATGGAAAAAATAGGAAAGAACAGATTTTTTTTTAACTGATTCATTTTCTTTATATATTTATTTAAGAAAACCATTCGGGGGGCATAGATAAAATTCCTTTTGAAATACTTTTCTTTCCTTTTCTTTCTTTCCTTCTTTCTTTCCTTCCTTCTTTCCACTTTCCTTCTTCTTCCTTTTCTCTTTCTTTCTCCTTCCTCCCTTCCTTCCTTTCATTCCCTTCCTTCTCCCCCACCTCTCTTCCTCCCTCCCTTCCTTCCTTCCCTCCCTCCCTCCTTCGTTCCTTCCCTCCCTCCCTCCCTCCCTCGTTCCTTCCCTCCCTCCCTCGTTCCTTCCCTCCCTCCCTCCCTCGTTCCTTCCCGACCTCCCTCGTTTCCTTCCCGTCCCTCCCTCCCTCCCTCGTTCCTTCCTCCCCTCCCTCCCTCGTTCTTCCCGCCTCCCCTCGTTCCTTCCCGCCCGCCTCCCTTGTTCCTTCCCTCCATCCCTCCCTCGTTCCTTCCCTCCCTCCCGCCCTCCCTCCGTCCCTCGTTCCGTCTCCTCCCTCCTCCCTCATTCCGTCCCCCTCCCTCCCTCCTCCCGCGTGCCTTCGCCTCCTCCCTGCCTCGTTCCCTTCCCTCCCTCTCCTCCCTCCTCGTTCCTTCCCTCCCTCGTTCCTTCTCTCCTATTTTCCTTACCCTCCACCTCTTGGTTCTTTACTTAAATCACTCCCTTTTTGATTTAAGCCCTCTTTGTTGTTAAGGCCCTGCAGTGAGAATAACTAGCTTCCCTTTTCCTTAAACCACACTCTCAAGTTAGAGTTCTTTTGAGACTTTTCAGGTATCTCTTTTACAGCAGAGCATTTCAAATTCTTCCCCCACCCCATGCCTGCTCAACTCCTTCAATTTCTTGCCAGTCTTTCCCCCTGTTCTCAAGCCCGGGGTTCCATAGGCATGAGGGAGCTGTAGTTGCCAAGTGTCTGTCTCCATTTGGCTTCTGTGTGGGCCCATGGACCGGCCCTTTGGTCTGGGTCTGTTCTGGTTGGTGGCTGGGGCAGTGCTTTGGTTCTTGCCATTCACTGTGGAAAGAGAAGGAGCATAGAGGTGAGGAAAACAGCTCTAATCAGGGCCCATTTCTCCTAACTGTTCACAAAGTGCCCAGCACTGCCCTCAGCACTTCATATTCATTTCCCCATTTAATCTTCCCCAAACTCTAACAGTGCAATGCTATAATTATTCTATTTCATGGATAAAGTGTGGGTTATGGAAAATTAAATCAGTTGCCTGAGGTCACACAGCTGGGAAACTGCTAGGCCAGGCCCTTGAGCCTGCATTCAGACCCAGCCTGCTTGACTCCGGTGTCTGGCCTGTAAAGCCACCCAATAGTGCCTTAACAACCACCACAGGCTTCTGTTTACCTTCTGTTTACCCAGGGCTTTACGGCTGAAAACCATCTCGCACACACTGACTGATATGATTCCTGCGCAACGAGGTTAATCAGAAAGATAGGAAAATTAGTGTCCCCATTTTAGAGATGTGTGGACAGCCAAAGGTCGAGGTCCCTGCTCAGAGTCACACAGTAAATGGTGCCACCAGTGTTAAAGCAAGTATTCTGACCAAAAGTCTGTTTTCTTCTCCACACAATGTTGGGTCTGAACAAAGGGAAATGTCTTTGGAACGATGCGCACACACCCGTATGCAAACTTTTCAGAACTGATGCGAGTGCTCCAGGCTGGGGGAGGGGAGGAAGCTGGCCCAGCTGAAGGGAATGTCTACCACTCTCCTGATACAAAATTGACCACAAGCACGGAGAGATGCTGCGCGAGAAGGCTTCTGGCCTTTCTTGCTGTTTTTGTTTATTTGTTTCTCCTTTTAAAAATCTTTTTTATGAGGCCGCCATAAAAACACTCATTAGGCAGTGTTGATTTTCATTAATGTTGATTCTCCAAGAGCTTAATCAATCTTCTGTGACCAATGACCTCATTCCCCTGGGAGAAGAAAGCTGTTTAACAAATTAGCTCTACAGATTGTAGGTACTGCATACAGATGTGAGGTAGCCTGTGTTGCCAAAACAGGATGTGGATTAGCGGTTTAATATGCACAAAAACAATAGCATTAAACAGTCTCCTTGCTGATACCAAAATGCATCATTAGGAAGCAGCTGTCCTCTTTCCCCTGTTGCACCTGCATCCCTCCTCACTCTCCTTCCCCGTGCTCACTTTTGCCCTCTGTGAAGTCTGGGCTTTGAAAGCACCTAGAGGCAGCAGCACATCTGAAGTTGGTAGGAGGAAACAAATCACAGATGCACGAGGGATGCGGGAGGGGAGATGAGCACAGCTGAGTGTGGACGGGAGCCTAGCAACTGCTCCAGGAGATCTCATTATTCCAAGCCAACTAGAAGAACCTTCCTTCCAGACAGTATCCTCGCCCAGGTGTTCCTCGCCAAAGGTTCCATTGTTTATAGGGGCTACCTGCTTTGGGTTAAATCAGCATGTCCTCTCCAGGTGGCCTTTTCAAAGGCAGGTGTTTGGTGGCTAGGTAGCCCAGTCAGTCTGGAAGAAGCCCTTGAGGTCTGAATAAAAGGCAGTCGTGGACTTTGGAACAAAGACTGGGCAAAGACAACCTTTCCCTACCTCTCAGTTTGGCTTATGGCTGTGTCTGGTGGCAGCAACTCCCCGCCACAGGCCATGAGGGGTCTGCAGTTGGTGCTGACCGGCTGGTTTTCGCTGTGCTAAGCAGCTGAAAGGGGTCGTCGGTCCTTCCTCCACCAGACCCCGGGGGTCTGGAGCCCAGCAGCTCAGGGAGCCAACTGTGCTTGAGCGCCAACGCTTTCACTTCCAGAGCTCCTTCCCAGTGAGCACCTGGTTTCATTTTCTTAACATTACTGTGGGACAAGCAAGGACAAGAAGGGACAGAGTTACTGTTCTTAAGTGCTGAAGAAAGGGCTCAGAGACATAATAATCTGACCATGCCTCCACAGTGGCAGAGGAAGGAGCCTGGAAGCACACCTCTTCTGAGGGGAGAAGGCAAGGTGAGCGAAGCTCTTTCTTGGGGAGACTGGCTGGTGGGGTGGGGTGAGACATCCTGCTGGCTCTAAGTGCCCTTCCCTTTCTGGCTTCTGACCTTGTCCCCTTGAACTTGGGCACTGAGCTTGCTGCCCAGCTGAGGCTCAAACGAGTGGCACGTCTGTGTGCCCCTTTAGGATCTCTCAGAACAGGACAAATGCATGCCCTGCTTTCCACCTGAGGCTGGTCTTTGAAATGCCCTAGCCTCCTGATGCCAGCACAGCAGAGATGGGGGTAGGGGCACCTGGAGCTGCTTGGAGCCCCATCCGTGCAACTCTCCTCCTTGCCTTGGCCATGTCCCTAGATGGCCTGGCTTATACAATCAGGAGCCTCCTCCCTCAGCCTCCTGCTCAGCAGCCTGCAGTGCAGTCACATGTCCAAAATCAGGCCACTGTTGTCAGCTCTGCAGCCACACGCCACTGTGAGTCAGCCCCAGCCTGGCTGCAGCATCCTGCAGAATGGGTTGCAGTCCTGGGGTGAGAGAGATCACAGACACAGGTCCCTGTAAATTCACTCTGGTGGTGCAGGAAGCTGGTGAGACCACTGACTTTCTGCTGGCACTCTCTTCACTAAAACTGATCAAATACATATTGAGTACCTACTACATACAAAGTCCTTTAGTAGGCCCTGGGGAACGGGGCAGACCAACAAGAGTATGACACAGTGCCTGACTGCAGTGAGCTTTCTTGTTCCATGTGGAGGTCCTTTTGCTTGTGGCTTTTATGGATCTAGGGCATATGGTAGCTTCTGTGTTTCCTGAAGTGGTAGCCCTCCCATTAGTTCTGTGTCCCCCATCCCTTGCTTTCAGTGTGCTAGCTATTCATTAGGATCCACCACTGTGCCCAGTGCTGAGTTGGTCCTTAATGATAATTGATGAATGACAGATAAATGGACCTCTTGGGTAGAGCCACAAATATACCCCTGTCTAACTCCTGGGAAGAGGATCCGTACTGCTTATCTGTTGCCATGTCTTGAGCGCCTACTGTGTGTGGAGCCTGTGCTAAATGGTGTGGATAGGCCGTCTCCAACCTTCACAACAATGCTATCCCCAGTTACAGATGAGGAAGGGAAAATGCAGAGAAGTTAACTCGTTGGTGTAGGATTCTAATCAGAGGCCAATCCAGGATTCAAGCTCATGCTTTCAGACTCCAGAGCCATGGTCTTTCCCCCACTGGTTGTGACCAGGTCTAAATAATAGGTAGGATGAGTTTCTACCTATTGGTTATTATACAAGCAAAGTCAAGCAGGGAAGGTGAAGTCACAGCCCAACTGCCCACTGGAACAGTGACATCTTGATCACTGTTTCGGATCACTACCCAGGAAAAGCTGTAACTCATGGGCTAAATCAGGCTCCTATCTTCCCCTGAGGCTCTAGGAAGCTTTAAGCCAAGGCCTTGCACTTACCTTCTAGGGGATCAAGCGTGCAAGATGGTGTAGAAAACAGCCTTACAGGCTGTCTCCTCAGACTGAACTGAAACTGGCATTCAAATGCTTCCCAAAGATCTCGGAACTGCTCCCCAAGAGCAATGACTTGCAGCTGCAGCCATCCCTTGGGCTGGAAGTGAGGCAGTGACCTCAAGGTGAAAGTCTCCATATCCCATTACCAATCCAATTACCTGGCACTTGCAGGTTAGATGGGAACTGCCAGACCAGAACCCAGCCATGGATCATTTAGACCTGTGTCTTGTCTCTGACAGTGCTCAGGGCCGAGCGTCTCACTCAGGTGCTTCTTATTGTCAGCCTGCTGACACACCAGCATACTTTCCCTTAAATGAAGGAATAGAGCTGGTCATGGGGATGACGAACAGCAAGAAACCCACTGTATTACCAATGCTCCCACCCAAACCCCGGCCCCAGCCTCAGCCCCAGCCTATATCCCTGGATTCATTAGTTCATTGAACAAATATTTACTGAGCAGCTACTATACACTAGGCAGTGCTAGGCAGAGGATATGGTGATGAGCAAAGTCTCTGCTCTCCTGGACTTTCATTGTAATGGGAGAGTGCAGGCAATTGCACAGATGGTCATGCATCATGACGTTCGTTATGAACACAGTGTGATAAAGGGGGAGACAGGATGAAGAGTTGGTGATTTGTATACTGAGTGGTCAGGGAAGTCTCTCGGAAAGGTGACATTTCAGCAGAGGCTTGAAGGCATTGGAGGAGAAAGACATGACTATCTGAAGATATGTGGGGGACACCCGTCCTTGTCTTTTATATTGGGGATTGATGCTGGAAGCAGGTGCAAAATAGAAATTCATTTGCAGTGCATGAGGAATCGGGGAAGAGCAACATGGCTGGTGTGGCTGGATAGGAATGAATGAAGGGAGAGGTGGAGGCGACTTCAGAGAGGTTTGGGCCCTGGAGGACTTATGGACCATAGTATGGTCATGGCTTTTACTCTGAGGGATACAGGAAGCCGTTTGGAGTGTTTTGAGCAGTATAGAACACAGTAACCAAGCATTCATTAAACATGCCTTCAGATAAATATTTGTTGAATGAATACATGAAATACTTGTTGGATGATTGAAAGAACAAATATCACTAAATCACATGAGTAAGTACACAGAGATTTTGAGAATAATGTATCTGTCCATATTTGCTCAGAAGACAGCGAAGTCTTCTCACTGAAAGAGTGATTAACTATCGGCCGCAACCCAAATGGAGGGTAGATGGTGGTACAGGCAGAAAAGTGAGGGTAGACAGGGCACACAGCAGAAGGCATGCAGCCCAGTATCCTTTGAGGATGGGGGTCTGGAGAGAAAGTGAGCACTGAAGGGATTTTTAGGTTTTGACATGAAATCACAGACCCTCTAGAGGAGGCCACTTCTTTTGGAGATGCAGGATAGGTGCTCTGTGCTGGGTGTGGTTTGAGATGCTCTTTTGGTTTGCACCCCAAATATCTACCTGCCCCTTGTCTCAGTGCCTGGAATTCCACATCATAGTCCCATCCTTTTCTTGAGCCTCAGAGTCATTTTTTTCTTTGAGAGTCTCTTCTCAAGCAGAATGGGAGGATAAAACCCTTCTGTGTCCTTCCCCTCTTTTCAGCAAGGATTCTCTTCAAATGTCACTTTTAAAAGATGCCTTTCTTTAGTCTTCTCCTTGACTCCCTTTCTTGCAAGATGAACAGCTGCCTTTTTCCCTCTATCTGCATCCATTAGTTCTGCAAAGGACCCTGGGCCACTGTCCTGAGATCAACAGTTTGCATTTCTCTCTCCCTTCCAGACCAGAAGTTTCTTGATGCCAAGAAGCATACAATATTCTCTTTGTCTTCAGCACCCAGCACAGTGCCTGCACTGTATTTGTTTTTCTTTTCCTTCTCTCTTTTTTCATCTTTCCTTCCTTTTTTTTTCTTGTTTTCTTGCTTTTGTTTTTAATCAACCAGAATGAAAGTTGTTAAGAGCATGTTTTTCAATCTCAGGAACAATCAGGAGGGAACAATTAATACAACAAAAGAGAATGGAGCTTGAATAGAGAATCCAAATCTTATCCTTAGTTTCTTCATCAATCAAGTGGGACCCTTGATACCTTCTTCCTTGATTTGGTGTGAGAAATGAATCATATGACTATTGAAGCTGTTCTGCAAGTTATAAAATATCTATGCAAAATTTTAGACACATTTTTGACAAAAAAATAGCTATCTTAAAAGAGGCACAACCAGGCCCAGGAGTCTGACTTAAGATTCTGTTGCTGTGTTGGCACCTCACACATAAGGTGAATGAGGACTAAGTGTGAATGCAGGAAGCTGCTAAGTCACCTAAGCTGCCAACAAGCTGGGATATTAGTTTGGGATGGACAAGTCCTTGGGCATATCAGATACATACAAGAATCTTATTGAGTCATGAAACTCTCAAGTGACTGAATTTTTTTTTACAGCTTTTGTTTTTATTATATAGGTAGCGCATGATCACCATCAAACAGAAAATACAGGCAACCCTTCTGGATATAAAAATCGGCTCTATTCTACCACCTGTTAATGTTTCAATGGTTATCCTACTGAGCTGTTTTTCTATAATACAGGCCTTTTAGAGGACCCACTTGCAGGGGTATTTGCAAAAGCCAGGCAAGAGGGTTGGGAGTAGGGGTAGGCTAGGGGCACATGCTCAGATATGGGCAGGCAATGATGTGGCTGCCTACAGCCTGACTCTGACTCCACCCTCCCACTTCCTTCCATCTTGTCAGCACAGTAGAGGCCCAGGCTGGCCATCTATCTTGTGGGATCGAGCTGCCAGAACCACCATCCGTGTGGCATTCTGTTGTCAAACAGCTGGACACCTCTGAACTCACATTTCCCTTTTCTTCATCTCCCTTCCTAACTTTCTGGTGCTGTCTTTGCCTGCCGTAGGAGGTCCCAGCCATGGCACCTTGCCTATACATCTGATACTGCTCCATCTCAGTCTCAGAACATAAGTATCTGCCTTCTCTGGAGACTTCACAGGCTTGACTAATTTACCTACTAGAATGTTACTACTTAATTGACTGAACCTACAAAAAACAAACCCATACTGATCGATAGAGAAATAATTTTGCAAATTGTGGGCATAAATCTTTAGAGATCTGTGTGCATTGCCGTTTGTTAAAATACTGAAAAGCTAAATCAATTTTCTTTATTAAAACACAATTGCTTCTTCTATTGCTAGTTTAGGCAGAAGCCAGGAGGCAGAGTATGGGGAGGTGTGAGGGAGGAGGTTTTGGAAGGCTTTTTGCACTTCACTTAGGGGTCACTTGTTAGTCTGATAAAAGGGTCAAGTGTTGGGGAGGAGATGAAAGCTTTCAGGCTGGCAGATGCCTTCGTGTTAGAAGAAGACACAGTCACGGGCTGGTGTGACGTGGGGAGGCCAGGATTGAGGCTGTGGAAGAGGAGCTAACAGAACAGCAAGAAACCTCTTATCCTCATCATTCCAGAGCACATCAGCCAGGATAAGTCAGATGAAAGCTGCGGTAACAGACTCACTGCAGTGGCTTTGTCACCAAGGTATATTTTTTGCTTACACTACACATGCATTGCTCTTCAGTGGGGGACGAGGCTGCTGGAGGAGCCACAACCTCAAAGTTGGCTACTCGTCATGCCAGACATAGGGAGAGGAGAGTAGAGGCATTCCGTGACTCCTGGAGCTACCAGTTGGAAGTGGAATCCCTGTCTTCTGCTCTCACTTCACTGGCCAAGGAAGAGGGTATGGGTATGCACAGTCCTATCACACGCCCTGGTGGTGGAGAGGCAGAGTGCTCGACGACCACCAGACACTGAGCGGGAACCTCTATTTTATGGTATCTTACAGTGTGAGATGATGTTATGTCGCCACATCTGTGGGCACAGGGTGCACACTCTTTCTGATTCATCTTTGCAGCTGACACATAGCATGAAATAAAAAATGTTTGCTTTACAGACTAAGTTAATTAATTGGTGGACAATAAAGGTGGGAAGCCACAGGACTTTGCAGAATGACATGAGGGAACTGCACAATTGCATCCGTGGAAGCATCTTATGGTCTGGCATGGGTGACACTGTTTTTTCCCCCCCCCCCCCCCCAGCATTTTATTGTGCTCACCACTGGGCTAAGGTGTTTAAGTTCATTATCTCATTTAATTTTTTCAATAACCCTCCCATCATGTATTTTCAATTTAGAAGCTCATTCCCCTCCACAATAAAGATCATCATAAATTTTAGAGATGACAGGCCCCTCCCAACTCTTATCACCATCATATCATGATAAAGTCAAAAGGACCAGACACTGTTGGTGGCCTCGGAAGAGTCACTAGCATTTTCTGGGCCTTGGTTTCCTCATTAGTTTAAAAAAATTGGATAAACTATCTTCTAAGATCCTTTCAAATTTTCTTGTTCCACAGACTTTTAATGACTTGCCTCCAGTGGTTTGCTGGGTTAACTGGAGAGCTAAACAGGGGGCTCTCCTGGTGTCAGTGTGCACAGTAAGTTATCACTGAGCCCATGTGAGGAAGAGTAAAACTCAGAGAAGACAAGTTCTAAATCCACAGTGTCACTAGATATAATATTGTTCAGCTGAAGGCTTTCCAATACTAAAAAACTATCATGAATGTTGAATTTCAAGAGGTACTGTATGTCTTCTATGTGACAGAGAATGTGTTCAGGAAGTGTCTGAGGAGTGAGGTTTCAGACAGTGTCAAGATATATTTCATTCAACTTCATGGCCACAGGCCATATTTGGATATTTGAACCCCTTACTCCCCTTAAAGGATCTCAAAACTATAAGAAAATGAGGTGGGGCCCTGGCTACTCTGCTGCTAACTGCTCTGCTTGAAAAAGATACTGAACCAAGTGGTGAAAGTCTCTTTGGCCACACCTGGGAAGGACAGGGTCTTAGGCAATGTCCTCTTTGGATTTAATATGACAGAATGACAGCCCAAGCGTTTAGTGAACTGAGGTGGATGCAGAAATCCAAGGCATTGTGGTAAAGCAGGCATGGGAAGCTGTGCTGGTTCATCCTTTAAAATGTCCCAGGCATCCTCAAAGTCTCTTAGACAAGCGTGAAGAGACTTATAATTGTTGAATATTCGCTATGTGCCAGAAACTATTCTTAGCACTTCACAAGCATTATTTAATTCAATCCTCTTCATATCAACACCATGCAGAAGAGGAAACTGAGGTACAGAGAGTTTATTTAAGGAAACTGCCAAGGACCCACAGGCAATAAGAGCCAGAATTTGTAGCAAGGTGGTAAATTCCCACTCTCAGCTGATACGTTTTGCAATCTCAATGGGTCCAGGCCATTTAAAACGCCACATGGGATTGTGCCTTGCTTATATAAGAATATCAAAATAGCACACGGAAACCATGTGGAGGTGATTTTCTCACCCTCAAGCCCTGGGTTGTCTTGCTGTATCTGTTTCTCAGGTCTCTTCCCTGAGGTCCTGGCAAGCAGGAACACTGTCTCCATCATTTCTGTTTTCCCAGCACTTAGCACCTGCTACATGGCAGGTGCTCATTAACTATTTGCTAAAGAAGAAATGTGGCTAGAGATGTTCTCTGCATCTTACAAAGGATTTGAAAAATCTGGGACTAGGTCCTTGGATAATACAAAGGACGGTTAATGAAAACCCAAATATACAGGGGGTTGGGAGTGAAATGTGGTCTGATTTTTTAAATTTGATCTAGTGAAAAGGAGGCTGGGGAGATATAGGAATGGTTTGTACCTTGAGGTTTTTATAGTTCTGAACCCATTTATCAAATGTCTCTTAGGCACCCACTACTTGTCCAGCGTGGTCCTAGGTGCTGGGCTGCAGTAAGTAAAAGGCTTAGGCAGCCCCTCAGGGGCTCAGGTGCTATCTCGACCTCCACCCACCTTGCGTAGACACAGTGGAAGCTTCAGGGGCTGTGGCTTTTTTCGTGCCCTGAAGTGCAGTGAACGATGGGAAGATCCCGAGGACCTGCAGCTCCTCAAGATCCTTACAAAACAGAAGGCTCTTGATGTAGCGTCTTGCCCAGAGAGGAGAGAAATCAGTTCGTGTCTGTCAGAGGGAAATAGCTAATGAAATCACAGTGGCGATTTTTAAATTTTACACTGCATTTTCAGTCATTGTTAGTGATACCCCAGGTTCTGTGGGGCTGCTAGAGCCTGGAGGAGGGAAGAGTGTGGAAAGGGGAAGGCTCAAAGAAAGGGCTGAGATTTCCATCAGAAGAATCTTGTGTTGTTCTATTATTTATTTATTGGGTCCACAGATGATTTTTTCTTGTTTTTTTAAAAAAACACCTGTATTAGTTTATTCTCATGCTGCTAATAAAGATACTCAAGACTGGGAAATTTATACAGGAAAGAGGTTTAATGGACTCACACTCGTCGTGGAAGATAAAGGAAGAATAAGGGATGTCTTACATGGTAGCAGGAAAGAGAGCTTGTGACTCCCGTTTATAAAACCACCAGATCCCATGAGACTTATTCACTACCCTGAGAACAGTATGGGGGAAACCACTGCCATGATTCAATTATCTCCACCTCACCCCACACTTGACACATGGGGATTATTACAATTCAAGGTGAGCATTGGGTGGAGACATAACCAAACCATATTAGCAACCCTCAAACAACAAGCAGGCACAAATGGTTTAAAAGGTCCTGGTTTAGGATTTCGCCTTGTGTTGTCCTTCCCCTCATCAGCACTCGTGGGAGATGTGTAGGACAGGAAACTTCCTTCCTCAGAGATGAGGGGAAGGGGGCCTGCAAGGGGAATTCGGCTGCTGTATCGATTCCCTGAAACAAAACATTCACCGATGCAAATGTCCAGACACCAGCCTCTGTTTGAGCTAAAAAGAAGGCTTTGGACTTTTCTGGCAAATAAAACTAGAACCACAATAGGCAAAGCTTTAGGGAAGGAGGAGAATCAGCATTTTCTTGAAGACAGTGGATCTAGAGTGAAGGGAAGTGGGTCCCGGGAAGCAATTTGGCATGAGATGGCTGCTTTAGGGGTGGAAGAGGAGGGTAGCAGGGATGGGATTTCCCTTAGTCCATTTAAGTTGCTGTAAAAATACCATAAACTAGGGGACTAGTAAACAACAGAAATTTGTTTCTCACACTTCTAGAGGCTGGTAAGTCCAGGATCAAAGCACTGGCAGATTCAGTATCTGCTGAGGGCTACTTGCTGGTACCCAGATGTCACCCTCACATGATGGAAGAGATGAGGGGCCTCCCTGGGGCATCTTTTATCAGGACACTAATCCCATTTGTGAGGGCTCCACCCTCAGGACTTAATCATATCCCAAAGCCCCTACCTCCTCGTAGCATCACCATGGAGGTGAGAATTTCACCATCTACATTTTGGGGAGACATAAGCACTCAGACCACAGCAGGGTCCACCCATCTTTTTAGGCTCTGTATTTCTAGACTAAGGAAGAGACAGAAAATGTGGTGGAATACAGTAGGCCACAAGGCAGAGAACTCTGGGTTCAAATTCTAGTTCTGAGCCAGGTGCAGTGGCTTATGCCTGCAATCCCAGCACTTTGGGAGGCTGAGGCAAGCGAATCACCTGAGGTCAGGAGTTCGAGACCAGCCTGGCCAACATGGTGAAACCCCTTCTCTACTAAAAATACAAAAATTAGCCAGGCATGGTGGCACATGCCTGTAGTCCCAACTACTCAGGAGGCTGAGGCAGGAGAATCACGTGAACCCAGGAGGCAGAGGTTGCAGTGAGCTGAGGTCATGCTATCGTACTCCAGCCTGGGCAACAGAGCAAGACTGTCTCAAAACAAAACAAAACAAACAAAAACCCACACATCCTAGTTCTGCTATTTAATACCTAAGAGAATGCTGGCATTTTAGAGCTTTCCTGCAGGTCCTTTCCCCACTTAGAAGCTGGGATGCCATATGGGTATTAACTGATATCATAAGTAAATGCATCTGACACAAGCTCAGCACACTGTAGTTGGAATCATTTTAAAACATAACAAACCTTGCAAAGTCCTTCTTAGAGGGACAGATCCTTTCTAAGGGGAAGATATAATATAGGACATGTAAAACTTGTGTGCAGAGCAGGGGGTCCATGCCCAGTGTGTTGAGAAGGTGGGCAGAAAATCTGGAAAAGCGTGCATGGGTAAGCAGGATTTTATGAGGTGCGTAGGGGAGTAGTGTGGGAGTTATGAAGGAATGGAGGCAGGCGGGAGAGGACCATGCTTCATGGTAATAGAGGGCACAGTGCCAGGCAGTATGAGAAACCACCTCTCCATCCATCAGTCTGTCTTACCTTGCCAGGGGGAGGGCAAGCTTGGAATCCGAGAGGGGCACGCTCTGGCTTGGCCATGAATGATGGGCCACGATTCCGCAGGCACTTTCTGGGGTGGCAGGAGAGAAGTGATGGAGGGTTCTGGGAGAGCTGGTGGTTCCAAATGACAAGATAATGGAGTGAGTAGTGGAAGAAAAAATAAAGGAGAGGAAAGAAGAAATCCATGATAAATCCACCTTTCACGGACAGTGGAGAAAGATAAACTCTCTTTCCAACCATTAAAGATGGCTTTTCCCTCTTTCCGTTTTTCAAGTTCATTGAAAGTGACACTAAGTTGGTACTTTGCTTCCCACTTTGCCCTCTTCACTGCAGACTTTCTGATCTTTTCTGTGGGGGCCCCCTCAAGGTCTTTTTTTTTATGTCCATGTTCACATGTGTGGGAACTTATGGTGTAGAACAGCTTATGCTGGTAACAATCTGAAGTTAGTGCAGGGAAGGACTAACTGGTTCTTCCAAGGACCAGCTCAGCCCTTAGGCCTGGTGTGCTCCTTCTGAAATGCCAACCCAGTGTTTATGCAAATCACCAGTCTGTCTGTCTGATTCTCTCCCTTGTACTTTTAATTTCTTAATTTTTTTTTCTGTAAGTGCTTACAATTCCACTTCCACTGTAGCAGTCTGTTTACATTTGTAATATTTGCTTTACATGTCATGTAGGTATGCATTATTATCTACATTGTATTGGTGAGAAACCTAAGATTCAGATTATTTAGTTAGGATTAAGGTCAGCTTGCAAATAACATTTATTTATCTCTCATTTTAAATAAAGTTTTGAAGCACACAGTGGAGGGGTAGTTTGTAGGGCCTCATGAAATTGTTAGATATTCAGGCTCCACCATCCCTAGATGTGGCCCCCGTCCTAACAGTTCCACGAGGGCAGCTAGATAGAACTGCAGCTACTATATACAAGTTTCAAGTAGCAGCAAGAAGAAACTAAGAAAGGACAAAAGCTCACACAGCTGTCACTTTGACCTCACCAGCTGGAACTTGGTCATACGGCCACACTCCACTTTAAAGGGGACTAGAACATATTGTCTTTATTCCAAATGATGATGTTCAAG
Organism: Rhinopithecus roxellana; assembly: GCF_007565055.1. Lineage (NCBI taxonomy): Eukaryota > Metazoa > Chordata > Mammalia > Primates > Cercopithecidae > Rhinopithecus > Rhinopithecus roxellana. The sequence continues at coordinate 66,121,481 of NC_044563.1, read as the reverse complement.
CTAAAAACGGGTTTTATTACTAAGAAAGAAGTGGACAACAAATCTTGGGTGGGCTCACGTGTGTCTCGCCAGGGTCACAGACCAGCAAGGGAAAGAACCTAAACCTAGTTCTTTGATTTAACGCCCCACCTTCTATCCAGGACATGAGAGTGTCCTGAGGGGAACAGGTCTGGCACTGCAGAACCACATCTGAACGATGAGATATGGTTTCTGCCCTGAAAGACTGCAATCTTTGATAAATTTATAAAATATAAATAACTGTTAAACAGTGTTTGAGTGTCAGGGGAAGGAACCTGTATAGTAAATGCATTGGGAGATCAAATTAAAGAAGTATTTCCATGTGGGTTGGAACTGCCAAGGAAGGTTCCATGCATGAGGGTTTGAAGTCAGTTTTGAGGGCTTGCTTGCTTCATATATAGAGGGAATCGGTTCTTGACTGAGAGCTTGCTGAAGAGGTTGGTTTCTTATCTTTGGAGAATAACGTCACCCTCATATCATAGCACTTCTACTGATGTCTGAGCTAAAATAAAATAAGCCTTTCCTTCTGCACAAATGTACTCTGAAAACTCTTAACTGCAATAACAGTATCTACCCACAAACATCTCTTGTAGTAATAGTAGTAGCTAGAATTTAATGAGCACTTATGTGCCCTGAGCCATCACATATATCAGCTACTTATTCCTCCCACAGTCTTATGGGGTAGGACTTATGATGTTTCCATTTCACAGTCAAGGAAACTGAAGCATACAGAGGTTTGGTAACTTGCCCATGATCCCGTATTTGATAAGCATTAGAGTTAATGTTTGAATCCAAGCACTCTGGTTTCAGAATCTGCATTCTTCACCATGAGGTTATATAACTCCCCGCAGCAGCCCTTGTCTCTGGAAATGTATTTCTTTAAAGCTGCAAACTGAGAATTGTTCACGCTCTCAGAGAAGTGGTTAGGCTGGTCATGAGAGTGATTTTGCAGTTTGTTTGTTTGTTTGCATGATTATGGGTGGAGTTATTGTGTCCAGAATTTCTACCCAACTCTTCTGATTTTAAAAACAAAAAAATGAACATTGGAGTCAGAGGTTTGCGGAAGTCCTTGTACCTTCCTTGGTTTTCACTTCTGCATTTTGGTGCATTTTGAAGTTTCCGGTGAAGCTCTGCTAAGCTCTGCTGCACAGTGCTAATGCTCATGCCTTTCTAATCCACTTTCTCTCCATTTTCAAAACTCTAAAACATAGAGCCAGGATCAGCTCAAGACATTGCAGCCACTTCATCTTGTGCCTGCATAGCTCCAGATACCACTTCATAGCCCTTCGATCAATAATGCTCGAGACACACAGCTTACAGACAGCCTACACTCCCACATCTTTGAGCTGCCCTGTCCACAAGCATTTGCTAAGCACTTGCTATGCATTGTGCCTGGAGACACAGAGGCAAATAAGATGCTGGCCCTCAGACAACTCGGTCAGGGTAGAGGTTCTTAACATGAGATCCCTGAACGGTTTTCAGTGGATATGTAAACACCCTAAATCTGAACATAGTATGTTCATATCTGCCAAGATGCTCACGTTTTTCACAAGGCAGAAATTTTATGCTTTTCATCAAACTCTATAAGGAAGAGCTTATCATCCAGAAAAGATGAAGAATCACTGACAATGTAGTCAAGACAGAAATCTAAAGAAATAATCGGAAGATAATATCAGAAATTCTATGATGAGAGGCATGAAGGCATTGCCCTAAGAATACAGAGGTGGCAGCAAGTAATACTTTTGCATCTGGGGATCGAGGTGGCTCAGGGCTGCCTTAGCAGATGATGTCATCTGGGGATGAGTAAGTAGGAATTTGATGAAAGGGACGCCAAGGAGAAAGGCATTCTAGAGTATGAACTCAGAGACCCAGCAGATCTAAACTGTCTTGTACCAAGAGAATACATATCTAGATTTTGATGTTGATGTTGAGTATACAGGCTGTGAGGATTTGGGTGCTGGTAACATTAGATGCATATAATCACGCCTAGGATTTTCTGGGTGGTGGGGAGGGTGGCTACCAAGGACAGTGGTAGTTGAAAGTGGGTAGAGGAGGGAAGCTCAGATGTACCTCTAATACTAAGCAGCAGGAATTTGACCTCAGGAGACAGGCTGTCTGCGCCTCAGAGAAGGTCAACTTCACATTTCAGCTTCCTCTTCCTGAAAACTGGGCTTGATATTTGATAAATAAATCATGTAATCTTCCCTTCACACCCTGCCCCAAATAAAAACATTCACTGTTACCACCACTTCACAACCAGCCACGGTGGCCCCTGACAATCAATTACCCACCGGAGATGAAATTATTGTTTAATGGCTCCTGGAATGGGCTCCCACTCTGACATTCATCACAATCAATAATGCATCAGCAGGGACAAAAGAAATTACCTGCCTCCTGCTAAGTGAAAGAATCCATTTATATGCAGCACAGCCCCTTCACACCTACTGAGCAGGCCACCACAGGTGGGTGTCCACATTACGGAGCTCCTCACTCCATGGAGATAGGTAAATGGGCTCTTGGGTGAGAGGACAAACACGACTACCCACTCATGCTCGGCTGAGTACAGGCAGGTCTTGTGGGTGTGCCAGAGATGGGCATGGTGAACAAGCAATGATGATTGATCAGTTTACAATGAGCCAGTTGCCACTTTGCCTTCCCCTGTTTTTTCACAGTATATTGCATTTTCTCTAAAGATGGATGGGAAGCAATTTCCTTATAGATATTTAATGGACAACTAGGTTTGGCTTTTGGTGAATCCCGGCTCTGTCACTTCCTGGCAGTGACTATAGGTAAATTTTTCACGTCTTTGATTTGAGTTTTCTCATCCATAAAATGGGGCCAAATAGTACTGACCTTAAAAGACTGTTCTAAGGATTAAATGATGCTGTCACAGGATCCCTGGGGTGTTGCTTTTCAGGCTGAAAACCTCTGTGGCCTGTAGTGAGTGTCTTTACCTGAGTTTTGCTCAGGCCTGCTGGGACCACTTGACCTGGCAGGCTGTGCTCAGCTTGCACTACTGGCCTGGATCCCGTGCTTGCCAAGGGCGAGCAGAGCAGCAAGAGGTGTGGGAGTGAGTGTGGGGTCCAGCCATTATGCACAGCCAGGCATACTGACTGTGGCAGGGCAGGCAGCTCCAGGCACTGGCCCAGGTGCCGGCTCCCTGTGGGGCTGTGGCTAGACCAGGTGTACCACAAGCAGCTTCCATGGCAGGCCCTGGGGAATACGGTGGTGCCCAGAAGCTTGGAGATGCCAGGAATTGCAGAGCCCCAAGGAGGGTGTCAGCACCTTGGTTCCAGGAGCTCCTAGGTCTGGGATCCCTGAAAGGCTGCAGCTCTTCTATCATTCTCTCTTCTCTCCTTCTTGACACCTGCAATGTGGCGAGCAAGGGGCATGTTTCAGCCCTGTTTGTATTACAGCTCTTTTAGCCCTGCCACTTGGCAGGCTTTTCTAAGTTTTTGTCCCATGTCCAGGAAGAATGAGGTATGTGGACAAGTGGAGGGTGAGCAAGGTGAAGAGGAGCTTTATTGAGTGACAGAAGAGCTCAGAGGAGACCCGCAGTGGGTAGCTCCTCTTTGCAGGCAGGGTGACCCGATGAGTGTTGAGCTCTCAGCAGAGAGAAGACCCTGGGGTGAGCAGCTCTTCTCTGCAGCTGGCTGTCCTATAGTCTCCTAGAGTCTAGCTGAGTCCAGGGCTTTTATGAGCTTCAGTGGGGAGGACGTGTGTACCAATTGGCCCATGAGCAGCCAGGGGTAGGCCTGGAAAAAGCACCACGAGTTTGGTCCATGGGACCAGCAGTCCAGTCCCCAGGTTTCAGGCCTTTCCTGGCTTGAAGGTGGGACTTCACTGGAGATCTGCCCACTTCTGCCCAGGAGCTCATCTCCCTCCTGGCCTGTTCATGGCACCCAGGCTGCTCATGTTAAGAGGCACCTACAGGCCAGTGCTGAGCTGCCCTTAGCACTCCCTTGGCCTTCCTCCTGAGTGCGTCGGCATCCAGCATCCCAAGGGGGCCAAGGTGGCAGGGGGCTGGGGTGTCAGCATTGCCCCAAGTGTGTGCACAATTGGCTGGGCTGTGATAGTGCCCATTCTTGGTCCCAATCTTGCTCCAAGATTAGAGTGAGTGCCAGAAAGAGGCCAGAGAGTGGGAGCAGACATCTCTGAGCCTGTGGGGAAAGGTGGGGGACTTCTGGGCTCCAAAGATCACAGGGATGCCTGGGTCCACAACCATGACTTGGGCAGCTGCAGCTGTACCCAGGAGGGCAGGACTCCTGCCTGCTCTTGGCCCCCACTGAATCCATGGAATTTGCAGCCCCAGCCATGCCTCCCCCACTGCAGCCGGTGTCATGGCAGCAGCTGCTCCGGATAGGCTGCCGGTGCCATCAATGCATTATACATATGTAATAGGCATTGCCTTCCTTTCCCACCCATATTTGAAAGAATATTCTATAGATAGTGTGACTTATCCTGATATTGCTGATGGGTAAGGTTAATCTAAATGACAAGTCAGGAGAATAGTATGTCCCAAATCTTAGGGAGTTCCATGCTACTTCTATCTTTATACATCAGCAATTAGCATACAGAGATCATTTATACTACTAAAACAGCTCAGAACCATTTTAACCAAACCAGACACAAGGCCTCCTCTCTCTCCCTTTTTCATCCATCCATTCACCCACACATCTATCATCCATCCAACCATCCGTTTATCCATCTATTCATTCATTCCTCTATTGGATTTTTACTGGGTGCTGACTATTAAACAGGTACTGTGTTAGGTCTTGAAAATATACAGATAAAATAAAAATATACTCTTCTCTGTCTCTTAGAACTTACAATATTGTGGATAAAGGGTTCCGAGTAGATAATCTTAGAGTGAGTAGTGTAGCAAGTACCATGTCTTCTAGGCTAGTTGTGAAAGGCTTCAGTGAGGAGGTGATATGTGAACTCACCCCTCTGGAGAAGAAGGAGTTTGCCAGTGCACAAGACAGGGAGGTTCCTTAGGTAGAGGGATGTGCCTTACTGATACTTGATCATGGATTCTCCAGTGAGTTTCTTCACAATCCTTAAGATTTTTCCACAATCCTAATATTTTGTGCTGTGTTCATTTCACAGATGGGTAAACTAAGGGAAGTTAAGTGGTTTGTCTGAAATCATAGAGAGATTGTAGATAAAGCTGGAATTGAAGTTCCCTTGTCCTGATTCCCAGCCTTGGGTTTCTTTTTCCCTTTTCTATTTTTTTTCTTCTTAGAAGTTATTTGTGGAGTAACAATTTTGTTGCGTAAAGTGATTTTTCTGCTTTATTGAGGTATAATTGAAGGTATAATTGAAAAATATATATTCAAGAAGGACATGTGATAATTTGGTACATGTATATATTGTGCAATGATTGCCACAATCAAGTTAATAAACATATCTGTTACCACACTTAGTTACCCTTTCGTGTGTGTGCGTGTGCTTGTGTGGTGAGGACACGAGATCTATCCTCTTAGCAAATTTCTAGTAAACAATACAGAATTATGCTATACATTAGATCTCCAAAACTTATTCATCTTATAACTAAAGGTTTATAGCCTTTGACTGACATCTTCCCATTTCTTCCATGTCCCAGTCCTTGGCAACCACCATTCTACTCTCTCTTCTGAGTTTGACATTTTTAGATTCCTCATATAAGTGAGATCAGATAGTATTTGTCTTTCTGTGTCTGACTTATTTCCCTTAACATAATGTTTCTCAGATTCATTCACGTCATTGTAAGTGGCAGAATGTCCTTCTTTTATTATCGCTGAATAGTATTCTATTGTGTATAGATGCTGCCTTTTCTTTATCCATTCATCGGAGGAGACGTAGGTGGTTTCTGTATCTTGGCTATTGTGAATAATGCTGCAGTGAACATGGGAATTCCAGTATCACTGATTTCATTTCCAGACTGGTGTTTTTAATCTTTGCTGCTGTTCTGTGGGGCCTTACATAAAGGAATAGACTCATTCAGCATCCACTGACCTGCACTGGGGTCCCCACCCTGCTAGGCCGTAGTGAGGGGGGAGTTAACATAAGGATGAAAAACACTGTAAGACATGCAAATAAATGATAGCAGTGCCACAGTAAGCTTAGAAGGAGTATAACAAGCACTAAGGACCACAGAGAAAGGAATTATTCACTTTTGGAGGAGAGGAGAAGGCTCCCCAAGACAAGATGATATTTGAGGGGTTAATAACAGCTATCTTTGCTGGAATCTTCCTGGCTCAGCTCACTGTTGCCTTGAAGTAACAATAAATTCTAAGAAGATACAATTTTAACATCGCCCCTGTTTGTTACCCAGCTGCCCCACCTTTATGATGGGCTTTCTGGCTGAGGAAAGCTGGGATTTACCCTTCAACTACAGTCTTCACGCTCTCCTGTCAGAGGTCTCTCTCGAGCCCAAGTCTGGATGCCTGGCAATACTGAAGCAATCCGCTTGTGTAGATGCAGGACTCTCTGCCCACGTAGGAGTGTTTTATTGTGATTAAAACACATTATTCCTTAAAACAACAATCTATATTGGTAATTACATGGCAAAGTCCATCAGCTTTGTGCTCTGAAGGGTATAACATTATTGTCAAGAAACTTGATTGCTTGCTCTTGTTTTATAATCTTGGCTTGCACTTTAGGTTCCATCCTAAATATTAATAGAGAAGCCAATAATGAGACAGTGATATATCCAAAATACATAGATGTGCTTTACCCACGGGTTCCTGCTTCCTTGCAGAGATGGGCAGTGGGATGAGAAAGCGAACCAGTGACACGTTAGATGCTTGGGAATGAGGAGTGTGAACCATGGGAACCTGCTGAACAGAGATAGAAGCCTGGACAGATTCAGCCACATGCCACATGCCAACGCAAAGTCTTCCTGCCTTCAATCACACCTGATGCTTCCCCTGACTTCATTTTAAATTCATTTTCCCATTGGCTAAACATCCAGAAATTCCACCATGGGACATTCGTTCCTTTGGATTGATGAGACCTAATTCTAGCTGATCCACTGTCTCTCCTTCTCCCATCTCTTTCCCTGGCTCTTTCTCTACACAAATATAGGATCATTTTACTTGTAGTTTTTTTTTTTTTTTTTTTTTTTTTTTTGAGACGGAGTCTCGCTCTGTCACCCAGGCTGGAATGCTGTGGCCGGATCTCAGCTCACTGCAAGCTCCGCCTCCCGGGTTCACGCCGTTCTCCTGTCTCAGCCTCCCGGGTAGCTGGGACTACAGGCGCCGCCACCACGCCTGGCTAGTTTTTTGTAGTTTTTTTAGTAGAGACGGGGTTTCACCGTGTTAGCCAGGATGGTCTCGATCTCCTGACCTCGTGATCCGCCCATCTCGGCCTCCCAAAGTGCTGGCTTGAGCCACCGCGCCCGGCCTTTACTTGTAGTTTTACAAACTCAAATTAAGCAAGTACATTTTTCTGTAACTTGTTTTTCACTTAACAATATATCATAAAAATCCCTCTGGGCCAATAGATATAGATCGAACAAGAACACAAGTTTTATTAATTGAAAAATATTTTATGGTAGTGTTCTACAGAGTATAAAATCATTCCCTTCTTGAGGAACATTCAGTTTATTTCCACTTGCAGTCACTACAAACTATGCCACAGTAAACATCTTTGTATATATAATTTTTAGTACTCTGCCTTCATTTCTATGGGTGAGTGAGATTCAGTGGACCAACCGCATGTATATTTTGATTTTCTGAGTTTTAATAGGTCTAGTTAGGTCATTGTAGCACTGTAGTTTTAGAGTGTCTTACCCCTGCATTCTCGCCAGCACTGGCTCCAGGGTCAAAGGACAGTGATGATCTCAAAAGATGCAGAAAAGGCCTTCAATAAAATTCAGCATCCCTTCATGCTAAAAACTCTCAATAAACTAGGTACTGATGGCTGTATCTCAAAATAATAACAGCTATTTATGACCAACCCACAGCCGGTATCATACTGAATGGGTAAGGCCTGGAAGCATTCTCTTCGAAAAATAGCATAAGACAAGAATGCCCTCTCTCACACTCCTATTCAACATAATATTGGAAGTTCTGGCCAGGGAAATCAGGCAAGAGAAAGAAGTAAAGTGTACTCAAATAGGAAGAGAGGAAGTCAAATTGTCTCTGTTTGCAGTTGACATGATTGTATATTTAGAAAACCTCATCATCTCAGCCCAAAATCTCCTTAAGCTGATAAGCAACTTCAACAAAGTCTCGGGACACAAAATCAGTGTGCAAAAATCACGAGCATTCCTATACACCAGTAATAGACAAACAGAGAGCCAAATCATGAGTGAACTCTCATTCACAGTTGCTACAAAGAGAACAAAATACCTAGGAATACAACTTACAAGAGATGTGAAGGACCTCTTTGAGGAGAACTACAAACTACTGCTCAAGGAAATAAAAGAGGACACAAACAAATGGAAAAACATTCCATGCTCGTGGATAGGAAGACTCAACATCGTGAAAATGGCCATACTGCCCAAAGTAGTTTATAGATTCAATGCTATCCCCATCAAGCTACAATTGACTTTCTTCACAGTTAGAAAAAACTACTTTAAATTTCATATGGAACAAAAAAAGAGCCCATATAGCCAAGACAATCCTAAGCAAAAAGAACAAAGCTGGAGACATCACGCTACCTGACTTCAAACTATAATATAAGGACAGTAACCAAAACAGTAAGGTACTGGTAATAGACCTATGGAACAGAACAGAGTCCTCAGAAATAATGCCACACATCTACAACCATCTGATCTTTGACAAATCTGACAAAAACAAGCAATGGGGAAAGGATTTCCTATTTAATAAATGGTGTTGGAAAAACTGGCTAGCCATATGCAGAAAATTGAAAATGAATCCCTTCCGTATACCTTGCACAAAAATTAACTTAATGTGGATTAAAGACTTAAATGTAAGACCTAAAACCATAAAAACCCTGGAGGAAAACCTAGGCAATACCATTCAGGACATAGGCGTGGGCAAAGGCTTCATGACTAAAACACCAAAAGCAATGGCAACCAAAGCCAAAATTGACAAACAGGATCTAATTAAACTAAAGAGCTTCTGCACAGCAAAAGAAACTATCATCAGAGTGAATAGGCAACCTACAGAATGCTATAAACTTTTTGCAATCTATCCATCTGACAAATGGCTAATATCCAGAATCTACAAGGAACTTAAACAAATTTACAGAAAAAAAACCCATCAAAAGTGGGCGAAGGATATGAACAGACACTTTCCAAAAGAAGACATTTAAGCGGCCAACAAACCTATGAAAAAAGCTCCTCATCACTGGTCGTTAGAGAAATGCAAGTTGAAACCACAATGAGATCCCATCTCACACCACTGAGAATAGCGATCATTAAAAAGTCAGGAAACAACAGATGCTGGAGAGGATGTGGAGAAATAGGAAGGCTTTTACACTGTTGGTGGGAGTGTAAATTAGTTCAACCATTGTGGAAGATGGTGTGGCAATGCCTCAAGGATCTAGAAGCAGAAATACCATTTGACCCAGCCATCCCATTACTGGATATATACCCAAAGGATTAGAAATCATTCTGCTATAAAGACACATGCACACGTATGTTTATTGCAGCACTATCCACAATAGCAAAGACTTGGAAACAACCCAAATGCCCATCCATGATAGACTGGATAAAGAAAATGTGCAACATATATACCATGGAATACTATGCAGCCATAAAAAAGAATGAGTTCATGTCCTTTGCAGGGACATAGGTGAACCTGAAAACCATCACTGTCAGCAAACTAACACAGGAACAGAAAACCAAACACTGCATGTTCTCATTCCTAAGTGAGAGTTGAACAATGAGAATATATGGGCACAGGAAGGGGAACATCATGCGCCAGGGCCTGTTGTGGAGTGGGGGGACAAGGGGAGGGATAGCATTAGAAGAAATACGTAATGTAGATGACTGATTGATGGGTGCAGCAAACCACCATGGCACATGTATACCTATGTAATAAACTTGCACGTTCTGCCCATGTATCTCAGAACTTAAAGTATAATAATAAATAATGCAAATACTCCTGGAAGGGTGTTTAGCAGTCAAATAGCAATGCCTAAAATTTGTATAATGTTTTTGCAGTTGACAAAATGCTTTCTATCACATATATTATCTCATCTAACCCCACAACAGCACCTCAGGCCCAGAATGCAAAGTGATTTGCCCAAGGCCAGAGGACTGACATCAGAGTGACTTCAATGCAAAATTGATCACTTCAGGGCACTTTCCCATATACCTAGCCCCATTTTTACCTCTAGGTATAAATTATTTTCTCTCAAGATGAAGTGAAAAGCGTGGTATGTCCATGGCCTGGCCCTGCCACTAAAGACCTGGCTATATTAGGGCAAGTTGCTTCACTTCTTGAGATTCCAATTACTCTGTAACTAAGGGATTAAGTTATATGCTCTCCAAGGTCCCTTCCAACTCTAAGAGTACAGACGGAGCAACGCTGACTGATGAAGGCTAACAGGTAGTGCGTGCAGAGGCACAAGGGAAAGGAATTTTTTTTTTTTTTTGAGATGGGGTCTCACTCTGTTGCCCAGGCTGGAGTTCAACGGTGTGATCTCAGCTCACTGCAACCTCTGCCGCCCGGGTTCAAGTTCAAGCAATTCTCCTGCCTCAGACTCCTGAGTAACTGGGATTACAGGTGCCCATCACCACGCCTGGCTAATTTTTGTATTTTTAGTAGAGACAGGGTTTCACCATGTTAGCCAGGCTGGTTCTGAACTCCCAACCTCATGTGATCCACCTGCCTCAACCTCCCAAAGTGCTGGGATTATAGGCGAGAGCCACTGCACCTGGCCAGAAAAGGAATTCTAATTGGGGTAGGGAGCACACTGGGCAATGGGAAAAAGGAATTCTTTATAATAATGAAACACAGCACAGACCCCAAGGTTTTTTTTTTTTTGCACACTGAGGTTGAAACAACAAAGGTTGAAATTTGCCTAGCATAAAGCCTGGCATGTGACTCCTGCTGGTGTTTGGCACTGGGAGGATTGATTCTGAGTAGTGGCAGGTCAGGGCAGGCAGGAACTGGGGAAAATACCCAAATGATCTTGGAGTATGAGGTCATCAATTTCTTATAAATTCTGGCATTTAAAAGCTTACCATGTGCCAGGCAGAAGGTTAGTGGCTTGATACACATTTTGCCATCTGCCCTGATGGAGGGTCCTATTCTCTATGAGGGTCTTTCTGGCAGATTACAGATTCTTTGTTTTGTTGCTGTTGTTTTGAGGTAGGGTCTCGCTCTGTCACCCAGGCTGGAGTGCAGTGGTGCAATCACGACTCACTGCAGCCTTGACCTCCTAGGCTCTAGCTATCCTTCCACCTCAGCCTCCTGAGTAGCTGGGACCACAGGCACGTGCCACCATGCCCGACTATTTTTTTTTTTTTTTTTTTTTTTTTTTTTTTTTTTTTTTAATGTAGAGAAGGGGTTGTTTTGTCATGTTGCCCAAGCTGATCTTGAACTCCTGGCCTCAAATGATCCTTCCACCTTGCCCTCTCAAAGTGCTGGGATTACAGGCCTGAGCCACCCCACCTGGCCTCTGGCAGATTCTTTAATAAGTCAAATATGTCTATTCAATTTACCACTGAGGCGATGTTTAGAAACCTCATGCTGAAGTCAGCTCAGTGAAAACTCCTGGATATTTTTCATGCAACTTCTTGTCAATTCAGTCTCACCTGTTCCATTAATTAAGGCTTTTTTTCTGATTACAAAGTAGCACATGCTGATTTACTGATTTTAAAGGTATAAGTATTAAAATGAGTATAAATAGATGTCTAGTCATTACAAACTTAAAAATATACAATTGAGGTCCTACTGTGTGTATATAATTTGGGGTCCTGCTTCCTTTCCACTTAATATTATAACATCAGCATTATTTTGCTCCCCTCAACATAGATGAAGCTTATAGTCCACACGTTCCCATTAGATGCAGGTGGAGAAGCTGGGAAGATAAAGTATTTTCACAGATGTGCATTATCTTTCAAAACAAGAAATGTATCCACTGTTGAAATGAGGTCCCTTGAATCTTAGTATCTTTGCAATCAAGAGAGCAATTCTTCCCCTGAGGGCAGGTGGGGAGAGTATTGTGAAAAGGTCAGTGGCAGTTTCCTCTCCGGGGACTGAGGCTGCCTTTGGGAGAAGAGGCCTAGGAGTTCCCTCTCCATGACCACATTTTCCCAATTGTCTTCGAGGAGACAAAGTGATGGAATAAAGACTGTTGGGTGTAGGCAACTTCATGTGGTTTATTTCTCTATGAAAGATTTCAGGATGTGGGACGACTAGGATAAACATGCATACCTTAAAATTTATGCATGTTTGTACAATTTAATTTGGAAAATAAATGTATGTGAAAATACTTTGAAACTGTAAAGCAACATCCAAATAACATTAAGATGATTATTGCCATTAAATGTGATTTGGTTGCTTGGGAACCTCTTTTTCAGACTGTATTTTAAAGACAAATAGTTATGAACATTGATTAGGCCACATCAGTTTCTCTATCTGTAAAATGAGCATAGTGATAATAATAATGCATACTTTATCTTTTTGAGGATCAAAAGAAATAATGTAGAAAAAGTGCTTTGTAAACTGCAGAGTAAGGCCAGATGCTAATAGTTATCGCTAAATTAGTCACCCTTCTTACCTTTTTGTTAGCAGAGGCTTTTAAAGCAAGTCTTCTATATCTTCAATTTATAGTGAGGAGAGAAAGAACGAGTCCCGGTCATTGGTCAAAAGTGATTCTTTTTTATTTATTTATTTATTTTTGAGGCAGAGTCTCACTCTGTTGTCCAGGTTGGAGTTCAGTGTCATGATCTCAGCTCACTGTAACCTCTGTTTCCTGGGTTTAAGCAATTCTCCTGCCTCAGCCTTCTGAATATCTGGGACAACAGGTGCACATCACCATGCCCAGCAAACTTTTTGTATTTTTAGTAGAGTCAGAGTTTCGCTATGTTGGCCAGGCTGGTCTTGAACCCCTGAGTGATCCACCCACCTTAGCCTCCCAAAGTCCTGGGATGACAGGTGTAAGCCACTGCACCCAGTCAAAAGTGATTTTGTATACTGGTGCTTGGTGGATAAAGTGGATAGATTGACTCTTGTCCCAACATCTTATGGCTATGACCCTTAAGATAAGTGCCCAGGGCCAGGGGCAATGGCTCACGCCTATAATCCCAGCACTTTGGGAGGCTGAGGCGGGCAGATCATGAGGTCAGGAGATTGAGACCATTCTGGCTAATGTGGTGAAACCCTGTCTCTATTAAAAATACAAAAAATTAGCCAGGCATGGTGGCACATGCCTGTAGTCCCAGCTAATTGGGAGGGTGAGGCAGGAGAATCTCTTGAACCCGGGAGGTGGAAGTTGCAGTGAGCTGGGATTGCACCACTGCACTCCAGCCTGCTAGGCGACAGAGTGAGACTCTGTCTCAAAATGAAAAAAAAAAAAAAAAAGTGCTCAGAACTTTCTGAGCCATATATAACATATAACCCATATTAGATACATTATATGTATTTATGCATGTATATGTAGTAAGAATTAAGTGGCATATTATGCACTTGGAAGATCATCATGATTGATTAATGATTATTATGAGTTGAAGATTATCTTTCATTTCCTGATAAAAGGACAATTATCAAGCATTTTTCCTGTTCAAGGGCAGCAGGTTCAGACTGGCCAATTGGGGGAACTGAGGCTGCTACAGAATGTTTCTCTAAAAACTCCCTGTGGCTCCAGTGATACTTTTTCTGCTTTCAAATGCATGTGTTTACCACTGCCTTCATTAACAAGAATGCAACTAAGCACATGCTGACCCTGGGAATTACATTATGGGACCTTGATTTTTTTTTAAACTCAAAATAGCAGGCGATGTCCTTGAAACCAAAGAATTTGGGGGGCAACTAAGGCAAGGAACAGGTCTTTGGCTCTGGCTTTGCTTTGTATTCCTTTTGTAGGGGAGAGTCAGGAGTCTCGCCTCTTGACTCACATGGAGCCGGCCCTGAGCTTGGAATTCTCCTCACAGTTCTCTCTTGGTTTGTTATCCTACTCAGTCTAATTCAGACTCACAGGGCTGCCCGATGGCTGCAGGAAGGCTCTCCAGGCTGAGCATTCTGTTAAGTTAGGAGGAGGGAAGTTGCATCTGAGGTCAGGTTTCTTACATAGAGGATGCGGAGCCCAGGGGAATTGAAGCAATGTTTCTGAGCAACGCGGGAAGATGAAGCTGGGGATGTAGGGGTGGAGCTGAGCAAGTGCCGAGATCAAACCAGGGAAAGGAGGAGCGAGAAAGAGAGGCAAATAGAAATCACAAGGTGCCTGTGCTTAGCTGTAATCTAACATGACTTTCCCCTCTGTGGGCAAAGGGGGGCACATGATGTTAACATTCATTATCATGTCATATTCGATTGACTGCCAGAATTTATTATACTTTCTGTTGTTACACACTGAATACTGACAAAACCCATTCCCTTGCCCAAGAAAGGTCTCTGCTTTCTAATCTTCACAGAATAACAGGGAGGTGGAAGGCCATCAACACCAGAGTAATGAGTGTCACAGTGAGGCCAGGGCTGAGGCACCTTAATTCCAGAAACAGCAGGGGAAGGATGGAAAAGGAGGCGATGGAGGTATGTGTGCCTACCTCAAGATAATGAAGCCCTGAGGAGGGGCTGAGCCTCTAACTAGGTGCAGAGGGTATAGCTGGAGGGGCTTATTCACCGTAGGGCTGTCAGGACTTGGATCAACAATGTGGCCTCAGACAATCTTCTGCTAAGTACCCAGGACAGCAGCAGCGGAAGTCAAAGCCATTTCCAACATTGAAAGAATCCAGCCTGCAGGTGAAAATGCATGTTGCCTACATTCATTAATTAACTCCAGATTATTTATTGAGCACCCACTATGGACCAGGCACTGTGCTAAGTTCCTAGGGATAGAGGAATAAACAGACATAATTCTTCAGAATGTAGCGGTCCAGTGAGAGAAACCATCTAACAGCTCTTGGACAATGTGCTAAATTCTTTAATGGAGTTTCATTTAGTCACTTGAATATTTATTAAAATTGATTATTTAAGACATTCAGCTAGATGCTGGAAGCATGAAGATAAATAAAACAGGATCATTGTGCTCCAGGCCTTCCCAGAGAGTGCTGGGGAAGCACAGAGCCAGGATTCAATCTGAAGGGGGAGAGAGGGGCTGGGTGCAGGAGCTGACTCTTGGAGGGTCACTAGTTGTCAGGCAGAAGTGGGGAAAAGGGGCTGAAGAAGAGGGACCAGCAGGTGAAAGGCTCAGAGCAAGAAAGAGAAAGTCCAATTGAAAAACTGCAGCATGTTCTGAGTGTCCAGAGCGTAGGAGTCCTGTGAGTGCAGGGGCCTGGAGAAGTCGCCTGTCCCCAATCTGCAAGGTGACATCAGCAGGATGTGTATGGCCTCAGGAAAGTCATTGATCAAGGCAGGGTTTTCCTTGTACCCTATCCATTTCCCCCTTTAGGGCCCCCCTTTTCATTTCTTTATTTTATTTTTTATTGATACATAATTGTACATATTTATGGGGTACATGTGATATTTTGTTACATGCATAGAACGTGTAATCATCAAGCCAGAGTATTTGGGGTGTCCATCACTTCAAGTATTTATTTTTCCTGTGTAGTGGGAACATTCAAGTTGTCTCTTCTGGCTGTTTTGAGTTATACGACACATTGTTATTAACTACAGTCGCCCTATTCTGCTGTGAAACATTAGAACGTTTAACTTCTATCTAACTATATATTTGTACCTATTAACCAACCTCTCCTTTTTTTTTTTTTTTTGAGACAGAATCTTGCTCTGTCGCCCAGGCTGGAGTGCAGTGGCGCAATCTCGGCTCACTGCAAGCTCTGCCTCCCGGGTTCATGCCATTCTCCTGCCTCAGCCTCCCCAGTAGCTGGATCTACAGGTGCCCGCTACCACGCCCGGCTAATGTTTTTTTTTTTTTTTTTTTTTTTTTTTTTTTTTTGTGGTAGAGACGGGGTTTCACCGTGTTAGCCAGGATGGTCTCGATCTCCTGACCTCGTGATCCCCGCCTGCCTTGGTCTCCCAAAGTGCTGGGATTACAGGCTTGAGCCACTGTGCCCAGACCCAACCTCTCTTTATAACCCCTCTGCACATACACCCTTCCTAGCCTCTGGCACCTATCATTCTATTCTCTACTCCCTAAGATCAACATTTTTCATTCCCACATATGAGTGAGAAGATGGCAACATTTGTCTTTCTATGCCTGACTTATTCCATTTAACATAATGACCTCCATTTCCATCTATGTGCCTGCAAATGGCATAATTTTATTCTTTTTTCTGGTGGAAATAATATTCCATCATGTATATTACCACTTTTCCTTTATCTGTTTGTTGTTGACAGGCACCTAGGGTTGATTCTATATCTCTGTTATTGTGAATGGTGCTGCAATAAACATGAGAGTGCAGGTATAACTTTGGTATACTGATTTGTTTTCCTTTGGATAAATATCTACCAGTGGGATTGCTATATTTTTGGTAGTTCTATTTTTAATTTTTTGAGACATTTTCATACTGTTTTCCATGGTGGCTGTACTAATTTACATTTCTACCAAGAGTGTAGAAGAGTTCCCTTTTCTCCATATCCTTGCCAGTATCTGTTATTTTTTGTCTTTTTAAGAATGGCCATTCTAATTGGGGTAAGATTGTATTTTACTGTGTTTTTCATTTGCATTTTCCTGATGATTAGTGATGTTGAGCATTTTTCATATGTCTGTTGGTCATTTGTATGTCTTCTTTTGGGAAATGTCTATTCATCTCAAGTTCTTTGCCCACTTTTTAATGGGATGATTTATTTTTTTCCTGTTGAGCTGTGTGAGTTCGTTGTATATTCTGGATATGTCCCTTATCAGATGAATAGTTTGAAAATATTTTCTCCTGTTGTGTAGGTTGTCTTTTCACTCTGGTGATTGTTTCCTTTGCTGTGCAGAAGCTGTTTAGTTTAATGTAGTCCCATTTGTCTATTTTTGTTTTCATTGCCTGTGCTTTTGAAGTCTTAGCTATAAATTCCTTGCCTAGACCAATATCCCAAAGTGTTCTGTGTTCTTCCAGTCGTTTGATAGTTTTAGCTCTTACATTTAAATCTTTAATCTATCTGGAATTAATTTTTGTATATGGTAAGTTATAGGGGTCCAGTTTAATTCTTCTGAATACGGTTATTCAATTTTCCCAGAACCATTTATTGACAAGGGTGTCCTTTTCCCAGTGTATGTTCTTGGTGCCTTTATCAAACGTTAGTTGGCTCTACGTATGTGTATGTATCTCTGGGTTCTGTATTCTGTTCCATTGGTCTATGTGTCTGATTCATGTTAATACTATGCTGTTTTCATTACTATAGTCTTGAAATATATTTTGTGTATATATAGTTCAACAAATATATATATATATTTATATATAATCACTATATATTTCAACAGTTTTATCTGTTTATATTTAAAATTATTATTAATATGTGAGGGCTTATTTCTGTCATTTCATTAATTGATTTCTGGCTGTTCTGTATATCCTTTGTTCTATTCTTGATCTCTTATTGTTTACTCATTATAGTTTGGTAGTTTTCTGTAGAGTAACATTTGAATTCTTTCTCTTCCTTATTCTGACTAGGATTTCCAGTACTATGTTGAATAGGAGTGGTGAAAATGGGCATCCTTGCCTTGTTCCAGTTCTTAGAGGAAAGGCTTTCAGCATTTCCCCATTCGGTATGATGCTAGCTGTGGGTTTATCATATATGGCCTTTATATATGATATTATATCATATATAATATCATATATGGCCTATATCATATTATATCATATATGGCCTAATATACATTGAGGTATATTCCTTCTATGCCTAGTTTATTGAGAGTTTCTACCATGAAGCAGTGGTGAATTTTATCTAATGCTTTTTCTGCCTCTATTGAGGTGATCATATCCATGCATTCTGTTGATGTGATATATCACATTTATTGATTTGCATATGATGGACCATCATTGCATCCCTCGAGTAAATACGACTTAATCATGGTGTATTATCTTTTTGATGGGCTGCTGGATTCAGTTGGCTAGTATTTTGTTGAGGATTTTTGTGTCTATGTTCATCAAGAATATTGACCTGTAGTTTTCTTGTTGTGCCCTTGTTTCCTTTAGGTATCAGGGTAATCCTGGACTCACTAGAATTGGGGAGAATTCCCTCTTCTTCAGTTTTTTGATATAGTTTGAGTAGAACAGACATTAGTTCTTCTGTGAAAGTTTGGTAGAATTTGGCACTGAAGCCATCCAGTCCTAGACTTTTCTTTGTTGGAAGACTTTTTATTACTGATTCAATCTAATTTGAGTCTCATTACTCATTATTGGTCTGTTCAGGTTTTCTATTTCTTCCTAATTTAATCTCGGTAGATTGTACATGTCCAGGAATTTATTCATTTTCTCTGGGTTTACCAGTTTGTTAGTGTGTAGCTGTTCATAATAGTCTCTGCTAATTTTTTGCATTTCTTGATTATCAGTTGTTATGTCTCCTTTTTCGTTTCTGATATTGTTTATCTTCTCTCTCTTTATGGTTAGTCCAGCTAGCAGGTTATCAATTTTATCTTTCCAAAAAAAATCCAATTTTTTGTTTTGTTGACTTTTTTCTTCTTTCTATTTCATTTAGTTTTGCTTGGATATATATTATTTCTTTCCTTCTACTAATTTTGGATTTAGCTTACTCCTGCTTTTCTAGCTTCTTGGGGTGCATCATTAGGCTGTTTATTTGAAATCTTTCTACTTTTTTGATATAGGTGTTTATTGCTGTAAACTTCCCTCTTAGCATTGTTTTTACTGTATCCCAGAGGTTTTGATATTTTGTGTTTTGATTTTTATTTGTTCCAAGAATTTTTTTGACTTTTTCCTTTACTTTATTCGTTACGTAATGGTCATTCAGAAGCATGTTGTTTAATTTCATGTATCTGTACAGTTTCCAAAGTTCCTCATGTTGTTGACTTCTAGTTTTATTTCATCATGGTCTGAGAAGATATTTTATATAATTTCAATTTTTAAAAATTTGTTGAGAATTGTTTTGTGTCCTAACATACAGTCTATCCTGAGAATGTTTCATGTCCTGATGAGAAGAAAGTATATTTTGTAGCAATTAGATAAAATGTTCTGTGAATGTATGTTAGGTCTATTTGATCTAATGTGCAATTTAAATCAGTTTCTTTGTTAATTTTCTGTCTAGATGCTCTATCTAATGCTGCCAGTGGGGTGTTCAAGTCCTCAACTATTATTGTATTACAGTCTCTTTCTTTAGATAAAATAATATTTGCTTTACAAATCTGGGTGCTATAATTTTGGGTGCATATAGATTTAGAATTGTTATATCCTCTCGCTGAATTGACCCCTTTATATTTATATGATGACCTTCTTTGTCTCTTTTTATGGCTTTTGACGTGAAGTCTGTTTTATCTAATGTAAACATAGCCACCTCTGCTCATTTTTGGTTCTTGTCTGCATACACAAGAGATCTGTTTTATTCTTTGACTTTCAGTTCATATGCGTCTTTACAAGTGAGATAAGTTTCTTATAGGCAGCATGTTGTTGGGCCATGTTTTTTAAAATCCATTCAGCCAGTATGTATCTTTTTAAAAAAATGGTTAGAGATGGGGGTTTCACTTTGTCACACAGACTATAGTGCTGTGGTATGATCATAGCTCACTGCTGCCTTGAACTCCTTGGCTCAAGGTATTCTCCTGGCTCAGCCTCCCAAAATGCTGGCATTACAGGAATAATCAAAAGTGTCTGGCCTCCAGTTTGGATCTTTGAAGTGGAAAGTTTTATCTGTTTGTATTTAAGGTTATTATTAGTAAGAGAGGGCTTATTCCTGTCATTTTATTAATTGATTCCTGTCATTTTATTAATTGATAAAAGTTTCATATATCACTTGTTCCATTCTTGGTCTCTTATTGTTTATCATTTTGGTTTGGTGGTTTTCTGTAGAGTAACATTTGAGTTCTTTCTCTTCCTTATTTGTATATTTGCTCTACCAGTGGATTTTATACTTTCATGTGTTTTCATGATGGTAAATATTGCCCTTTTGCATTCAGGTGTGGGACTTCCTTAAACATTTCTTGTAGGATTGGTCTTGTAGTAGTAAATTCCCTCAGCTTTTGCTTGTCTGGGAAAGACCTTATTTCTCCTTCATTTAAGAAGAGCAACTTTGCTGGGTATAGTATCCTTGGCTGACAATTTTTTTTTTTCTTTCAGCACTTTGAATATGTAATCTCACCTATCCTGGCCAGTAAGATTTCTGGTGAGAAATCTGCTATTAGTCTGATGGGGTTCCCTTATAATTGACTATATACTTTTCTATAAATTCTCCCCTTGTCTTTGACTTTTGACAGTTTCAGTATAATGTGTCACAGAGAAGAACATTTTGAATTGTATATGTATGGAAAACTCTGTGCTTTTTGTATCTTGATGTCTAAAGTTCTTGCTAGACTTGAAACATTTTTAGCTATTATTTAGTTAAGTTGGATTTATATCCTTTTCATTTTATCTTTACCTTCTGAAACTTCAAGAACTCAAATTTTTTGTTGCTTTATGGTGTCTTATATGTCATTATAAGGATTTGTTTATTCTTTTTATCTTTATTTTTGTCTGACTGGGTTATTTTGAAAGACCTGACTTCAAGTTCTGAAATTCTTTCTTTTTTTTTTTTTGAGATGGAGTCTCGCTCTGTGGCCCAGGCTGGAGTGCAGTGGCTGGATCTCAGCTCACTGCAAGCTCCACCTCCCGGGTTTACGCCATTCTCCTGCCTCAGCCTCTGAGTAGCTGGGACTACAGGCGCCGCCACCTCGCCCAGCTAGCTTTTTGTATTTTTTAGTAGAGACGGGGTTTCACCGTGTTAGCCAGGATGGTCTCGATCTCCTGACCTCGTGATCCGCCTGTCTCAGCCTCCCAAAGTGCTGGGATTACAGGCTTGAGCCACCGCGCCCGGCCCTGAAATTCTTTCTTATGCTTGATCTAGTTTGTTGTTGAAGCTTTCAAATGTATTTTTTAATTTAACTTAATAAGTCCTTCAGTTCCAGAACCTCTGTTTGGTTCTTTTAAATGGTATCTGTACTTTTGGTAAATTTCTCACTCATATCCTGAATTGGTTTTCTGATTCCTTCGTATTGTTTTTCTCTATTATCTTATATCACACTCAGTTAGTATCAAAATTTCGAATTATCTTTCCAGAAATTCATGAATTTCTTTTTGATTGAAGTCTGTTGTTGGAGAGTTGTTGCAATCCTTTATCACCTTTGGAGGTGCCCCATTTCCTTTCTTTTTCATGTTTTCTGTGCCCTTATATTGACATCTATGCGTCTAGTAGAGTAGTTGCTTCTTTCCATTCTTTGAATTGGTTTTGCAAGGGAGAAATTTTTCCTGAAGATGTACCTATGGCATTAGTTGGGTAGGGCACGTTGGCTTTGGCTCTGATTGTTTGTAGTAGTAGTATATTCTCCTTGTGATTTTTTCATCTGTAAATCATGTCAGTGGTATCTGTGATTTCCTCAGTTGTTTAGTGAAGGCTGTAGTGAAGTTTTACTGGGGATGAGTATACCAGGTGAGCCTGTCTTTGGGTCCCCAGTGGTAGCAGCAGTGGCCCAAACTCGCCTGTCCTTGGATGCTAGGGTGGCATATGCTGGCACTGGTATTAGTGGGTCCAGGGAATCCTAATCTCGGACCTCCAGGTAATTTGCTCATGTTGGCAGTGACAGCAATGGGCTGGTGAATGGGCAGGTGCTTGGGCCGTTGGGCAGAGGGTGTGATGGTGTGATGTGAATAATGTCAGTAGCAGTGGTGAGACAACCCTCTGGCTCCCAAGCAGACTATGCTGGTGTTGCAGTGCCTGCAATGGGTTTAGTGAGCCAGTCTCCAAGCCTGCAGGTGGCACATGCAGGTGTATGCCAGCTGTAGTGGTAACAGCAGGTTGGATGGGCCTGGCCTCTACCCCTCAGGAGAAGTGCTCAGGTGCCAATTGTGGTGGACTAGGTTGGGTGGTCTCCAAGCCCACAGATGATGTGCTCAGGTACTTGGAATGGGGTATGGAGTAGGTCTGGGAAGACCTGTCCTTAAGTTTCCAGTGGTGCATGCAGGTGCTGCTGGCTGTGACAGGCAGAGGCATAATGATCACCAGGCCCCTGGTGGAATGCTAGGGTAGGAGTGGCAGCAGCTGTGCCACAGCAGTGCTATGGGAGAGGGCAGGGCTGCTTTTGGTGACAGTAGCCACATGCAGGTGGCTGGGGAGTGCATATTTTTCTCATGCTTTGGACCTGGTGGTGGCAATACACAGTGGCAGCAGCTGTAGAAAGAACAATTTATCCTTGGAGTGTGTGAAAATGCATGGTGACTTTGCTGCTGCGGGGGAGCTTGCTCTTCAGCCCTGGTGGCAGCAGCCAGCTGTGGTGCTGGCTGTGGGCAACAGTGGCTGTGGGCAGGAAATGTTAATGGGGATCCAGGGATGTGGAGATACAGAGGCGGTTGGGCAGCCTGGTAGGATGCAGCCTGCTAGGGCCTGGGCTCTCTCTATGGCATCTTGCTGTAGCTGTCTGGGACTTGGGAAGGGCCATGTAGGGCCCAGGGTGAGCTTCCTGTCTGGAGCAGTGCCTTCACATTTTCCAGGCAGCATCTTTTGTTAGCCTCAGGGCCTATGAGGAGGATCTAGGGACTCTTGCATGGCTAGAATTGCAGGAGTCTGTGGTGAAAATGTGGGCCACTGGGAGCCTCTCACTTACCCTTTATCTGTATTGATGAGCCCCTCCAGGCTCCCAGACAATCCTGGCAAACCAGGCTGCCCTGTTTCCCTCTCCTTCCCTGCTTTTGGTGTTTCCTGTCATTTCTGTGTTGAATTCCAGTGTTCTCCCTTAGATGATCTATCTGAGGTCTTTTTCCCATCTCTACTCTACCTTATCTTTTTAAAAACATTTTCCTTTTTTAAAAATTATTTTTAATTAACACATAATAATTGTAGCTATTTATGGGATACAGTGTGATATTTTAATACATGTATACAATGTAGAATAACCAAATCAAGGTAATTAACATATCTATCACCTAATCTTAAAGTACATTTTCATAAGCATTTTCATCTGAGTATTAGGTGAGAATATTTGATGAGTC
Organism: Rhinopithecus roxellana; assembly: GCF_007565055.1. NCBI lineage: Eukaryota > Metazoa > Chordata > Mammalia > Primates > Cercopithecidae > Rhinopithecus > Rhinopithecus roxellana. The sequence goes on along the minus strand of NC_044563.1, from coordinate 66,098,269 downwards.
TAAGGGGAATTACATTAATGAAGACTCCTAAAGATTGGACAGACTTCAGACTTCACACCCCAGAGAACTGGGTGGGAATGTAGGGGCAGGCAGTGGATTTTTCCAACCTCGCAAATTAAATTATCTGCTTGTGATACTCATCTGCTTGTGGGAGGTGAGAACAAAGAAAGTGAACCCTGGGTGCTCTAAATCCAGGCAAAGGCCTGATTAGAGAAACCAGACTGCTGAAGACCTCAGCTATGTCCTGGCCTGAATTTCCAAGGATAGATTCTCTTTTATTTTATTTTTCTTTCTATATTTGGAGAGAGAAAATTCCAGAAAGAGTTTTTGTTTTTTTTATATTTATCTCAGCCCTAAAGAACATCATGAGGAGTTAAAAATATCCTTGATGGGGGTCCAGAGACTCAATGTTTTAAATCGTGAAGAAATAGCTCTCATATGGAAAGCTGGGGGTTTATTTATATTAGAACGATTCAGATTTGCTGGAGTCCTCAGGATGGGTCAAGTGAGGTAAAGTAATCTTACCAGTTTCCTGTAAACTTAAGGATACATTTGCATCTTTGTAGAAATTAAAATAATCATTTACATACACATTTGCATGCCATACCAACTCTGTGTACATAAGATTAAATTCATTAGTACCTCTGATATGTAAGTTGTAGCTAACCAGTAACAACAATGTTGTATTGTGGAAAGGGCTCAGGTTCTGAAGTCTTTGAAGTAGAATTGGGTCTAAATTTGACACCTGCTGCTTCTGACTATAGGACTTCTCTTTGAAACTCAGTTTCTTCATAAACAAACATTGGTAAAACAATGTCTACCTCAACTATTTATCGTTTAATTCTCAGATAGTCAAAAATAGATACAATGTGCCTAGCACAATGCACAACACAAAGAAGGTGTGCAATATAAATGTAATCCTTCAGCAGCTCAGGTGTGTGGTCAAAGCGAGAAGAGCATCAAGAGCAACCCTTACCTGGGGCCTATGTCTTCCCCAGGTTAGTTCTCTGAAAAAGGGGTGGTTGATCCACTGTATGGTCCTGAGTGCATGGCCTGACACTCTCAACCCTCTGTGGTTTGTCACCCTTCTCAGGGGTTCATTTGTCTTCCTAGCCAGCTTGGATTCATATTCAGAGCTATAGCTGCATACGCCGGGGACTCTCCATGTCTTTGCCCCTCTGTCACTCCTTCATGAGTCACTCCTTCATGAGCATTTGTTAAAGTCCAGCTTCCTGCTTACTGCATGTATGTGTGGACCATTCCTGAAACAACTGAAGATGACTGGAGAAAAAGACTCATAACCTCATTGTGTTAGCTGGAATCTCCAGGTAGCAGAAGCCAAGTTGGAGCTTGAAGTGGCTTGTGGCTTGCAGGAGAGGGTAACTCCCCTGACAGATGATGTTGGGAGGGAGCAGGAGGAGGCAAGGACAAGTTTCGGAGTGCAAGGCAGGTCTAACATGTGCGAGGGAGCAGGAAGAGCCTTGGATTATGCTGCAATTCTGAGAAAGTCTTGGCCCACCCAATGAGGAGCTTTGAGATCCCTTCCATGCTCAGTCATGAGCTGGGAGTTGTGAAGAGTATGGCCTTGGCTCACATGTTCTCATGGATCCTGAGTGCACTGCACAGGAAGCTGTCGTCCAGCTGCCTTTCCCCAGTCGATTACCCATTCACTCTTGAAGGGCATCTGAGTTACGCATTTCCTTGGTGACTACATATGACTGCAGGGGTTTCTTTAAATTAAGACCAAAAATGTCAAATGGGCCAATCCTACTACTTTCCCTTATATAATTCATTCTTCTCCCTCTGAGATTATTTCACATCTTCTCTTCTCATGTCAAAGTCCCCCCACCTTCCTTTCCTACCTAGATAATTTCTATACCTATTTCCCTGCAACAATAGAAATGGTCCGAAACAATCCATACTCTAACTCTGTCACCCTTTCTGTGACTGTAGAAAGTCAGAAACAATCCACTACTCTGATTCTATTAGCCTTACTGGGTCTGCTCCCACACGCTCTGCCCTCTTGCCCACAGCAGTGATGAGCTGAGCCTGCTCCCATCTGAAGCCACCCTCCACTCTTGTGCTGGATCCCCTCCCGCTTGGTTGCTCAGGAATCTTGCTCCTTTTCTCCCCTCATTATCCCAGCAGAGAAATATCTAGCGATCACCCTGACTCAGTTCACATCTTACTTTTCTATTTGTCTCAGAGTAATACTCTGTGAGCTGATTGTCCAAATGCTTCAGCTTAATTTCTTCACTTCCAAATTTTTCTTGATCTCATTCCAATGAAGATTTTGTCTCCAACATGCTAGTAATTTAAGGTTTATCTCATACTACACCTTATTTGACTTCCTGGCACATTTGGCAGGGGATTTTTGTTTGCTTGCTTTTTTTTTTTTTTTCCTTTTTTGAAACCCTTTCTTTGCTTGATTTCTGAGATGCTGTGCTCTCGGTTTACTTCTTGACTGGTCACTCCTTAGCCTCTGTCTTAGTCTGTTGAGGCATTTAGGTATTTCTTAAACTGGGTAACTTATAAACAACAGTAACTTATTTCCCACAGTTTTGGAGTCTGGGAATCCAAGATCAAGGTGCTGGCAGATTTGGTGTCTGGTGAGGGCCCTCTTTCTGGTTCGTGGATGGTGTCTTCTCGCTGTATCCTCACATGGTGGAAAGGGTAAGGCAGCTCTCTGGGGCTGGGCTTCTTTTATAAGGACACTAATCCCATTCGTGAGAACTTAACCCTTACGACCTAATCACCTCCTAAGGGCCCTACCTCCTAATATCACATTGTGGATGAGGATTTCAACATACGAATATTCTTCAAGACACAAACAGACCATAGAGAGTGTCCATTGCTAGTTTCTTCTAATCTCCATAATCTCATAAATTGGAGTGCTGCAAGGACTGGTTTTCATAGCTTAATCCTACATAAAGTTGTTCCCTGTCTTTAGCCTCTATTTACGGACATCTTTCATCTCTAGCCCCTTCTCTTTGTTGAACTCCAGACCAGGGTGTCCAACCATCTCCACTTGGATATCTAATAAATATTTGAAAATCAACAATTCAAAACAAAATTTTTGACTGTTGCCCTTCCTCTAAAACTCCCTCTCTCCCATTTATCCGGGTATTCAAATCACAACTCTTATAGTCATCTTTGACTGCTCTATCACACCCACATCTATACTTGCAGCAACTGATCAAGGGTTGACTTTTGAAATGTATCTGGGATGTGATCCCTTTCATGCCCTCTAGCTCCACCTTCTACTCCAAGCCAAAGCACCTCTCCTGGCACTACTTGGATAGCCCCTCACGAATCTCACTGCAGCTTCTAGTGTATCCCTAGGCTCTATTCTTCACACAGCGGGAGGACTGCTCACAAGCCTCCCAATGGTTGCCATCCCCTAGTATTTCCATTATAAACTATCCCTACATTTAGTGGCCTAAAGCAGCAACCATTTTTATTATATCTCATAGTTTGTGGATTGGGAATCCAGGCAAGGCTGGATCCTACATGAGGTGATTCTACATGGCATCAACTGAGGGCACTCAAGAGGATTCAGCTTGAGGCTGGCCTGGCATAGAGTGTTCAAGACAGCTTCACTCTCACCATCAGCACTTTAGAGGGGGAATTGAAAGGCTGGGAACCACTGGGCCCAGAGGGACCCCCTCTTTCTCACCATGTAGTCCAAAACTCCCCAGCAGGACTTCTATGTGGTTGCTAAGGACTCCCAGAGACCAGAATATCATCTGGCAATTCTGCTAAAGCCTAGGTCCCTAACCAGCTCAGCATTCATTCCTCCATTGTCCATGGGAAAAGCTGTCATACGCCAGCCAGGATCCAAGGGGAGGAGAAATACACCTCACCTCTCCATGGGATATGTGGCCTCCTTGAATTCATCAAATTAAAAATACAATTGTGTGTGACTTAAAGCAAGAGAAATGTATTTTCTTGCAGTTCTGGAGGTCAGAAGTCCTAAATCAAGTCATCAGTGGGGTTGTGCTCCTTCCAGAGGCTTTAGGGGAGAATCTATCTTTGCCTTTTCTAGCTTCTGTTGGCTTCAGGGATATCTTGGCTTGTGGCAGTACAATTTCAACCACTGCCTTCAACTTCTCATGGCCTTCTCTTTCACGGGTATCTCTTCTGCATGTTTTTTTTATAAGGAAACATTGGATTTAGAGTCTTCATGGATAATCCAGGATGAATCTCATCTTGAGATCCTGAATTACATCTGCAAAAACTCTTTTTCCACATAGTGCCATATTCATTTATTCTAGATTTTATAATAGAATGTAGGCATATCTTTTGAGGGGTCCACCATCCAACTCACTACAACTTGTCCAATAATAATTTGGATCTAAAATTCAGGGGAGCAGATGGCTCTTGGCAGCAGCTGCAGGCTCTCGTCTTGTCTTGAGGTTCTCTTCAGTGGGGTACAATGCTCTGCATTATTGGATTCTGGTTGCCACTCCAGCTGCATTTCCTTTGCTCTGTTCATTCCAGTCATCCTAGCTTCCTTGCTGGTTTTTCAATATTTTTCCAGTACAAGATATTTGTACTTGCTGGAAAATCCCCAAAGCATTTACACAAATCAAACCTCCCCCTGTCCATTCAGGCATCTGTTCAAAGGCCACTGCTCAGAGAAGTCTCTCACCTGGCCTGGCCCATTTCCAGCCCTGCACCCCACCCAACAGCTGGTCATCGTCATCGACACCTGACCTGACATTACCTATGATTTGCTTATTCTTTATCATTCCATTAGAATGGACTTTTTTCACATGCCACTGAAACTTCAGCCCCAGAAGAGTGTTTAGTACTTCAAAGTCCTTAAGAAATGTTTGTTAAACATTGAGGAACTCAAGGAACTCCTTTGTCTTCAAGAAGCTTAGCAGGGATATTGAGAAACAAGGTAGTGATAGAGTTACTCTTATCTTCTCAGCCTGCTCATTAGAAATGGTTTAACTTGACTTGTATTTATTTCCTATAATTGCCTGTGGGAAACAAGGGGAAGAAAAGTCCCCAAAGTAGTGATAGAAAAGGGGGTCTGGGGGCTTCCTTCCCATTGCTAGCACTGGCAACCCCCAGGGCCCTCTGCATGGCTTAAGTACATGAGTGTAGTCAGGGTCTCAGTAGAGGGAGTTTTGGATTTACAAAGGCTCTTGTCTTGTGATGGTGAGGTGTGGGTGGGGCTGCAATGTTTAGTTAGAGCAGATCCTTTCTACTGAGAATTCCAGGATGAAAATGAGTTTAAAATACCATGGTTCTGCCAGTAGGCTGTTTTATTCTTCATTAAATCCCCAGCACAGAGCCTAGTGCCTGTCATGTTATAGCCAGTCAATAAATATTAGGAAAATAATGAATTCTATTGAGAATTACATACATGACATCTGTTACAATCAAATGTGAGACTTGATGCTGCTGATGGGACGCTGGCCAATTGCAAGCACTACTTAGAGGATGGGCTCTGGGCCAAAGGAGACAGGGGCATCCTGGAGAAGTCTGTTTCATCCTACTCTCACTCCTGCAAGATAGTTACTATTGCTGTAGTTGAAGCCACAGAGACCCCACATGAGCTGGCTGAAGCACAATGGCCACCATGAAGGAGGCACTATGGGGGATCTTACAGAATCCACGGGTCTGAGTCAGCCAGGAAACCCAGCTGGGTCTCAAGAGGAAGTCGAGCTGGAGCCTGAGATGCTGGCAGCATCCCTCTATCCTGCATCTCAGTGTTTCCCTGCTGCACATTGGCATCTTTGTCTCCTACTGGATAACGGTTTTCTACATATGGCAAAAAACATGGCCACAAGGAACATTCAAGATTTATGGCTTTAGTGAAAACAGGAATGCTGATGTGATTCTCATAGACTCAACTTCAGAAATTGAGGAGAAGGGAATTATCAGTCCAGCGGGTTACAGGTATCACATCCTGAACAAACCCACCATGGTTAGAGGCCGGGGTCATGTAAGAACACAGCATCTCATGTGGAACTGCATGAATTGGAGGGAGGGAAGGATGGCTCTCCTAGAAGGGCAGCACAGTGTAGAGATGACAGTGCTGTAGTTCTCTGCCACAGCCCCTGGAATAGGTGCAGCGGATTCACATGCAGGGCCTTCTGAGGGACAGTAGCAGATAATTGTGCATTGCCCAAAGGCCAGCACATCCCTATACTTCATAGGTCATGCACTGGTCCAAAAGGAAATCTTGGGCTAAATCAAATTCTTTTCTAGGAAGTTTGGAATTGGGAAACTTGGAGATTGATGGAGTAAGCAGTGGAGCAGAGGCAGAAGGGGTGCTTTGGGAGATGACACCAGGTAGACACCAGGTAGACTCAGCAGGGTAGCCAAAGCCACACATAGCTCAGACATGGGAGGAGGCAGCAGTCATATGGAAGCAAAGGAAGCTGCTCAGTGGCATGAGCCTGGAGCCTGTGGATACAGAGAGAGAGGCCAGCTGTCATGACAGAAGGGAGGGTGAGGTGGGGTGGGGTCAGAGATGCGACCCTCACGAAAGGGAGCAGCCACTGGTTCCCAGTGCTTCCTTGATTCCTGCTGGCATTCTGTCTCATTCTGCAATCCGAGAATAAACTCTTTCGTGTGAGTAAGCTTGAGTAGGTTTCCTTGAAACCAGGACACGTTTGAAGGAAAAGTTTGTCTTTATCATTTCCTGTCCCACATCCCTGGTTGTGTGTTCTATTTCCTGCTCAGGCCAAGTTCTGGAGCACAGGTTAGAAAATCAAGGGACTGGGTGTTCATGGTGAAAGGTAAGGAGGTGAAGATTCCTCCCATTTTACAAAGGAGGAAACTGGTGGCCATATAGTTAGACATCATGCAGGACGTCAGACTGTGGATGAAATCATTCAAACCAGTTCGTTTGACTCTATACCAATGACTTTTCATTCTGTCACAGCACCCTCACCTTTGGTTACCTGCACCAAACTGATAGGATTCTAGGGTCCCAGGACTCAGATAGATTGGACAGAATAGCATTTATAAGAAAAACTCTACAGAGAGAGAGTATGCTTTTGCTTAGGCCTCAGTAAAAGTGACACCTTGTTTGGAAGAAAGTTTAAATTTACTTGCTATGTGTCACACACACACACACACACAGACACACACATACACCTCATGAAGAGAAAAAGTACCTAGTTCTATACTAACTCATTATTCTTTCTGAAAAATATGTTTCTATTATGATAATTTTCCCAGAGTGATTGACTGAATAACTTTAATACTATGAGGAATATGATTTTTAAAAATTATCTTTCTAGCTTAATTTTACTATTTAATTTAAATGTAGCATTTATTGCATCATCAGTACCTGTGGTGGTTTGAATCGTGGCCCCTGAAAAGATATGCCCATGTTCTAATCCCCAGAACCTGTGACTGTGACTTTCTTTGCAAAAAGAGTCTTTTCAGAGGTAGTTAAGTTAAAGATCTTAAGAGATAATTCTGATCACCTGGGTGGGCCCTACATCCAAGGCTAGTATCCTGGTAAGAGAGAAGTTAGAGGCACAGAGAGGTGAAGACGGAAGCAGAGATTGGAGGGTAGCCCCACACCATGCAGCACCTGGAGCCACCAGAAGCAGGAGAGGCGGGGAAGGAATTTCCCCCAGAGCCTTCAAGGGAGCTCAGATCTGGCAACACCTTGAAGTTGAGCTTCTGACTTCCAGAACTGAGAAAGAATAAAAATCTGTTGTTTAAAGCCATCTAGTTTGTGCTAATTTGTCATGGCAGCCACTGGAAATTAGTACAGTACCCCTACTTTTTCTTTTAAGAAACTCTTTCTTTTCTGTTGCCTTTATTTTCTCAACCTAATTCATAATATTTGCTTTGTGACTTGGTTATGTTTTTAAAAGCATTTATTTAGTATTTTCAGTGTGTTTCAGACATTATGTTGAGTTCTTTATGGGATTATGTTGTTTAGACTTCACTACACATTTCTGAGTTTATAACATTCTACTGTGTTTCTGTGTTCAGGAAGCCTTAGAGAGGTTACACTGTTTTTTTGGTGGTCACAAAGCTGGAAGGTGGAATGATCAGGATTTGACCTTGGGCATCTCATCCTGCAGGCTTGGTTTTGAAAGAGATGCAGCTGCTCCAGCTGCTTAAGGCCTGAGAGACTTAGTTGCCTTGGGGAAAACTGGTTGCCCCTGTGGCTCGTTATTTGCTTTCCTGACCCAATCTGCATGGGGTGGCACCTGTGCACTGTCCCTCGTATGCTAGTGCCTCCCTTGTCAAAAAGAGCCACCTTCCTCCCTGCACCTTCTCTGAGCATCTCAGCTTCTGTTCAGCTACATCTGCTGCATCTGCACCCCAGGCCCTTCCTCCCGTCTGAAATGACCTGAGAGGTACCTGTGGAGATGGTTCCAATGTGACATGCCCTGAGCATCTCTGTCCAATAAGGCTAAGGTTACAACATAGCAACCAGTATCATGATCTATGAGGGCCTTCCTCTCAGCTGACAGAGTGAGTTAACCTGATTACTTTTTGCATAAAATATTAGGAATCATCCTTTAGATTCTTCCGTTAATTGTATTAAAGAGCTAGGGTTAGGCTTTCTCTTTCTCTCCTTTAAATCTTCTAAGCATTGAAAATGGAATTTGAGTAAAGAAAAGCATTTGTCGAATGCCCTTACACAGCAGTTTTCTTATGTCAAACTTGGCTGGTTAGGATTGTAACAATCCTTAACCGATTGTTTTCTTGGCATAAGGTGGAATTTCTTGATCTAAATTGACAGGAAGGTAAACAGAGCAATTAAACTCTGGACTACCTCTTTCCTCGGACTCTATTGGATTTGTTCATGGATTTGTGCTGTCTGGGGGTCGCCTGGCTGTCCACGTCATTAACAATCCCCTTTCTGCCAAGCCCCTCACAAGTGATGTAAGATATTTGAAGACAACCTAACAATGTTCTAAAACATTGAAGAAGCAGGAGAGGAAAGTAAACATCATGGCTAATGCTAGCTTTAAATTAAAAACACTATTCCTAACACACACACCCCCCCCAAAATTAAAAAAAAAATAAGAAGTGCATATCTAGTGGAGATGATTTATGTAAATGCTTTAAAGAATGGGCCTAAAGATATTTTTCCTCTCAGCAGCCTTTTGAGCATTTTCTATCTTTTTCATCTGTTTTCATCTAAGCTGCACTTTAATGTCTTTTAACTGTATAGTTTTATGTGTCACCACTGATGCTAGTCGCCAGATAAATACAGCAGAGTGCTGGCATAGATCTTCTTTATGGGGTATATATACACAAAGTTGCTTCTGCATTTGTACACGTGCTCCATATTTTTGGAACCTGAAGCTGACAGGAGAAATAATAAACCAACTTTGTAAAGTAACATATTCCCAATAGTTTAAGGCATTGAAGAAATCTTGGCAACCCTGTTTATTATGATGTGTAGACAGCGTTCATTCAGCAGCAAACATTTATTTTGTCATTACCAAGTTCTAGGCCCTCTGCTAGGCACTGGGGATTCCACCATGAGTAAAATATGGGCTGTGCTTGAGACTGCTAAGGTCTTGAGAGGCAGGCCTGGGTATAAAGGAACTGAAACAAAACAATGCAATAATTTAAGTAGAGTATCTTGGGAGCACGGAGAGGAACACAGCCAACATTTTCTAGGAGGACAGTCAGAAAAGGCCTCAGACACAACCAAATTCAGCATCTTCCTGAGAAACAGAGTTAACCGAGGTAGATTGAGCTGAAAATAGCATTTATTCTGCCAAAAAAAAAAAAAAAGGACACTAAACAGGTGACACATTGCTCCATGTTTATTTCTTTAAAAATGGAAATATAAGCCACCATGAACAGTTTTTCCGGTTTGCCAAAGTCTTCCTCTAGCTCACGTGGAAGAAGTAAATCATAAAAAGTAGCTGTGATAGCTGCCTTCAAATATCAGCGGTGTGTCACGTGGGGAAAGAGTAACACTTGCTCAGAGGTGTTCCAGAGCATCATGGCTGGGATGCAGGAGCAACACTGGTAAGTAAGTAGATTCTAGCTTCATGTGAGCAAAAGAGCTTATCTCCCATGCCCAGCTCCCCTGTGGGCTGTGAGCTCTCCATCATCAGGAAGATTCAAGACCAGCTAGAGGACCATGTCTGTAGGAAAAACCCAATGGGCTTTTCATTGGAAACATGCATTTGTGCTGGATTTGGGAGCAGAAGGATATTTTGGGAGAAAGGGTGAGACAAGAGGGCACAGTGGTGGCATTTAGGACAAAGGGTTCTTGCTTCTTCCTTGAGATCTCCAAGTGGAATAATAGTACATCATTATCCACTCACACGTCTTCAGGCCTCAGGAGGGAAAGAGGTATGGATATTATCATTCCGATCCTCCAGAGGAGGAAGCCTGTAAAACACAGCAAGGGTAACATCTACCTTTCATCAAGGTAGGAGCACGAGGCTCATTTCATTATGAGACGGCGGGGGCTTGCAGATTCTCAGAAGAAAGGAAGGCAGAAGGGCAAAGTGGTGTTTATTTATAAAGCCAGATTTTACATACAGTGCCCGCCAAGGATTTAGTGCCGCGCTTCAAGTGAATAAATCCCTCCAGTGTCAGAGACATAAGACGTTGTCAAGCTGCCTGTGAGACAATGTGATCATAAAGTCTTAGAAGCGAAATACCTCCAGTCACCTTGGTAAGAAAATAATCCGCTCTCAAGTGATGCTTTGAAGTTTAATGGAGTTACTCCCTATCCAGTAAATGAAAGCTGGTGTTGTTCTGAGACGGTGGTGTGCTGCTGCAAGAGCGGAACAGGCAGGCTCCTTTCTCTCTCACTCCCAGGCTGACCCCAATCTGCTTTTATAGCCCCATTTCCCTTAACTGTCCTCCACGAAGCACATGCCTCAGCCAAACCATCGACTCAGCCTGCCCAGGAAGGCCATGAAGAAGAGTTCAAGCCAGCGGACCTGCCAGGGCGGGGTTTTGGCCGAACAGGCAGGATAAAGTCAAAACAAAGGCCAGACTGGATTTGGTTATGTAGTCAGAGTTAGAGTCAATAATCAGCTCTGCATCTGGCCAGGTGAGCAGGGGTAGAAGTCTCGTAGAAATGTCTATCCTAACAGCAAGATCCTGGCAATGTCATGGCTGAATCCATGATAGTACAGAGAACGAGATAGGACATATATGGTGATTAGTTTGAGGTCAGGAAAGGAGGCTCAGAGGCTAGACCTGGGGTATCAGCCAGCACAGAGGCCATGAAGTCATAGGATTTACCCCTGGAGAAAGGAGTTTCCCCCAAAGAGCTTGCCACCCAATGCCATTTCATTGTAGGATCAATCTAGACAGGGCTGAGTCTCATTAACACAACCTTCTTTGCAGAAGGGAAGGGCACACCCAGGCCTCTTGTTTCTGTATGCTGGAATTCTGATTCCAATAATCAGGGAGGATCTGACCTTGTGGACCTGACATTTAGATATGACGGTGGCCAGAGAGATTCCTCAACATGGAGCTCTGTGAAGGAGACAAAAGGATTTAATTGTGACAGGCTCACAACGTGTAATGAGAACTGTCCACAGTTCATTTTTCATTGCAGCGTAGAGCAAAGACAGTGCTGTGAATGCTGAGATAGGCGTTCAGCTTCTTTTCACCAAGGAATTGGTGATAATCCTTACTGTGGTTTAACCCACTTAGTCCTGACATAGTCTGGATCTCTCTTGAGTGTTACCCATATTGCCTTTGACTCAATATCTGGGCTAAGATAAATGTTTCTTGCTGAAGGAGCTTATCTGCCAACACACTTTTCCCCAAGCACAGTTTTAAGGCTTGGACCATTATTAGTTGAGTTCTCTGGGAAGCCATACTTTCCTCTAATATGTTGCTCAAACAGCTGGTTATGATGGACATGTGCTTGAGGTACATTTGACCCCTCTCTGAGATAGATGACGATAGGTGGATGGGCAGAAATTAGATCAAAAGGTCGAGCCCACTGCCCTAGCTTCAGACTGTGGGCACTGGGGGTCACTGAGGGTGGATGAGCAAGGAAGTAGATAGGTCAGCAAGGAGAGCATGGATGGTGGATGGCAGAGAAGGTGAATCCCAAGCACCTGTGGGCTGGGTATATAATTTATCTCTCTCGAGGCTGGGCCCATTTCATCATCCACTGGGCAGATCATGTCCCAGGCAGAACAGGGTGGAGTGCCTAGTGTGCCCATGGTGCACAGACATAGAAGAAGATTCTCAAATACCTGAATTTGGAGATTCAGAGTAGAAATTAACAAAAACAGAACTTGGCAGTGTAGCAGTTCTTGGTGATGGGAACAGTCAGTCTCATTTCTGAAAATTTGGATAAAAAGAAACCATTATATAAGGAATCAAACTTTGCCCTTTATTTGCCTGGCAACTGATGCTTTTTAACTTGAGTACAGTACAATTCCTTGGCCTCTGGAGCCTGTGAGATTTCATGTTTCTAGAAAGAGTTTGCTCACGGCTGGCCCAGGGGTGGAGAAATGAAGGAGGGGACTTAATGCAAAACTCTGTTCTCTTATTGAGAGACCTGGAAGCGTTCTTCCACCACCACCACGTTCATCTCTCTTTAGAAGCTCTAGTGTTTTTCTACTACCACCAAGTTCATCTCGCATAAGAAGCCTCTAGTGTTCTTCTATCAACTCCAAGTTTATCTTGCATCAGATTACCCCTAAGAAGCCTCTTCTGTGAGATGGACTTGATGGTGGTGAAAGAACACTTCCAGGCCTCTCAATCTACCAACACCAAGTGTTCTTCTACCACCACCAAGTTCATCTTGCATAAGAAGCTCTAGGGTTGTTCCAAGTTCATGGCAAGATGGACTTGGTGGTGGTGGAAGAACATTAGAGGGTTCTCAGAGGTGGTTAGTCCTTTCTTTCTGGCTGTTTGCCTAGGGTGATGAGGAAGGGACAAGGGCGATTGAAGTAGCAAAGTGAAGATGAATTTCTGTCAAACTGTGAAATACACCCGGGTGCTCAAAGATGATCTGCTGGGGTAAGGTTACGGAGGTGGAAAGTCCCTTGGTCAGAAGAAAGTAGGACCTGTTACGAGTAATACCACTGACTATAAAGCTGAAATTGTTACCTGATATGGGTGGTGTCAGTAATAGGAGACACCAGCCACGGAACAGGGCCAATTCAGGCTTGGCAAAGATGAAAGGAGATTTTCAGGTTTTCTTTTGGCACAAACGGACCTTCACAAATAGCTTGGTATTTTTGCATCTTGATAAATGATCACAAAGTCTCTGTCTCTGAAATATAAAGGGTAGATTGGAACTAGTGAGAAGTGGGATAGGTGGTAAAAAGGAGGAAACCCTAACATGCCCCAGAAAGAAAACACTATGCTCTAAAGCTCAGGAGCAAGAAGGAGTATATCGTCTTCACCAGTGGAAGGTATTTCAACATGACACAGTAAAGGGTGAGGAATCATGAGAAACAGGTTCATGGAAATCCTTGCAGGTCATTTTAAAGAATGTAAGCAATGAAGACCTTTAATGAATTTTAAATTAGAGAACACAGTGACATGCTCAGATTTGGAGTTCAGGTAGCTAACAATGGTAGAAGGCTTGAGGACAGAAGGTCTATGAAATGAAACAGACAAGAGAGGCTGAATATCTGAACTGAGGCCTTGAGTGCAGGTGTGGAGATGATGAGAAAGATTAAAAAACTAGAAAGAAAAATTGGCCTAAGCTGGAAATGCATGACTGTGACAAGTGTGTGAGTGGGAGAAGACAAAGATGACTGCCAGGCTTCTGGATTAGATGGTGGGTTCATCACAGCAAAGGTTGAAACAATCAATTATATTAGGGAAATTAGGCAAGGGAGAAGGTTTTGGGTAAATACGGGCACCCATGTTTAGATATGCTGAGTATGAGGTATTGTGAGACGAGCCAGAAAAGGTACCCATCTGAAGTTCTCGTAGCAGGTCAAGACTGGAGATTTGGATTTAGGATATATTAACTCATGGGTGGCAATGAAGGTAATGAAGTGGAGCTAAGGGGAAGCCTAAAGTGTATATGGTCCAGAACACATGGGCCCTATGGTGTTCAGGTGTTCATGGCATCAGAGAACCATTCATTCCCTCCCTATTTGGACAACTTGGCCAGACGCGGACTCAGCAGCTCAGGGTGAGCTCCTTAGATCAGGTGGACACCAGCGCTAAATCCCAGTCTTTCTAATAGTGTCATTTCTTGAAAAAAGGAGGTTTCCAGTGCTGTGTTGTCATCTAGGTGTTCCCTGCCAACTTCTCCACTCTCCTGTAAATGTGCAATGCAATACAAATTTATACAAAGTGACAGGGTCTCTCTCCTGGAGTCCTTTCCATGGTGGTAGCCATGGACTCCATGCAGCCATGTTGAGCCTGCACTGAGCTCTTCGTGGATAAGAACCAAGGCTGTACACACTTTGCTACTCTTATCTCATTGGTTTTTCCTCAAGAACTCTTTTATACATTTTCATTGCATGACATTGGTGGTGGTGGTAGTGTTGGTGGAAATGTGTGTGTGTGCACATGTGTGTGTCTGTGCCCTTTTTGCATGACATACATTCTTACCTGATTTGGGGGGATAGGCTTGGCCAATGAATGAAATGACCTGAAAGGCAAGTCCTCGCTAATATACCCAGGAACCTCACTGGGAACTAGTTTGAAAGATTAGGAGCATGTAATTTATTCCAGTCGGAAATTACTGCAGGATTTTATGCAAGGGAATGACATGGTTTTCAAATTTCTTTTGGAGTATTGGCATAATCAAAACCTCATCATCAAAACAAAAGCCAGACCCCTCAAGAGTATCTTTGAAAGGAGAATCTCATAGTAGGATAGGGGTCCTGGAACCTAGGGCTCGAATTCTGCCTCTACAAACCCTTTTTTGTGAGTTTCTTTCTGACTTCTACTGTATTGGCCAAATCATTTTTTCCTCAGACCCTTTCCCTTATATGCTCTCAATATGCCCCGAGACAAGGTTCAGTCTTCTCACCCATTATTTTCTCACCCATTAGTTACTGAGTGTTATGAACACTCAGTAACTCAAATACAACTTTGTTAAGATTTAGGGTTTGTTTGTTTGTTTGTTTTGTTTTGTTTTTGAGGCAGGGTCTCTCTCTGTCACCCAGGCTGGAGTGCAGTGGTGTAATCTTGGCTTACTGCAACCTCTGCCTCCCAGGCTCCAGAGATCCTCCTACCTCAGCCTCCCAAGCAGCTGGGACCACAGGTGCCTTACACAACGCCTGGCTAATTTTTTGTTTTTTTTTACAGAGACAGGGTTTCACCAAGTTGCCCAGACTGGTCTTGAACTCCTGACCTCAAGCAATCCACCTCAACCTCCCAAAGTGCTGGGATTATGGGTGTGAGCCACCATGCCTGGCCAAAATTTAGTTTTTTTTTAATGACAATTATTTTATAGCAAATAATGATTGAATGTTCACTTGAAGCAGGGAATTATCTTGAGTGCATTACACGCAATCACTTAGCCTTTATAACAACCCCGTAAGGTAAGTCCTGTGATGACTCCCATCTTAAAGGTAATGAAGGAAGGTAGAGAAAGAGTAAATAACTGTGCCAAGATTATTCAGCTAATTAGTGGTGGAGTCAGGTTATGAATGAAAACAGTTCGCCTCCCAGTCTCTTGCTCTGTTACTCTGATACACAGCCTTCTAGTAATAGAGTAAAACACATATCTAAGGGATTATACAACCTACAGCCTGGCCTCTCAAGTTCACAGATCCCTTTCCACAAAGAGTCCATGACATGTGGGAAGTAATTCCTCCCTTTTGCTCCTAGACTCGTCCCTTGTTCTGGATATCAGTTCAACACCCGTCACCTACTTTCTACATTCTGGAGTCATGCCCGAGGCATCTGTTCTGTCTGGGAGATTGTCGGCAGGAATTATGTTCTTTTTCTGTGTTGAGCCTACCTCCGTGAAGGAGCAGGTCCCAGCTCTGTAATTCCATCCAGAGAGCAAATGCAAAATACTTGCAGGGATTGCCCACCTGTTGGGGGGTCGGGCTAGTAATTCCCTGATTCCTCTAGTAAAACTTTCCACTGTCTTTCTTTTTTTTTGGTGGGAGTGAGGGAGGGGGGTTCTTCTTGTAATGTTTCCTTGGCTGAACCATGATGCCTGTTTCAATCTCCTCTGGATAATTCATAAGTGCCTAGAGGACAGTGATCTGTCCTCTGTTTCTATTTCATTTAATGCATATTTGCACACACTGGCCGCATACGAAGTAAGTGTTAGATGAATGAGTGAGGGCATGAGTAAAATTAATGTAGGTCAGTCCTGTTTAGCATCCAGCCTCCTGCCCTCATGTTCCCCTCTCTCAATTTTTTAATCTGTTGAACACTTTTAAAATCAGGTCACATAACTTAGTGGTACCTTAATATATCCTTCCAGAATCTTCTATTAATTAACTTAGTGATTTAACAACACTGGACTTTATTGTCATTTTATAGTGCTTTGCTAATCCATTTTTATTCTCGTTTTATTTCTCTACCCCCAATCTGAAATAATTTTTTACTATCTTCCATGCAGCACTTTTTTCCCCTCATAATCAATATTAATTTCATTCTAAGATCATGTTTTGAGATGGAGCTGTTCGCTTGGTTCAGGTTGGGAGATCAAGAGGCAGTTTGTAGAATCTGTGTTTTCAAAGAAAAATTCTTATTAAGATAATTATCTGCTAGGCTAGCAGGATAATTTCAATCACATTGTTGCAGAACTCACACGCGCATGTGTTTCCGCTTCAAGGTGACTCGGACACTCTCCGAGAGAGACTGTCACAGCTTGGGAGAAGCTAGCACAGGCAGAAAAGGAAAGGAATCCAACAGGCAGGTGGCGTTCACCCCATTGCCCTGGATTTCTGTACAGTTGGCATGGCCGGGCTTGGTGGAGGGAGCCAAAAGCCCATCTCTCCAAGCTCTGGGAAGCATTTGACACGCTGTATGGAGTGAAGGTTCTAGGAACAAAACCATCAATGGGAAAAGGGCCAACGAGAGAAAAAGATGGGAGAGAGCTGGCCGAGAGATATCAAAGGTAATATTCAGGAGAACTGCAGTTATCTGAAAACACTTCTTTGGATATTTGTGGGAAATTTGTGCTCTAAATTCCAAGTACATTGTGAATGCAAGATACTCCGTTTGTCATAAAACCTTAAAAAGGTTTCAGTAGAATTTTTTAAAGATGAATAATAGGATTAACTTATTCATCACTTAAAAAGCTAAGTTGTTGCCATACAACTGCAGAACAGAAACAAAATAAAAAATCATTTCTGTTCTTTCTGGAATCAGCATTTCTGAAAATTCAGGATAAGCCTTTCTTTTCTTGGCTTTATTTATTTATTTTTTGGAGAATCAGGAGAATGTTATCAATTGGGTAATTATGCAAAGGTTTGCACAGGGAAAATGCAGAAAATGAACAAAACTCTCTAAAAAGGAAACATATATAGCATCGTGGCATATTTAAAAAGGAGGCCTTCTGATTTATAAATACATCATGAGACATGGTGAGGCTGGAGGCAGAGCGAGCGTTCTGAGGATAGAAATGGCCTTTGTCTATTTTCTCTGTGTTTACACCAGTCTTTTTCTCTTTTCTTATTCTCTGTTTTGAACAGCTAAATGCAAACTGCCCTAGCATCCTTTCTGTCTCCCTTTCTTTTCCTTTCTCTCCCCTCTCTCTCCTCCATGTATTTTTCTCTCTCTCTCTTCTCCATTGTTCTTCTCTCCCTGGTTCAATGTTCTTTCATAATTGCTCTCAGGTATCTCCCAGAATGCATACTGATTTTTACTTTTTTAATTTTATTTTGGTTTGTTTTTTAATTTTTATTTTAGATTCAGAGGGTACATGTGCAGGTGCATCATAAGGGTATACTGCATGGTACTGAGGTTTGGGTTTCTATTGACTCGATTACCCAGGTAGTGAGCACAGTACCCAGCAGGAAGTTTTTCAGCCCCTGTCCCACTTTCCTCTCTGCATTTGGAGTCACCAGTGTCTTTTGTTCCCGTCTTTGTTTGTGTGTACCCACTGTTAGCTCCCACTTATAAGTGACAACATGTGATACTTGATTTTCTGTTTCTGCATTAATTTGCTTAGGATAATGGCTTCCAACTGCTTCCACATTGCTGCAAAGACATGATTTCATTAATTTTTATGGCTGCATAGTATTCCATGGTGTATATAGGCCACATTTTCTTTATCTAATCAACCTAAAATTACGTTATTTTCTTCAGGCCTTATTTCTCTTTTGGGTGGGCTTACTGGTTTGAATGCTCAGGCTCATAGCAGTAGGTACCCATTTAATATATTTTAATTTGTTTTATTGCTATGAAGGTTCTATTATGATGCATTTTATATTTTTCTTTCCATTATTTAATTTGACCTTCAAAAGCACACTGGGAGGGAGGTAGAAGTATCTCCCCCTGTTTTGTAGCTGGGGAAACTCAAAGATGACTTCACAGCTCAGGCTTCCTTTCCATGTGAGCGGAAGACCTCATAACTGGAGCCATGATTTAAAATTTCAAGCTTGTGGCCCTTTCCACCCTTTCCAACTCCTGTGGAATTGTGCAGTAATCTCCTAACCTGTCTCCCACTTTTACTCTTGTATTTCTGCAATGTGTTCTCAAAGTAGAAGACCAAGCAGCCTTTTTAAGATGCAGATCTGATGTTGGCATACCTTGGCATAAAAGCCTTCACATTACTCATGGATAAAGACCAACATATTTAACCCACCTACAGGCTCCGTATGGCTCAACCCGGGTGCCTGCCTCTCAGACCTGCCCCTTGCTCCCCTTCTTTCTCTCCACTTCAGCATATTACTGTTCTTTCAGCAGCGTGGTCTGCTCTGCCCCCTCCCACCTTGGGCTTTTTATTCTCTCTATGTGAGATGACCTTTTCTTCCCCTTACTGCCTTCCAGTATTGGCTCAAGCATTGATTCTTTTTCAAAAAATCTCTATCTTCCCCTCCAACACAGGACAGATCCCTCTCTTCTGTGATCTCAGGACACAGTAGAAATTTCACCTTCATTGGATGAAATATTACATATATTGCACACATGTTTGATTAGTATGCATCTCCTCTAATAGACCTTAAGCTCCATGAGGCCAGGGGCTATGTCTTTGTTTGTAATTTTATCTCAATAGATGCATGAAAAGTATTTGTGCCAGTGAGTAAAATTGAGCTCTGCAGGGGCTCAGTAAATATAATTTTCCTATGTGATTCATCATGGGGGGATGTGGCTCCAGGCCTGGTCAATTTAACAATTTCTTTAGAACACAGTGATTGATTAAGTATGAAACACAATGATTAAGTATGAAAAACAATGATTAAGTATGAAAATTGATGACAGTTCAAGATAACCTCGAAGATTAAAACGAAAAGATAGGAAGATATACGTCTCCAAAAGTAGGGTCAAATACTATGGCTTTGGTGATGTCTTTCCCAATCCACTCAGGTCCAGTTGGGTGTTTCCTGCTCTTTCCCTCAACCATCTTGTACACTCTGATTATTTAAATGACTGTCTCCCCAAGTTAACTCTGACCTTTGCCTCTTAGGGCAAGAATCGTGCCTGTCTACCTCTTCACATGACTTCTAACATGGTGGGCATTTAACCAGTATTTGTTGAATGAATGAATTTGTACTTATTAAGGAAAGCCAGACCATAGCTGTAAATCATCAGGAAGAACTGATCCAGGTAATGTTAGGCAAGGGTTGAAAGGATATTAATGGATGGATCACGAGCTAACTGGGAGTCAGTTGCGACGTCCTTTGGTTATATCTTCCCCCTGTAATACATCTGTTTCACTGAAGGGTGATGAGAAATAGATCTTAAGAATCTTATTGTTCTTATTGTGCTCATCTCAGTTTCATTTTATCTTCACAGAAAACCTGTGGCGTGGTGAAAAAATGGTGGGTTTTGTTGTCATACAAATCTTGGTTCTAATTCTTGTCATTTGTCGGGTCTGTGATTTCAGACAATTCTTGTCACTTTTTGGGTCTGTAACCTCAGGCCATTCTTGTCACCTGTTGAGTCTGTAACCTCAGACAATTGTTGTCACTTGTTGGGTCTGTGACCTCAGACAATCCTTGTCATTTGTTGAATCTGTGACCTCAGACAAATCTTGTCATTTGTTGGGTCTGTGACCTCAGACAATTCACCTGGGCTTCAGATTGCTCACTATGGAATAGAGATAATAATATCTTCTTCTTGAGGTTGTCACCTAGCTTGTGAGACAGGCACACCTTCCGTTACCCTGTGAATGTTCTCAGCCTTTCCTTTTCCTACTCCATATAGCCCCAACCACCCCATCAAAGAAAATGTCTTTGTTGGCAGCCAGTACAGCTTTTCTTCCTCCTTCATCCAAATGAGAATTCTGTCTTTGACAGCTGGTTCTGCAGTTTTTGTGATGTAGAAGCCACTGAATGAGTAGAGAGAGACTTGACTAGAAAGGTAGGAGGTAGCAGAGAAAGGAACGAAAGACTAGGGCCTGGTGTCTGGGCTTCAGGAGGAACCCAAGGACACTGGAAGGAGAGGGTCTAAAGGAGGGCTCCAAGGTAGCTGTGGGGCAGGGGCGAGCTGGAATTGGGAGTCAAGGTGGTTTGATTGTTTGTTTTTGGGAAATTGGATTCCCTTTTATGTAGTTCAAGGAGTTAAAATTGCAATCCTCATGACCCTTATTTGTGACTTGCAGACTGTGATCATTTGAATGAATGGACTACTCCAGAATTGGGTAGGGAGACACCCAGATCTTAGTAGGTGTAAACTAAATAAGATAATGTATGCAAAGCCCCTTGGGCATTGCCTGGAACATGGAAGACACTTAATACATTAATCCCATTGTCCCCACACCCAGTGGTCTTATTGACACCATCCTGGCTGGGTTAGGTTGATAAACTGATGTGGCAGATGAAGGAAGTCATTGATGCAGATAACTCCTAAAGCTCCTTTTGCTTCAATTATTTTATTATTTCTAGGGAAAATGGTGTTTAGGGCTTGAATTATTTGGATAATTGGTGAGTGGCCACTTTATTTGCCCTAAAGTGAGAAAGCACTGCAGGGCCTGTTGCAAATTTGGCTTCTGTGGGTTGCCTTTCTTTTCTAGGTTGTTGATTGAAAATGGTGAATAAGACTTGACATTCTCAAGCCAGCTACCAATCATGAGTTAGATCCTCCAGTTCCATTGGCTAGATTTGAGGTGGTGTGCAGGTCAGCCTCTGGGGCTGCAGCTACATGATGATTCAAACTACCAGAGCTGGGCTGACCTTTCCAATTGACATTGGCAGGTTCAGGGCTTTGCAGAAGGGGATGCAGCTCTGAATGGCAGTTAAAAAAGGAGAAGAAGCAGAAGAAGAAGAAGAAGAATAAATCAAAAACAAATAAATAAAACACAAGAAGAGAAAGGAGATTTCAACATCAAAGGAAATAAATGCTATGAAAGATAAAGAGAAGATTCTGACTATTTAGTCCTTGGTGGTGGCTCCCATCGCCTCTCCCTTTTGACACTCTTGTCTGCATTCTGGGGAAAACGGAGGAAAACATTCTCACTGATTTTTGTCAAGTGAAAGATGCTTAATATGGTAATCAGTCCCTTCTGAGGAGCATGTGAGTAGAAGCTCAGCCCCAGCAGCAATGATTATACAGTCCCTAATTGTCTCTGGTGTCGACTCAGACCAAAAAAGATGAAGGCAAGAGGGGGGAGCCACCAGAAGAGGGAATTTTAATCATGTACCATGGGGCATTCTGAACTTCTCAAACCATGCGGGTGGGAAAACTGGTGATGGGGGAGCTGTAAAAATCCTAGTTTTTAACTTGACACTTAATGAAACTGATTTTTGATCTTTGCTTTTGTTTTTAATTTTTATAGCTTGATTCCCCCAGAAGGATTTGGGCACTTGTTTAGGAACCTGTGCTGAATTCTAATCTGCTTGTTTCCTCATGAAGTTCCTCCAGCGAAGTTTTGTTAAAAAGCATAAGGGATGACCTTCAAACAAGAGTGACCCGCTCCTGAAGCTTGGTGGGGCATCTCCCTGCCCAGTGCAGTAACACCAGGTATCCATACTGAGTCCACAGCAGGCGAAAGGAAGGTGTTAATTTGCAGGGCACCAAGCAAAGAGGACCAGGCATCTAACACTTAAATCCTGACCTCTCTGATGGCTTGCAGAAAAGGGTTTTTAAAGGCAGGGGTAAATTTTAGGAAAGCAGAAATTATAGGCAAAAATTGTTAAATCCATACGAGATGTTTCACATTGGTTTTGGCCTAAATGGGTGGGATATCTTGAAGGGGTAGGGGCTTATAGGTCAAAGGTGAATTCAAAGATTTTCTGATTTGCAATTGGTTAAGGAAGAGAAGCTTTGCTTAAAAATTGGGGTCAGCAGAAAAGCATGTGAGCTCTGGCTCATGGTTGTGACTTCCTCAGGCCCTTCAGGAAGAAATTTAGAACAAAGAATGGAGGTCAGGGTTCAGCCGTCAGTTCACCTTTATTTGAGGTCTATGTGCCAGTGGATCTGTTTGGTGGAGGTCTGGGTTTCTGAGAAACAGTCGGAACACAGGTTAAGACGGTATCTGTAGCTTCTATAGACAACCAAACGTCTCCTGACGCTACCTTCCTTGGCTGTTGTTTTAAGTTACTATTATCTTCTTGCTTATCAAGTTACTTATTTACTTTTTAAGGCAAGCCAGGTGCCTGGAGTTTCCTTTGAAGGAATTCAAGATTTTCCTTTGTGTTTGTGCTGGCTGGTAGGGGGTATAGGACTAGAAGAAGGGTCTCTGCTCCATCTCAGGACTAAGCAGCAGCTGCTGTGGCTCTCTTCTCTAAGCCTATAAAAATAAGCCTTCACCTTCAGATGTATTTGGGAGTCACTCCTGAAAAGTAAAGGTTGCTAAGAAGCCCCAACATGATCTCTCACTATTCGTTCACCACCTAGCCATTCAGCCCTTCACCTGGAGGCAAAATAACCTGGTGAAAAGTGTGAGCTCTGGAGCCAAATGACCTGCCCAGTTAGCTGCTAGCTGTGTGGCCTTGGGAAAGAGAGAGAGTTACTAGGTACTCAGTGGGGTTGTTGTGAGGATGTGCATCTGTGGGGATAAGCAGACACATTGTATTAGTTCATCTTCACATTGCTGATAAAGACATATCCAAGACTGGGTAATTTATAAAGAAACAGTGGTTTAATGGACTCACAGTTCCATATGGCTGTGGAGGCCTCACAATCATGGCGGAAGAGAAAAGGCACATCTCTGATGGCAGCAGATGAGAGAATGAGAGCCAAATGAAAGGGGATTTCCCATCAGATCTCATGAGACTTACTCACTACCACGAGAACAGTGTGGAGGAAACTGCCCCCATGATTCAATTATCTCCCACCAGATCCCTCCCACAACACATGGGAATTATGGGAAATACAATTCAAGATGAGACTGGGGTGGGGACACAGCGAAACCATGTCAGACATTGATAGAGAAATGGAAAGAGAGAGCAAACAAGAGGGCCCAGCTCAGTGCTGGTCACATAACCGACACTCGGAACAGGTGGTAGTGTCAGCCTCCCTGCAAACACAGTGCCAACTCTAAGCTGGCACTGAGCTAGGTAGAAAAAAAGTAAAATATACGCATCCTATGAAGAAACTGGGCATCTAACATTATTTTTAATCTCCTGCATATAGACACAACAGACTACACCATGATCTTTGCAAAGGCATCAGCTATGCCCGAGGTGGTTGTATAGCACAAGAAGCCGGCAGGCATTTTCAAGCAAAAGGTTTTAAGGAAAATCTCATCTTGTCATTCCTTGAAGGACTGCAGAAGAAGTAGGACTTTGGTGTAATAATGACTCTACATTGTAATTTCTTAAAAGAATTGTTCAGTCTTAATTGAGGAGTGATTAATACATACATTTCAGGCATCTGTAGCAGAGCTTAATGGAAGAAGATATTTTGAGGTGGGAGAGGGAATGGAGACTTTGAGTGTCCCATAAATCCGTGCTTCTGAAACTGTACTGTGAAGAGACAGCACTCAGGAATCTTGTTAAAATGCAAATTTTATAGTTGGTCTGAGGTGGGGCTTAAGAGTCTGAATTTCTAAAGTCCCCGGTGCTGCTGGTGCCGCTGGTCCTGGGACCGCACTTTGAGCAATAAGGTAATAAACACAGCTTTTCGGTAGCTATGTCTACCCCTGCAGTGAGGTAGCATTGCCCCTCTGTCAGCAGGAAGGAGGGTGTGATTCATGAAAATTCCTTCTTGGACTACTTTTTCTATCCCATTGGTCCTGCTTCAGCTAAAAACCTCACTTGACTCATCAGGTAAACTCTCTCCAACCTCCTAGAAACACATCTCCCAGAGAGACAACTGAACAATGACTCCTTAGGGGCTTCTATTTGGAGCTCAGCAGGTGAGAGATTGCACGACTTCCTTGGATTGCACCAGCAAGAATTCTATCTCTGCTGGCTGCGGCTCTTCCCATGTTTGGACAGCAATGATTAAAGGCCCATGCGTTTCCGGTGAAGTGCTGGTGATTGGCTGGCAGGCTTGAAAACACCCACTTTTCCAGAGGTTGGTAAGCATTGGGGAAATGCTCTTCATGCTGAGCAGGACTATGTAAATTGCCCAGCATCTGGAACAGATTGCTGTATGGGTACCTGGGCTGTGGAGGATCAGGTGAGAAAAGGCTGCTATTCTTTGAAAAAATAAAAATAAACAGTATCCTGACTTGCAGGAGAGGGAAGGGCAGCCGCAGGATCCTGGGATGCTGTGGGGCCTCCCTGTTCAGTGGTGGGGAGCAGCATTCCCCTAGTAGTGTTGGGAGGAGAAGCCCCCTTGCTAGAAACCCAGAAAGCAGAGTTGTGCAGGGAAGATGGAAAAATGTTCACTCTGAAGAGGGAAGTGGGGCTCACTATGGACTGCAGAGCATGGAAATCACACTGGCTCCAAGTCCCAGACAGTAGTCACTATTTCACTTCATTTTATTTATTTATTTATTTTTTTAGAGACAGGTTCTCTCGCTCTGTTGCCCAGGCTTGAGTGCAGTGGCACCATCATAGCTTACTACAGCCTCGAATTCCCGGGGCTCAAGTGATCCTCCCACCCCAGCTTCCCACGCACTCTCAGCTATTTGCAGAGACAGGGTCTGGCTATATTGCTCAGGCTGGTCGCAAACTCCTGGGTTCAAGCAATCCTTCCACCTCGGCCTCCTAAGGTACTGGATTCCAAGTGTGAGCCACCATGCTGAGCTGCAGACACTGGTGACAATAACTAAAGGCTGTCCCCTGCCAAGAGCATTGAAGTGCTGGAGACTGTGCCTGGTTCTTACTTGCATTACTCCATTAATCCTCAGAGCAATTATTTGAAGTAAGTTAGATGCTTTTCTAGCCCCATTTTACTGATGAAGAAATTGAGGCCTAGAGAGGTGAAGTGAATTGCCCAAGAACACACAGCTGGTAAGTGGAGCCCATAATAACTGAAGAGACTCAGCAGTATCCTGGGAATGCAAGTGTTTGCAGATTGGGACGCCACAGGAACAGGCACCTGAAGCAACAGGGATGGGGTCAGCAGGTCTCTTCTTCTTTGGCAGGCCTTCCTCCTGGCAACATCAGCCTGCCCCTCACTGGGCACTGGGGGGACTTCTGCTGCCCTGTTTGTGGGTGCTTTCCTCCCCACCCTAGAGCCTCTTCCACTCCACCAAGTATTGATTCCTATCGCCAGTTCTTTCCCCGTAGGAATATCTCCCCAGCTTTAGCCATCAGAAGCTGCATGTCCCCCTTTCATTGCCTCTTGTCTGTGACAAGAGTGATAGGGAGAAAGGCTGATAAAACCAGTCCACGCTGCTGCACTGCTATGTGTGGGTTGGCTCCAGCAACCTGACGGCACCCCTCTTCCCTGGCAAGAGGGCACTTAGCAAACATGACCCAGGCAATACAGCAATCAGCAAAGCCCTCATTCCTGAGTTAGTGACACACAGCTCCTGCTCCTACCCAGGCCAACAAGCTGGTGCACATTACGCTCTTAGCCCAGCAGCAATAGAGATTCATGCTCTCTGCACTTCGCGCCACTCATCAGTCCTTTGACTTGCTTTTGATCGGCTGCTTCTCATGATGTTCTCAACTCTCCAGAATTTTGCTCCAATATATCATCTCTTCCCATTTCTTTAACAATTTATTTCCTTTGATCTCTTCTGCCCAGAATTTTACTGTTCCTCCCGTGGTAGGTGGGGAAAAAATGTCCCCCTAGAGATGTATTCATGTCCTGATCCCTGGGACTTGTGAATATTGCCTTACAAGGCAGAGGAGTGAATATCATCTTCGTTGGCAAAAGATTAAGTTAAATTTGTTGGAAGAAGGAACGTGTCCTGTATCATCAGGGTGGTCCTAAATTCAATCATAAGTGACCTTATGGAGAGAAGCAGAGGGAGTTTTGAGACTGGCATGCAGAGAAGGTGAAGATAGGGACTGACATTGGAGTGATGCAGCCACAAGTCACAGAGTGCCCACAGCCACCAGAAGCTGGAGGAGGCAAGGAACAGACTTTCTTCTGGAAGCTACAGAGGGCATATGGCCTGCCAACATCTTGATTTTGGGCTTATGACTTCTAAAATGATGGAAGAATGAATTTCTGTTGTTTGATGATGCCGGTTTATGGCAGTTTGTTACGGCAGCCTTAGCGGGTGAATACACCTCCTCCTTGAGCCGCGGCTCTCTCCTGCTGCGGCTGCATTTCTTTCATACCCGTATCATCTCACTGCCCTGATAAAGCCAGCTGCAACCTCTTAACTGTCTGATGTCTAGGCCAGGCCTGTGGCATTCCAGGCAGCTTCCTTCCTCTCTGATGTTACTTCTAATTTTGCCCATCTTTTCTGTGTAACTGTTCCTTTCTTGGGGGCTTCCATTTCTCTGTCAATCTTTGAAGCAATGGCTGTCATCTGGATTCCCCTTGTTGACCCACTGTCCTCTGTGTCCACTTTGCCTACTCGTAAGATTTAGCTAGAAGGCCCATTGATGTGGTTCAGGTGTTCATCCCTTCCAAATGTCATGTTAAAATGTGATCTCCAGGGTTGGAGTTGGGGCCTGGTGGGAGGTGTTTGGGTCACAGACATAGAGCTCTCCTGAATAGCTTGCTGCCATCCTTGCAGTGATAAGTGGGTTATCACTCTATTAGTTCCCAGGAGACCTGATTGTTAAAAAGAGCCTGGCACCGTCCTCCCTTCTCTCTCTCTCTCCCTGTCTCGCCGTGCAACATGCTGGCTCCCCTTCCCCTTCTGCCATGACTGGGAACTGCCTGAGGTCCTCGCCAGAAGGAGATGCTTGCACCATACTTGTACAGCCTGCAGAACCTTGAGCCAATTAAACAACTTTTCTTGATAAATTATTCAGCTTCAGGTATTGCTTTATAGCAATGCAAATAGACAAGTGCGCTAAGACCCATGGTCATTGGTGAGGGCTGTGCTCAATCTCTCCTCCTCCTTTTCTGTTCTCAACTCCCACAACCTAAGCTGACTCCACCTCTTTTGGTTTTGTTGGAATCAAAAGTAGCAATCATCCACAGCCACTAAACCAAGAAGCACATTAAATTTATCAGTGGAGGCCACTGACACAGCGGGGCTCCTGTGCAGGCCTTTAATCAAGGCCCTCATTGGCTGCTGTCCTGGCTTTCCAAACATTCTTTGTCTTACACTGTGAGGACACAGCCAGAGCTGGGACCAGAGAAGGGTTCTTTGCCCCTGGGGGTCATATAAGCCTCACTCAGACTTTCTGCCAGGTTATTCCAGTGCTTATCCAATGGCTCCTGAAAAAATGCAGGCCACTCCTTCAGCAGGAGACCAGCCTCCTGGCCACTGGCTCGCCTGAGCACAACATGAGCACAACATGCCCTCACTATTCATGCTGCCTGTTGCTAACAAGTAAGAAAGGAGCAGCAAAATGCTGTGAGTGGAGCCAGTAAGGGGTGAGCCTGGGACTGGCGGCTTCATAACTCAGTAACAGGTGGGAGGAATGGCACAGCTGCAACCAGAGCCCGGGAAGTGCTGTTATCTATAACAGGCTAGGCCCGGCCTTTATATTTTTAGTCACCTTCTATCAACTCTTAAAGCTGGGAATCAGAATCATTTCTCTGATTATACTTACTTAGGCCAAAAACAGGATGTAGGTATTTTCAGCATTCAGACAGCCTTCCCGGACTAGGACGAGCTATCAGCTATAATCACGTGCGCAACTAGCAGATCTTTAACTCCTCTGAACTCCAGCCTAAAGTCGTTCCTGCCTTGATACCCTGCATACTCCTCAGGCTCAGGTTGCAAACTAAATGAATTCTGTTTCTTCCCCTCTATTTAAAATGTGTTCCTAAATTACTTACCTTATTAGTCAGCAACCCCATCCACTAGTGGCTGATGCTGGACCCTAGGGAACCGCTCTTGACTCCTCCCTCTCTCCTTACCCCTATCCTAGCATTCCGGGGTCCTTCTGCAGACTTCCTAAATCTTGCCCCTGCCCTTCAGTGCTACAGCTCCCTTAGCCATATGCCTCGGTCAAGTTCTCCATCTCCCTATAACTCACTTTCTCTTCTATAAAATAGAAATCTTCACAGTGGCTTCCTGGTAGAGTTACTGTAAACATTAAATATGTAAAACTTTTAAGAGCTTTGAATGGTGTCTGGCACATAACAAACACTCCATAAATATTAGTGGTATTATATGAAAATCTTTATCATCTTCTATATATTAAACTACTGGGTTATTGACAGTGGATTGGGCCTTCTGCCTTATTTTGTCCTGTTCGAATCTATTCTTTCCAGAACTATCAGAGTGATTGATGATTTAACACACAAATCTAATCATATCATCCCTTTTAAAAACCTGTTCAATGGTTTCCCCATTACTTACAGGATAAGAGAGTTTCCTAACAAGGTAAATGAACCCCTCCGTGACATGACTACTGCTTGACTCCTCAGCTTCAACCCAGCATTTTCTGGCACATTTTATGTTCCATCTGCACTAAACCATGTGAAAAGTCACTTAATCGGGGGGGAGCAGGTAGGTGGCTGTGCTCACAAGCTCTTTTTCTGATGTGCCCCACCCCACCTTCACCCCACACCTTTCTTCCAGTGGCTAACCCTCGTCAGTTTGGGACTTAGTTCATGTGCCCCTTGTACCCTTTCTCACCATCTTTAGATACGGGGCCAAGTGCCCCTAACTTACAGCCCTGAGCATACTGACATAGAGTATAACCAGCTGCATGGGGAATTGTGTGTTTATCTCCTCTACATCTTTTTCTGCTTTGGATCCCAGTGTGTGGCATGGGACATAGTGAATGTTTCCAAAATGCTTGCTCTGCTTAATTGTCTCCTCTGTCTACGATTAGCCAAAATTCCAGAGTGTGTAGAAGCCATAGCTTTGCACTTTGATGAATGGGAAAGCCAGAGAGCAGGCCTGCCATGCCCCACCACGCATGCTGAGCACTGTGCAACTCCAGGGCTTTCCACACAGGTAGATAGTGTGTTTGGCAGCTCCTGGAACTCGGTGGTACAGTGTCCCTCCTGGAGAGGCCATGGCGATGTGAACACTGTCATTAGGAAGCAATTGCTCTGAACACCATTAACACAAAACATTTATGGTCAGTTCAGGCAAAAGCGTCCAGGTGGTAAAATGCTGGGACCAGAGGGCAGAAGACTGAAACGCTGGAAGGAGACAGGGCGTGGGGACTGGAACGTCTGTGGAGGTGGCCTCCAGAGGCACAACTGCAAGGGATAGGCACAGGTCCACAAGGGTCCTCACTCCAGGTAGATGGTTGGGAACACAGGGACTTCATCTGGGTTGCTTGCTTCTGCCCCTGGGCAGTCATAAGGGATAAGTCTTCCAGTCCAAGAAAGAACAGGAAATTGAGCAATGCTGGGCAGCAGTGACTCTCTGTGGCTCTCTGGGGTGTAGAGGGCTGGACTCAAGTCCTGCCAAGAAGGATGGCCCACCAGAACCAAGGAGGGGTGATGTGGGCACCTCTTGATCATGTGGACACTGTGGGGGCAGGTAGTGAGGTGAGGGAGGCATTGTCACCGTGGCCATGGGAGCCCAGGCCACGCTCAGGTGCTTTCTCCCAGGAGGGAGTGGAAGCTAGAAGCCGTCGGCAGTGATAAGGTCCTCAGGCAGCTGGGCCTGGGCACTGGGGTGCTGGCCGGGGAAGGCAGCTCATTCTGCACCTCACGCCCTCAGTGAGAGGATGCAGTGTCATTTTAGAAGGATTTTCCAGGGAAAACAAGACCCCTTCCACATGGAATGTACACATGGATCATGAGACGTGTCCTTGTTTCAGAAATATTCAAATGAGTAGTTCAGGAAGTGGGGCAAGGCGAATCCCTCAGGCAGGCACTTAGGGGAAGGCAGAGGCGGCAGCCCTCAGCCAGCTGTGCATGCCCAGGACTGCAGAGGATCCTGGTGGGAAGGCAGAGAACACCATCCCTACAGATGACCCTCACCCCTCCCTGCTTGGCTCATGTTCTGAAGCATTGGCTTGTCAGGCTGCAAGGCCCCCGAGTGGCTCTGCTCTTCTCCACCTTCCAAGCAGGGCTGGGCCCAGACTCTCCCTTTGCTTCTGCATTTTCCAGGATTTCCCAAGAAGGTCCTATACTCCTCAGTTTCCTCTCCAAGGGCTTTGTGCCACTATCTTCACTGACACACTTCCTGGTATCCAAGGAGCTGTCGAGCAGCAGGACAGCTGCCTGTCCCTTTTTTGGGCTCTTTTTGTGCTGGGTCTTCATCCTTTCCTGGTTTGCTACCCCAGATGACGGATATTCCAGAAGAGCTCTCTTTGCCTCCCGTACGTACATTGGCAGAGAAGCAATTTATCACTGCATTTTTAAACATCCTCATTAAGGCAAAAAAGCTGACAACAGAGGGTTTTTGGGAAAAATAGTGTTCATGAAATATTTATTAAAACAGCCATTGTAATAAATATTTGAAAACCAGTTATTAACGTTAAATCGTATCAGTGTCAAGCATACGTTACACGCCGTCTGTTCTGCTAATTGAGTGTCAGGGTCAGATGCTCTGTCTCCTGGCAGGTCAGCAGGACCAGCACGCCTGTGAGCCGTGATAACTTCCCAAAGTCTCCATCGAACACCGCTCCAGAACCAACATCAACCACAAATGGGGAAGCTCCGGGAACGTGGCGCCTTCTCACAGCTTCCTGCCCACCCATGTAGACTGACAGGAGAGGGGCTTGGGATAAAAAAAAATCAGCACCGGGGGGGAGTTAAAGAATCCCTTAAGACAGACAGTTGTCTCTCCGTCTTGACGGGCCCTTTGGAGATGGGAGTAGTAGAGTTATAGAATGACTGAATTTGACTGAATTCTAGGAAACACTAGAGTTACTGTGGAATAAGCCCTTATACCCAGCCCAGTATGATTTAAAACTGCACCACACCTGGTTTTGCTTCTATTTGTTTTGCTTTTCCTTCTCCATAAACACAACATGTCCATTTGTGACTCCAGCCTGTCATGATACCTGTAAATCCTATAACGCACACAGGGCATTTATAAAGACACTATGGGCACCCTGACCTTTCAGCCTCAGCTCTGGCTTCCCCCTCAGCCCGGCCCGCGTGAACTCCAGACGTTATTGGCCACTATCCTGCCACGTGTTTGCTCATTTCCACTTTTACCTCCTGGATTGTGTGTATTAGTTTTCGTTAGCACAAATAAATTATAGAGACTGAAGCACAAACAATCTACAAACCAAGGACAGGCATAGTCATTTTAACCCTCCCTTTGAGGTTCATCAGTATCACTGTTGGCTTCCTTACCTGTCTACCTGCCTCTGAACTGAGCACTGTCCAACGTGTTCATTCCAGCGGAGGTGCTGACTGTTCTTCCATTCCTGATGCTCTCTGAGCTCCTCCTTCCAGCCGTGGGGCTGTTGAATATGCCGTTCCTTGGCCTGGCTTGCTGTCCCCTCAACCTTAGCCATCAGCTCCCTTCTCTCTCTCCAGTCACAGCACAGGTGCCACTTTGGACTTCCATGGCTCCATGTGCCTCATATAGACCTCATCACAACTGTCAT
Source organism: Rhinopithecus roxellana (assembly GCF_007565055.1). Classification (NCBI taxonomy): domain Eukaryota; kingdom Metazoa; phylum Chordata; class Mammalia; order Primates; family Cercopithecidae; genus Rhinopithecus; species Rhinopithecus roxellana. Next base: position 66,066,281 of record NC_044563.1, on the reverse strand, counting down.
TTGATATTCATCTGTGGGACTATCAGACCAATGTCTGTTTGTCCAACCAAATGGAAGATCTGTGAGAGACAGGATCCATGTAATTTATCCCCTCTTGAAGCCTAGCATTTAGCACACAGCCTGACACATAGCAAGGGCAAATAAATGTGTGTTTAGTGAATAAATTAATGAGTGAATAAATAGGTGGATCCTCTCACAACTATTAATATGTTCCCTCTGGATATTATGTATAAGTTCCTACATTATGAAATTATATAAATATGCACACAAATGTGAGTGTGTGTGTGCGTATATATATAATTTGTAAACCACTATATGTAATATATATTTACTACATAAAACCAAACAATATCCACATATTCCTGTGTTATTATTTCCACTAAGGCAGGACTCTGAGGCTCAGAAAGCTTAGGTAATTTGTTTAGGGTCATACAGCTCATAAAGAGTAGATCCTAGGCTTCTGATTTTATACTTTCTCTACTACATCTTGTAGCTTCTTCTAAAGTTAGATGACTTGTGAAAGACTCAAGTGCATACGTCACAGTGACTATATGGATATGAAAAGTGAATTTTCTCTGGATTGTCCATTCCTCCCTTGCTCATTTCTTATGACTTCCACCCAAGATTCCTGACAACTGGGTCTAACATAAGTTCGTTGTATCTATAAAAACATGGATCACAGGCAATGGTAGAAATTGCATCTGAAAAGTGGAACGTCAGTGTGCTTTGTACTTTACACAGCAGAGTCCTGAGAAAGCTAGGAGCAGGGATCTTACTTAAATGGATTCAAGTTTCTTAGTTCTTAACAGTTCCAAAGCCTGCGAAGATGCTGTTGCAATGTACCAGTAAACATAATAATAATAAAGCTGTTCAAACCTGATGAGGGGCAAAGCCAATGATTATTTTTCAATATAATATAAACTGAATGATTCGCCAGCGGGGCAAGATAATTATCCCATGAGCTTTCCTGAAAGAACAGAATAAATGTGCATTCTACAAACCACAGTCTCAGATGCAGCAAAGCAAGAAATAAGTCTTAATGTCAGGATCATAACAGATACAGTAAAATCAATATTGATTATTTGGAGAAAAAGACAGTAAACATGTTAAGTTCTGACGCTAAAATTATACTAAAAAGCTAGAGTTTAAACACAGAGTGTGGCTCTGGAATGCATATAAAGCATTTTCTGAGCACCAGTACAGATATTTTATTTCTAGTGTCAACACACTCTGCTTTATGGGAGGATGCAGCTGCGTGTTTAGAGGCCTCAGAAGCAGAAGGCGGTGATAGTCCCAACGGTTTCGATTAATTGGGATCTCATGGGGTCTGTAAATCTCTTACCTTTGTTTTTGGCCCTGTCATATTTCTTCATGGCCGTGGGGACAAGGATGGAGATATATGTGTCCTTCACATTGATATAAGTGAAAAGAAGAAACAAAGAGCAGAAACTGCCAGAAAAATGTAAACTCAGCTCCTCTGTAATAGGATGTATAATGCTAGGCAGGTCACTCACTTGTCTTGCTGCTTCTGTGACGTGAAGGTATCTTTGCAGCCAGGATAACGAACCATTTATCTCTGACATCTCTGCAACCCACAGAGAAAGGAAACTGAAGACCAAGCAGAAGTAAAATGCAAGATAATTTAGTTGATTTTGAAACAAAAAGTGTCCTGAAGCTCATTAAGCATACCCATTTTAACAGTGAGAAAGCATAGTCCAGTTCAGTGAGACTGCACCGTGTGCTCTAAGATGTACATGTATGTACAGACACAGCGGGCCTTTCCAGTGCTGTTGAGATGAGGGGAGCAGGAGGGTGTCAGGGGAGGAAAGGTGACAGCACATTTGCAGGACGAGGACAGAATGGAGCCCGAAGAGAGAGAGACATGATTGCATAGGGGACGATGCCGATGACAGAAACATGCTGGGATGTATGAGTCTTGCCCCTGCTTCTGACAGTTTTGTTTGTTTTCATTATTATTATTTTAGTTTAGCTTAGTTTTATGTGACGGTATTAATTGTATATGTTTATGGTGTACAATGTGATGTTTTGATAAATATATGCATGGTGGAATGATTCAGTCAAGCTAATTAATATATTCATCACCTCACCTACTTATTTTTCTGTGGTGAGAATATTGAAAATCTATTTTAGCAATTTTGAAATGTACAAGACGTTATTATTATTATTTTGAGACGGAGTCTCACTCTGTCACCCAGGCTGGAGTGCAGTGGCGTGATCTTGGCTCAATGCAACCTCCGTCTTCTCCTGTGTTCAGGCGATTTTCCTGCCTTAGTGTCTCAAGTAGCTGGGACTACAGGTGCTCGCCACCACGTCCAGCTAATTTTTTTCTGTGTTTTTAGTAGTAGAGATGGGGTTTCACTATGTTGGCCAGGCTGGTCTCAAACTCTTGACCTCATGATCTGCCTGCCTCGGCCTCCCAAAGTACTGGGATTACAGTCATGAGCCACTGCACCCGGTCGACATTATTATTAATATAATTACTATGCTCTGCAATATATCACTAACACTCATTTGTCCCATGTAATGGAAACTTTTCACTCTTTGACCTACATCTCGCCTTTCTCCAATCCCCTCTGTCCCTCAACCCCTGGTAAGTACCATTCTACTCTCTGCTTTTATAAGTTTGGCTTGTTTAAATTCCACATGTATGTGAGATCATGTGGTATTTGTCTTTCTTTGCCTGACTGACTTCACTTAGCACGATGTCCTCCAGATTCCTCTATGCTGTTCCGAATGGCAGGGTCTCCTTCTATCTGCAGCTGCACAGTGTCTTATTGTGTATAAATATCAACTATTACTCAGTCTCTCTTGGCCCTGGTCCTCTTTTCTAAAATGAGGACGAAATGGAGAGATGGCACCTCAACGCCAATGCCCCAAAGTCTGCAGTGTTCTGGAATCCCAATGTGTTCCTCACCTGGGCTCTATACCTTGGTGATGCTCCCTATTATCACATCAGATCCACCTCAAACACTGTTTATTCAGCTTTGATCCAGATGATATATGCGTATTGTAATAAATCAAGCATTATAAATAGCCCCTGGTCCCACCCCCTCTTCCCTCTATTGCCAGTCATGTTCTGTCCTTGAGAGTGGTGATTCTCTCTTGGCTGCACTTTCCATTCACCAGGGACCTTTCGAAAAACCTCAACACTCCAACCTCATCCCAGTGGAATTAAATCAGAATCTCAGGGGTGGGACACAGACAGAAGCATTTTTTAAGGCCCCCAGATCATTGTGTTGTGTAGCCAGTGTGGAAACCATGTCCTAATCTAGGGCCTCATAATAGAACCTAGGAAGTATGCTTAAAACTTTCTTTTCATTTACCAGTTGTAGTCAATCTTAATTTACTTCTTACATAAATGATGAGAATTTAGGTTATCAATGCTTCTCCTACACACACACACACACACACACACACACACACAGTACATATATATATATATGTTTATTTTATATATATGTATATATGTATCCTTCTCAATATTTGAAATTTTTATTGTTGCTTTTTAAAAGATTACCCTATTTGGTGACACTAAATATATATACTTACAAATACATTTAAGTCCTTATTTTTACAACACCAACTTTTGATGGTATCATTTGATTATTCTCTGGTGGACATGAGGGTATTAATGTCTGTAAATTTTTATTCTTTATTTTCTTCCCCTACTATATCACACTCTTTCTCTCTCACTTTGTCAAGGCTGATAAATCATTCACATGCTGCACTGCAGCCACTAACAAGGCTTCTGTTCTTTGTGCACAGATTTTCTTTAAAAGTTGAAAATTAATATACAGCATTTACATTATTCTGGCCATGAAACATATTATTCAATCTCTGGCCAATGTGAGGGCTGGGATTACATTTCCTTCTCTATGGGAGGTCCCTGTAGGAGACTATTCCTAGATTCTAAGTCAAATAGATTATTTTCTTACACCCCATCATTTCCTTAAAATCATTCCTAGTTTACACTGTTTCCTATTTAGAACATGCATTTTCATACTTTTTTGTGAGAAATTAATATCTTTTTATGGTTGTGCCATTGTCTTTATCATGCCCTCAGTTATTTTGCAAACTCTCAATGAGACCCTTTGTCCTCATGAGTCCCCCGTTTGCGCTGTCCACTCCTGTCCTGGAGTGCCATCCTTCTCCCCACATCTTTGTGGATCACCTTTAGGCTCCATACACAGCACTCATGATGAATGGCCTCTGCTGCTCTCTTAAGTGGGATTTTCTGTTTTTTGGATCAAGTTTTTCTGTTCTGGGATCATCCCTATGATGGAGTCCATTCTCAAACAATTTCCCAAGAAAAGGTGCTTGAGAAGTCAGGTTTTTTTTATCCTTACATTCTAAAAGCAATTTTATTCTACTTGTTGATAGTAGAATATCATCTGAGTAGCAATTTTCTAGACTTAGTTGGTGGTCTAGATGAGCATAGAATTCTGGATTAAAATTACATTCCTCCTGAACATGGAAAGCACCCTTCATTGTTCTCCTGAATCCAGGTTGCTAACCGGGAATCAGACGGGGTGCATGTTTGATTCTCATTCTTTGCAGGTAACTTTTTTTTTTATTTTTGGTCCATCTGGAAGCTTTTCTGTTTGTCTGTGACATCATGTTTAGATGCAGTTATTTTCCTTTGGAGTATGCTAGACACTCTAGGAGCGCATTTAATCTAAAGTCTCATGTCTTTGATCTGTAGAAACTCTCATTTCTTGTTTCATTGACAATCCTTTCCTTCCATTTGTTTGTTCTCTCTTTCTATGTAGGATGTGCATTAGTTGGATGTTACATCTCTTGAATTGCTCCTCTGTAGCTTAGTTATCCTCAGAATTTCTTTTCTTTGACTCTGTGCTTTGTATTCTAGGAACTTTTCTTAATATTGTTTTCTACTCATAGCACTTTAAATTGTCAGTTGCATTTTTAATATTTATGAGCTCATTCTTATGCTCCCATTGTTCCCTTTTCATCGTGGAGAAAGTATCTTTGTCAGTCTCTCTGAGATGGTGATGATGATGATGATGATAATGGTGAAAGTTCTATTCTGTTTCTTAAATCATGTCTTTTTCTTCCATAGTCCTTTGGTTCTGTCATTTTCCTGCTTCTAGTTCTCCTTATATACAAACACTCCTTGTTTAGTTGTTAACACTGATGAAAGAATAGTTGGGAACTTTGCTCTAAATGGCATGGAGGAGAAGAAGAATACCAATATGCTTAACTAAAAACTCTAACTTTCCATATTTTGTTCAATTTCCTTAGGGAACTTTTATACTCCTTTTTTCTCAGTTTCACTTTTCATACTTCTATGCCTGCTCACTCCCAGCCCAGACATTTGTAGAGTTCCGTGGAGCAGTCTAGACCCCACTTCACCTGCTGGCCCCTTGTAGGTGATGGCGTTTGGTACTTGCCTCATTAGACAGCCTGCTTTCTGTCTCCAAGAAATGAATTATAACTTCTTATTTCTTAGTGATGCCCCCATGTCCTAGCCCTCTTTACTTAGCTTACATGCTAGTTTATTTCTTTTTACACTTCTATGCTTTTGTTTCAATTGTTCTTTAGACGGGACTGGAGGTAAATGGGTGTGTGCCTAGCCCACCATTTTAATCTTAGCAGAGTACTTTAAGTTGTCAAATTATTGCTAAATAAAAGTTATTCAATTCTCATATAACCATAATTTTTCTGAATTTCTATTCTGGATAGGACAGCTCTCAGCAAAAGAAAAGTATTTTTTGGGCTCCACTGTCAGAAATCCAAGCAATATTAACCTAAGCCAAATGAAACCTAGCCAAGGATTGTAGGATCACCTCTTCTATGATGGGCACACACTGATCATAAAACCACAGTTCCAGAGAATTTTAGAATCAGGTGGAACCTTTCGGGTTATCTGGTAAGAGCTTCTCATTTTAAGAATGCGGATGCCCCAGCTCAGGGACACTCACTGACCTGCCTGAATCATGCAGCAGTGAAGCCACATCTTCAAATTCTCATTCCACGGTTGTTTCCACTATACCAGTCTTAATTTTAATTAAATTGCTATTGATTAAAATATAGTCCCAGTCCTTTAACTGGTGGTTAAAAGGCCGTATTTGAATAGGCACAGCTCAAGAAAGACTAATGCGATCACATAAGAACACCATAATTTTCTAACAGCAACTTTAAAATAAAATTCAAACTTTTTAGTATTTTTCTGTGGGGATCACATGGTAGACTCAAGATGTAGACATACTAACTTTTCCCTCTGGTTTCAATATGGCATTTTAGGGGGTCTAGACCTGCAGAATCATGGCCTTCAATGGCCCCACCAGAGCAAAGCAGTGTGATCCAGAGACCCTGGCTGCTGTCAATGGGGAGCAAGTGCCTTGAAGGTGGCCCAAGGAGGGCACATCCAGTAGCCAGTGGCTCCTACTGCCATATCGGACAAGAGACCCATGGTCCCAGGTTTCCCAAGAGATTTCTCTAAAGGAAAGTGATAGTTCATGTTATTTACAAAGCAAATCATCAGAGTTAGCTGGAGACCACATTTTTTTGTTGTTCAAAAAAAGAGAAAGAAAGAAAGGATAATGAAGCCAAGCTCAGGCCTGGTTCACATAAAAGCTGATGTAAAACAGATTTACAGCAGTGCACTGCGTGCTTTTATGTGAGACTGAGCTCAGAGGGGGCACATCCATCTCTGAGGAAGCCAAAGTGAGCGAGATTTAAAAGGTGGCCTTTCTTTGTTCCATAATAGGTTGGACACTTCAGAGTAAAAAGAATCAAAAGGTGTTAAGGATGATATTTATAACAGCAACATGGCACACCTATTTTGGTAATAGGCTTTAAGTACTTAATAGAATCATCTTATATTTCATGGGCTAGGCTGTGTCTCTTCCTTTGTAAATTTGTCACATAGGAGTGATGTCAACACAGCTTGCAAATAAATGGTTGTCAAACCAGAAGGTTGATGTCCAGGGCCTTAGTTAGCTTACTGTTCTGAAGGTCTTACATTCCCAGGATGATTCAGGAAGCATGTAAATGGATTGTTTCACAGGATGGAGGAGCTTACCTACATTGTGTGAAAACCCTGGTTAATAATTACAAAGTTTAGCCTTCTAGAAGTTAAGTCTATATATTAGGAACTATTCAGAAATTTGATCCATCCAAAAAGGTCCCCTCTGACCTTGGTTTTTTCTTAAGCCTGCAGACGGAGTTAGAAACATCTGCAATCATTTCTGCAGGGTGGTCTTTGCTTTTTAAGTGCAGTTAGATTTTTGGGGGATTCTTCACAAGGTCACCAACACCTTTGGACCCTTCAGCTTTCTTTTAGGTGACTGGAAAGAAGGAAGAGGGAGCTGAGTAGAGCAGGGGAAACTGAGAAGCTTTTACTAGTGTGGTAAAGCAGGAGGAGAGGCTAGACTCTGATATTGCACTTGTATCATGAAAGAAGCCGGGAGCTTTCCCATTCATGTACACATAAGGAATTGCTGCAGAAACTAAAGGCAGGTGATGCCGGATGAGGTGAAAATGTGTTTCAGAGTCAGATAAGGGCACCTGAGCTTTGTAGAGAAAGTTAAAATGAGAACAATGTCTTTGTCCATGTTGAGTGCATAACAATTAGGTGAGACAGGAGAGAAGATAGAAGAAGACATACTGGAGAGGAAAAGTTGATGAGTTTCCCCACTTCTGGTGTGAAAAGTTCATCAACTGAAAAGCCAAGAGTGCATGAATAACTAGGTAATAATGCATTTCACTGTCATCATCGCTCCCTTAATTCATTCCTCCCCCATTTACCCCTTGCTCCTGTCTTAGGTTCATAAAATGAATGTACATTTTTTGGTGTCTGTTGGATCCCAAAGTTTTCTTATGAACTCCCTGTAAGGGCCAGTGGCAAGTTTCCATTGTTTCAAAGAGAATAAGAACTAAAACGGATTATAAAACCAAACTTGCCCTGGGCCTACACTGTCCCACTGAGCAACACAGACCAATCTAAGGGTACTAGGTCATCTTGAGGGCCTTGATGATCTCTTCACATCCAGAGGGAAGATGAATTAACATTTTCTTCCTTGTGTTGTAGGGGTTTTCGTAGTTTTCAATGCACCAACTTTTGATTTTCCACAAGACCCCACAAATGTACATTAATAAATATGTGTATATTTGAAATTTTGCAAAAGTTTTATACCAATCTCCTCTCTCGTCAGTCAAGGATGCAGTAATAGCAGTAGTGAGTATAAAAACAACATTTATACACAGGCATGTCCTCTTTTTCTGGAATATCTCTGAGTAGACAAGAGAGCTGTTAACCCACCAATTTATGTGTATGTCTCTCCAGGGTGAACTGAGACCAGATGTTCATAACACCAAACTAAATACACATTTGGTAATTATCTGGTGAATTTTGTTCAATGGGGACACCCTGGGCCTAAAGAATGTTGAGCTGGTTTGATGTAGTCTTGTCCACTTTCCCTCTTGAGTTTCTCTGAATCTCTCACCTGAGTTGCCCTTGGGGCTCACACTCCTCCGTAAATGACTGGTCTCCATCTAGCTCTGTGCTAGTGGATGATCTCCTGCTTAGGTTTGTACTCCCCAGTCTCCCGAAGGCTCCATGAACAATTTACAGTGTAAATGACAGGGGGAATTTCATTAGAGCGATAGAATTTAATTATCCACTTTTAGCATTGAGCGAAGATGCAAGGCTAACAGCTCCACACTCGCCAGAAGTGCCCGGGGACCATCTTCTCTGAAGATGAGTGTGCTTGGTGTGTTCAGAGCCTGGGTTTTCATGCTTCTTCTGCAAACCCACAGAGAATCTGCTCCTCTCCCCACCACCAGATTCACTTCAAACCCTGCTGGGTACTGAGTCCAAATCCCAGGCGGAGAATTCCAATCATTAGATCTCACAAAAGCTTTTTATTTTGATCATGTTTCCATTTATCTTGTTTTTGTCACTTACTCCTTTATTCCCAGTCCTATAGATGACCAGGTCACTGTATTGCCATCTTCAATAGCTGAGCTCTCTTTCTCTTTGAGTTATTTTTTATGGTTGGATTTGCCGGTTTTAGGGGGAAAATAGAATCATTTCAGTTTTGCCCCTATTTGAACTTATTTTGTGCCTACGTACCTCCCACTGAAACAGGAGGAGGATTTGCGGTGCTTGACATTCAGAATGACCTTGTGTTGATGGAGAGCTCCTATTGGCCCCAGGGTGATGGTGTCAGCCTTGAAACCCTTTCTTCCTAACTTTTGAGATGACTTTCGTGGGATCATATGGCCTGAATAATGCATGCTACGTAGGCACCAGAGCATCTAAATGTGTGAAACTTGTTAGAATTTTCTTAGTTTACTCATTTCTCCCCAATATCCTGTTTGATTTACCCACTGTGTAACCTGTATGGTGTTCTCAGAGAATGGAAGAAGAAAAAGCCCTAAAAGTTGCCAGAATCCCTTTTAAAAATATCTTCTTCTCCCTCCTCACAGTTGGGATGACTTTTATCTTCGTAGCTCAAAGCCCTAAACTGTCCTGAATTCAAGATTTGTTTACCTAAGTGCCTAAGCGACATACCCATTCAGGCATCTAACAGACCTCTCAAAGCTAGCATTTACCTGCATCTTGATTTTACCACCAAACCTACACCTTCCCTGGTTCTTATCTTAACAAATGATGGAGCCATTGACTTAGTAACTCAAGCAAACCACCCTGAGTTGCTTAAACAAGAATGGAGGATGCTGTCCTTACTTCCTTTTATCTTCATTGCATCCTGCCAAAGATAAAATCTAGTGGCCAATCCTTACACTTCTATCTCAAAAATTTATCTCAGATCTGTCTTTTCCCTATCTCTACTGCTACTTGAGTCTCAATTACCATAAACTTTTACTTGGATTTCTGCAAAAGCTTTTCATCTCTTTCTTGTCCTTATCTATCTATTATCTAGCTAGCTAGCTATCAAGCTATCGAACTATCTCTCTCTAATCTACCTATCGAGCTATCTATCAACCTATTATCGATCTAATTATCTATCTACCTATCTACACTTGTCTAATTTTAAAATAGTAATAAAATGACTTTTTCTCATGGCTTAATAAAACATAAAAGGACATATGGTAAAAACTGCACCTCATAATACCATACCACATCTATTCTCTAAGTAACAAATATCAAATTTAAAAATAGCAACTTTTAAGCCAAAACATATGTAATGGCCAATTTTTGATCATTTTTGACCTTCAAAAATGTCAGTAGAATATGGTTTTATCTACTAGTTTCTTATAATTCCTTTCAGCTATGTGAAAATACATAAAAATATAATTTATGTCCCCACTATTTTACACAAAAAACAGTATCCTTTAGATTTCAGTTTGTCCCAACTTCTTCATTTAATAATAGACTGGAGACATTTTGTTAACAGTAAGGAAGTAGTTGTTTTTTAAACAACTATTTATCAGTCCCATTGTATGGCTATACCATTATTAATTCACCTTGTCTCCCATTGATGGACATTTAGGCTATTTCTAATATTTTGTCATCACGCAATGCTGTAGTGAATCATATTGTACATCCATTGCTTCATGAGCACTAGCTGAGTTCTTTTACTCTTCACTTTCTCCAATTCATTTTCCAACAACCAAAGTAATCTTTTAAAAGCATAATTCTAACTATGCTACTCCTATGCTTAAGCTCCTCCTATGACTTCCCATAATGTTCAAAATAAAAGCCCAGTGCCCCATGCCAGGACCATGTGGTACAAATGACCGGCTGCTGCCAACCTCCTTCCTCTCCTGTGCCCTCCACCACGCTCCAGCCTTCTCTGTGTTCCTCAAACATGCCAAGTATATTCTATGTTGTACGGTGAGGCAGTAGTTGCCCAGAATGTTCTCTCCTGGGTTTTTCTATCATGGACACCCTGTCATCCAGGTTTTGGTTTGAATGTGGTGGTTTGCTGGTAAACGTTTAGCAGGCAGCTGTCCCAGGAAAAAGGAAGCCATGATTTGGGGCATTTACCAATTTGTGTAAATATTCCACCACGGCCTATTTAAAGATATGGGAGTGATGTCAATCAGCTCACCAACTTGTGGAAATTTTAGCAATCCGTTCTTCTGAGCTGTTAGCTGCCTCCAGCTTAGCAGTGCTTTGGATGATGCTTTTCCTCTGAAGCAAGCTCCAATGATGGTTGAACCTGTTTGCTGGTTTCGAATTTCAGTCTTAACCATATCACTAATATAGAATCTTTTCTTCTTCATTTACTTACTTACTTGACTATTGAATGATTCCTGCACCCCCACTCAACCAACACACCCACACACACACACCTACCTAAGTTTCATGAAAGCAAGGACCTTGTCTGTTTTTTCAGTGCTTTATTTCCTGTGTTCAGATTAGTACTTTGGCCCATAACATGTACTCAGAAAATGCTGGTAGAACAAATATATTAATACATGAATTTCAATCAGTAATTAACTCCCCAGCTTAATTCTGACCCCAAATGCTTTGCCATGGTCCTGACTAGAGTTCACCTGAATGTGTCCCACAAATCTGATGCCACTCTCCTAAGTGCACTCACCTTTAACGTTTCTTGGTGTGTGGCTGTTGTTTTTTTGATTGCTTGGATTGGCAATCTCTCTGTACTCAGATTGCATGGGGCCTGTCCGGCTGCACAGCCTACCTACCCTAGTCCACCAGTTCTGCTCAGTCATCACCTCCCACAAAAGGTAATTCCAATCCCTATGTCTGCATGTTTGCATAGGTATTTACCTGCTTCTATTTGAGCATTTCCTCCACCCCTCCTTTCTAATATCAATCCTTCACAGACCAATTCTTATCTCTTTCTTCCGTGAAGTCTTTTCCTTTCTATTCAACCCATACAGATGTTTCCCTTCTCCAAACTTCTCTTGTCTCTAAAGTTGAGAAAATCGCAACCTTTGGCCTAAAACAGAGGGTACATTTTAACTATGGACTATATGCTCCGGGGATATTAACAAATTAGTATTAATTTCCTGTGGGTGATTATGGCACTGGGGTTATGTAGGAGAATGTCTTTATTCGTGGATAATACATGCTGAAGAATTGAAGAATAAAGTGTCATAACGTCTATAATTTACTTGCAAATTATTTTTGATATGTGAGAGAAAGAAAATGGAGCAAAATATTAATAATTGGTATATATAGATGCTGAGTATGTAGGTATTTATCACTATATTATACTTTCATTATTTCTGTAAGTTTGGCATTTTCAAAACGAAAAGTTGAGAGATAAACTGGTGAATTGGAAATATCTATTAGGCTTTGAAGCACACAGCTGTCTGGTTCCCACTCTTGAAGATCTATAGCTTCTGGTTCAGTAAGTTCGGGTGGTTAAGTTCAGGTGTAGGTGTTTTTATAAAACTCTGCAGAAGATGGCTGACATGGAGTCAGGTTTCTTTGAAGCCCAGTCTGAGACCACGGGCTTCGCTGGGGAACAGGGGAGCAGAATAGGACCATGGAGAGAAACCAGGCAGGGATGGGCCTCCGCTGGAGCCTGGCTTCAGGCTGAGCCTGTGGGCGAGTTCTGGAGCACAAGTCACACTGCAGACTTGGCCCCACGTGGAGGCAAGAGGCTGGTCTTCTGTGTCCCTGGGCCAGTCAGGTTTGCTGAGGTCTGATCTGGAAGAGGGGCTGGTGTGGTGGGTGGTAGCTGCCCACATGAAGGTTTGGCCAAAGATGATTCTCTGGAGAGATAGCTGTGAGTTACTCACCAATGCTCCAGAGAGGGCACAGGGTCCCCTCCAGTCGAGGGGACCAGCAGGCTTCAGCACATGTGGCCGAGTGTTGAAAAGTACTGCTGTTGTGAGGTGAGATCCGGCTACTGCACTCCAGACTGGGCGACAGAGCGAGACTCCGTCTCAAAAAAAAAAAAGAAAAGTACTGCTTTCAAACAGCATGGGCTGGAAATGTATTGCTCCTTACTTCATGAGCCCTGACTCTCCAACTTGAGGCAGGGACCATGCCCAAGGCCATTAATGGCCTCTCCAGAGGATGGTGCCCTGTTGGGCACATTCTAAACAGCCAGTGCATACTCACTGACTAAGGGAGCTGGCCTGTTTCATACCTCTACAATAGCATCCACCCAAGCCGTAAAAGACATTTCCTTAGGAGACAGGAATTCTCGACTTTGGTGTTGTGAGGAGGAGGGTGTAGAAGGCTAAGAAATGGAGCCTACTACTTGCTCAAGAATTCCACATTATAATCGTCAGCTCGTTTTTCATTATCTGCTCTGAATCAAACTACTTAGAGCAATACATATTATTTTAGCTGGGGTCTCTTCAGAAGCAAGGATTTAATTAGTTGGTTTGGTAGGTGATTCCAGCGCACACCAGTGAGCTGACATGGGAAGAGAAGGTAACCAGCACGAGGCACATCACCAAGTGAGATGCTACCCTGGGACTCAGTCCCTCTGAGAATTGCTGGGCCCAGCATGGAATATGTGACTCAGCGCCATCTAACCCACGATACTAGGGTGCTAAGATACTTATACGCCAATCACATCAAAGTTTGCATGTGGGATTAGGCAGGTCTTTAATTCTCCAGTTCCAGGCCAGTGCTGCATGAGTGCAGAGCAGTTTCTGGTCACAGAAGGAAACCCTCAGGCTACACGATGCAGAAACACTGCAACAGTAAAAACTGGCATTTGCAACACTGATCCCATTTCATTTTACCTACAATAGCCTTTTAGCAATATCCTCTTCTGTAGACTAGGAAAGGGGACCAGAGGAAGCTCAAGAGCTTCCAAATTGTAGCTATTCAGTAGTCATCAAAGCAAAATTTGAACACTAGTAGGCTCTGTCCCAAAAGTCAGTGCTCTTACCTGAAACTAAAGGTCCTAAAGCTTTCCTTGGTGGTGACTATCACGATTGTAAGTGCTGAGTGAACGGATGGCCTAGGACATTTGGCAGCTCTTTTCGGGTCGGAGCTCAGTGGTGAATAAAAATCCACCAGGTGTCAGTAAATTGGAAATGGGTTTAGAGGCAACGTACACCCTACTAAGTAGCAAAGGTCAGCTTGTCTAGAGAAGCATTCATGCAGGAGCCAGCTGGCACTGAGTGATTTCTCTGGCACTGCCTAAGCCTCTAGGAACACGCATCGTCATTTCTGTCGGTCACAGCTCTAGCCTGCGTGGGGTTCCGGTGGCTGCCTCCTCAACCTTCACGTCAGCGCCAAGCCCCTCACTCATGTCATTCTGCACCTCACCAGCTGTCTGTCAGGACCCTGACAGCTCTCTTCTAGAGGAGTCTCAGCTCAGTTGTGTTGATTGAAGACGTCTGCAATTCATAAGCACAAAAAAAGAAAACCAATGGGGGAGGTCAGGAAAGAGAAAGTTGGAGAAGAGCTCCAAGAGAATTTAGTAGGTTAACAGCCTTGAGAGAGCAAGCTTTCGCTATTGCAAGGATTTCTGGGTTCAGGGTATTCATGTGTCTCTGATGTCTCAGGATTATTTTTGATTGGCTTCACCAGCAGGCCGGGTCACTGGGTTGACTAGTCCTGGGACACCATTCATATGAAAGTCTATGTCCATTGCATGGCCCACATGCTGTGCTTACTGAGCCAGCTGGGTCTACAGCTGGAATATGTAGATCTGAGTCTTTAGAAAGAAGCGATTGAGTCTCTGTTGCCAGGAAATAGTTGGGTTGGGGGGGAACCTTTGTAAAGTTGCAAACTCAGAGCATTTAAGAGAAGACCAGAGGTTGGAGGATAATCCTAGAAACCTTAGCCAGAGTGGGTGGGAAGCAGGAAGTTGGATTAGATGTTCTCTAAATTCCTTTCCCAACTCTAAGATCATGCAATTTTAAATCTCAAGACAGAATACTTTTGATCCCTGTTCATAAAATAAAGAAAGTGCTAATATATTGTTTACATGATAAAACTCATATATAGTAGTCTTCCTCTATCCAAGGGGGATACATTCCAAGACCCCTAGTGGATGTCTGAATCTATAAACAGTACTGAGCCCCAGCTATACTACATTTTTTCTTATACTTACATACCTGTGATAAAGTTTAATTTATCAATTAGGCATGATAAGAAACTGACAATAACTAATAATCAAACAGAACAATTATTACAATATACTCTAATAAAAGTTATGTGAATATAGTGTCTCACTCTCTCTCAAAATATTTTATTGCATTGTACTCACTGATTTTCAGACTGCAGTTGACCTTAGGAAACTGTAACCTTGAAAAGCAAAACTGCAATAAGAAGGTACTACTGAATACATAGATATTTTCAAAGGATGACATTAAAATATAAATACATACGCTAACTTTTTTTCTAGGTCCCTGATGAATAAACTTACACCGTCCTTGAGGTATAAATGTTGTAGTTTGGATATGACTGCTATAGGTGCAAATTCTTTCTTTCCCTGTTTCACCTAATACTGCTTTATAGCACCAAAGGGGTTTTGACAAAACAAAACTTCCAGGAGGGCCGTGTGCAGAGCCGTTCAGAGTACAAGAGCTCTGGAGTCAGAGAGCCCCAGGCTTAAATCCTGGCTCTGTTCATGTTTAGCCACATGACCTTCCATTGGCTGCTTAACTTATTAAGCCTCAGTTTTTTCACTTGTAAAAATAGGCCTAATTATAATCACAGTACCCATCTTTCAAGATTGTTGAGACAGTAGAGATAAAGCATGTAAAATGCTTAGGAATATCCTGGTGCATAATAAGCATATAATAAATGGCCACTACCATTCATTTTCAAATGAATCTGCCCCCCCGACCCCACCCCGAAAACTTCTTCTTCCCCAGTACACAGTACTTATTGCTGGACTGACTCAAACATCCAAGCCCCTTACTGGGCTGTGACACTGCTGTGCAGGGTTCTGGTGCCTGCTGCTTCTCCCCGGAGGCCTCCAGGTCCTGAGAAGTGCCTCTCAGACAAGTTCTTAGGATGGTCCCTGGAAACTACCTGGTCGCCTTCAGGTGTGGCCTCTGCCCAGCGTCACCATCCTGGGATTCAATGACACAGAGAAAAGAGTCTTCCTGTTGTAAGAAATCCATAGGCCCGGTGACAAGGAGGAGGTTTCCAGAAAGAGCCTCTCTAACTTTGAAGAGAACTTGGGAGCTTTCTTCCTCCACCTCCACTACTCTCATCACATGCCTTTGATCCTGGAGAGTGAAGTTTCTTTCTTCTCACTATCATTTATTTTCTCTTTCGAAGCACAACGTATTATAATTTTTCCTGAAAATTTTTTTCTTGGTCAAGATTAAAAATAAGAGGTGAAACCAGAATCTGGAAATTATGAATCCGAGCATCAATTGGTTCCTCTGTAAACTGGGGACACAATTTAGGATTTAAAAAAACAGCCGAGGTAAGGAAGTGTGCTTTGTATACATTTCCATATGTAAGTACGGGATTATTTTTGGCTCTTCCTCGAGGGAAAATGGCACGATGAAATTGTGAACAACAAACCAGAAAGTCTGTTTTGATCCTCCATTCCTCTGTAGAGTCTATCATTGACAGAGAGAGCCCCCTGGAGAACCAGAGAGCACTAAGGCAGAACGGGAGGGAGACAGGGAGAGGCTTCTCAGTATAATTGAAGGAAGCGGGCTTCAGAATGAGAGGGGAGCAAAATGAAGGGTGAGGAATGTAACTATTATAATTCTGATCTATTGCACCATCTAAAAAAGACATCTATTTGAACTCCTGTACAAGCAGCAATTACCTGGAAAATAAATGTAATAAGGATCTCCTAAGTTGGCAGTAAAATTAGCATCGCTGAATTTTAATTAATAGTCCAGCTTGGAGAAATATACTACTCCGTCTGATGAAAAGAATGGCCTCATCCATGGAGCACGCCCTCTCAAATCAGTGCTTTCAGCAGGTATTTTGTTTTCCCCTAGTTTCCCACAGATTTTTGCAACTCCAGCATCACTGGGAGAACCAGTGGGTAAGCATACTGTAGCAGCCCATCCAAAAGAAATGCTGTTGGTCACATGCTGCCTCTGTGGACCTCAGTTTCCCCATTTGCAAAATAATGGAATGGTGTGTTGTGGATGGGAAAGACTCGGTTCCTTTAGCTTAATATGTTTTGTGTTTTTGTCCAGACACATGTTCTTTTTAGGTTCCTCTGTTTTCTGTGTTGAACATTGCCACAGTAACAGTAATGCAGACAATGGTGATGGGGAAGAGGGGTTTTATTGAGAACCTAGGATGTGCAGGCACTGGATGAGAGGCTTTGCAACCATTACTGATTGTGGTCTTCATGACCTCCCTTTGAGGTAGCTCTTATTTGTGTCCCCATTTCATGGATGAGGAGACATTGCTAAGCAGAGCCTTGTTCAAGACCACACACCTGGCCACCAAATGGTTGTGGTGGTCATAGGATGATGAAAATTAAATGACTTTTTTTTTCACTGGAACTCTTAGGAACCCCACTGCTCCTTTTGAAAGTCAGAGAAATGTCCTGCCTCTGGGACTTTTAAATTTCGCAGGGTGGAGTCTTACAAGACTCACCAGCCCCTCACCCATCACATTCCCCTGCAGATTCGCCGCTCCTCCCATTTCCGCTTAGTGCAACTATTTTCTCATTGAAGTACTCTGAAAATTTTCAGATCACCTTCGATTATTTCTTTCTCATTCTTCATATCCAAGCATTCATCAAATTCTCTGCTTTCATTACTTAATTCAGTGCTAATACGTCAGATACTGCATGAGAAACTTAATCATAATAGCTCCTTGATTTATATAGTGTTTTAGAGTTTTCAAAGAGCATTCACGTGCATTATCTTATTTAATCCTCACAATGGCCCTTGAAATAGATGATCTATATTTCACAGATAAAGAGATGGAAGCTCAGAGAGGACGGAAGTCAGATAGCTAGTGTGAAGAAGAGTTGTATTATAGCCCACATCCAAGTTTAAAGGCCAGTGTTCTAAGCAACATAGTCTTCCTCAGTGTCTCATATGTCTGGCCTTACTTTATTCATTTCCACAGTTTCTTACAAGTCCAAATCCATACCATCTCATCTCTGCTTTCTACGGCAGCCTTGTGGTTGGTATCCTTGATCCCTGTCTCTCTATTTTGATCCAGATTTAAACTCCAATTCCTTGTTTTTAAACATATGGTGGATCCTTATTATTTTGGATCTAAGTTATATTTCTCTATAAATCTTTCAAGGTTCTCCATTATCTGTCCTGATTCTGCACTTTCAAGCATGTATCCCACCTTCCTCAGCTCGTCTGTGTGTCTCCATAACCTAGCTCCATGCCGTGCATGTGGAAAAGCACCCAACGCTTCGAACACATTTTCATGACCTCTACATTCTATTCTCATCCGAAAAGACTAATTTTTTAACAAGTCAACTGTACCATGTTAGAATAATCCTAAATTCTATTTAAGGCTTACAGTTCATATCTTTGCTATTCAAAGTGTGGACCAGAAGGATACACATCCCATCAAAGCTTGTAAGAAATGCAGAATCTTCGGGAAACTTGGGCTTAATCAAGATCTGAATATTAACAAGGTCCTAGGTTACTGGTATGCATATTAAGTTTTAGAAGCATTGGACAAAAGATTCTAGTCACGATGTCATGGGCCAAGCAGAGGCTTTAATTCATAAGTGTCTGAGTTTGAATCCCAGCTCTGCTACTTACTGGCTCTGTAACCTTGATTAAACTTGTAAAGTTCCTTGGGTCTCTATTTCCTTGTTTGTAAAATGAGACTAATCATAGTTCACCGACTATGAGTCAGGCATTTTGTATGCATTATTACTGCATTTTGTGTATTCTTGTATTTTGGGGATGCGAACACTGAGGCAGTGTGGTATAGTCAGGTAACGCAACACATTAGCTGGCAGAGTTGCAGTTCAAACCCACATCCGTTTGATGACAGATAAATGCCATTTCCACTTCACTTTCCCATTCTATATGCTCTGTTGTTGAGTTTGATCACATATTATTGTGAAGACCAAATGAGATTCAGGTTGTTCTGGGTTTCCTGCCCTGTAAAGCTATATGCAATTGTTATTAGTTATTCATATTATTGCTTGCTTAAGTTGTTCTCTAATCGCTTTACATATTTTACTTTGCTTCCTTGTAGCTATCAGTGTCCTTCCTTATTGTTTGGATATTTGAAGAATGTGAGGTACCACTTCTTGCTGCAAACAAGAAATTCAAGTACACACTGAATGTGCATGTGGATGCTTGCACAGGTTGATTAGTGATGGGCCAGAGAGGGAGTGAAAGGAGTCAGAAGATAGAGCAGAAGAAGATCGGTTGGCGTTTAGTTTATCCAGGGAAGAGAAAGGTATGAAAGAAAAATGATTAGAAGTAGGGCTAGGAAAGTAAACGAGATGAACCTGGAGGGTTTTAGATTATTTAAGTAGGAAGTAGAGAACATTTTTGAGAATGGCTTAGGCCTAAAAAGCTAGGAAATAAACTGCTCATTGGGTTTCAGATGCGCATTTCCCTAAAATGTGAAATGAGTGTAGTATTTTTTCAGGAAACTGGGCTTTCTCACATCATGCTGTTTGTCCTTTTGTATATAAATGTATCATTCACCCATCACTGCTGCTGTGGAAGCTCTAAGATGTGGGGAATAATAGAGCGATCAAAGCCTTAGCAACATCTAGGAACCAGAGAGAGTAGGCATTTCTCCTGGAGGTATTAGCGTCAATTGTCATATCACCAAATGCACATCTGCTGTGATTCTGGACCATTTTCCTGCCTTGGTGAATGGAGTGGTCACCACTGTGCTGAAGATACAACCATCAAAAGGTAGCTGAATTGTGCCTTCTTTCATGTGCCCCCCTCTGGGCCACGCTTTCTCAGTCATAGGAGAGAAAACAGCATATCTGATTTCCAATAGTAGAAGGAGATTTAGAATCTGGGAAGAGAGCAAATAGCCAGCAGCTTGGGATGCCTGGGATTACTTTGCATGTTGGTCTCAACCCATTGATTGTGTGTAGAAAGCTGTCAAGAATGAATATCTTATAGAATGAAAGCCAAGAGAGTCTCGCTGGTGGAGACAGCTGAATTCCTATGAATCTAAGGAGAAAATCCAGACTTTCTTGCTAAGCTGGATCAAGCTGGACAGTGCCCCTACAATGTATACCTATAACTTGCAGATTGACATTTTGTCAGTATTCTCGTGATTGTCACACTGTCTGCAGCTGGTCTATTAGCCCATGACTAAGAAGATGTAAGGGAAAGTATTGAAAGAACTTCCAAAGCCCAGTTTAAGGAGTAAACAAAGAGAGCATCACACACTTTGCTTTGGAAATAACTTTGTATTTCATTCCACCTCCCAGTTGAATAATAATCTGCTTGAAGGCAGGGATCAGGACAACTGAACCATAATGAGAAAATTACAATCCGAGTCTGATCCGAGACTTTTGTTGAAACTCAGCACTTTGCTATTTAATTGCGATATACTCTGCAAATGTACTTAACCTTAATCTATGAAATGTAAAATTAACACATTTCATGGTTGTTCAGGTAAAGTACGATGATATCTGAGAATATTTTGTAACTGTTGACTTATTTGTTTTCGTGTTTGAAACTGTTTCATATATAGAAACTTTAAAAATTAGTAAGAGTAACTTACTGTTTGCTTTGTGCTAGGCATTGCACTAAAGATGTCATATACATTCTCTACTCCTTGGAGTATCATTTTGAAGTAGAAAATATTCTTGTGCACATTTGACAGATGAGTAAACTAGGGCTTAAAAAAATAATGAATGAAAACAGGGCAGTGTAACTGCTGCATGATGAAGCCAGGACTTAAATTTCCATCTGTCTCTGTAAAGCTTGGACCACCTTGGTCCTTCAACTTTAGCATCATAAGGAATGGTTGGTTGGTATTCTTAAGGACATGTGGTTAGATTTATGATAATCTGAGGGAGGAGTAGAAGTGTTGGGAGAGCAAATCTTTGTTTCTGCAAAAGTCACAGACCAATATCTTTGGAGACAAAGGCCTTTCATAGGGGGGTTCAGTTAACTTTGAATTTCAGATAAACAATACTTTTTTTTTTTTTTTTACTGTATCTCATGCAATATTTGGAATATACTTATACTAACAATTATTTGTTAAATTTTTATTTGCTAAATCTAGCAATGCCAATATAGGAAAACATCAGCCTCAGAATGAATTAGAGTTTTCCAGAACCCCTCTCAGGGCTTGGCTGGAATCTGAGCAGTGTTTCTGGAAGTGGGAGAGATGAAGGTCATTGAGGCACAGTGATGAAGGTCAGTGGGACAAGCCTACATTGGTCCTCAGGACATCCATATTCCAAGCCTTGCTCCACCCTGTCTGGATGGGCTGCCACCTTCGCCTGCTGCTGACCATGTGGTTGCAGCAATATGCCCTTTGTGCCCAGGTTTTAGACTAGAATTGGTCAGAGTCATTGCAGCATAAATGGGTGTCATCTTTAAGAACCAAAGGTTTGGGCAGAGACATGGCCATGAAACAGGGTAATGTCTTACAACTATCTATAGGAGTAGGGGGTGTGGAGAGAATTTACATGTGAAAACTGAAAACCAATTCATCCAGAGCTAATTTCAGCTCAGACCAGCAGGAAAATTGCTGTTCAAATTGGTATTTCTATTGCCAGGTTTATTGACAAACATGAAATAAAAAAGCCTCTTTGTTTTATGAATTTGTTGTAAACTTAAGAGAAATAGAAAGGGGGTTTATATTCCCCAGTTGGTGGCATACTGGATTTTGACAGACCTTTTCTTTTGTAAGTGTGAAAATGCTGTGGTTGTTGAGCCAGGAGACAGCCCCATTCCATGAAGAGTAACGTGGCTCTGGGTCTTCGGATAGAAACTTTCATCAGTGCATGCTTCAGTGCATTCTTCCCTCCTCCCAGGAGGCCTGTCCTCATTTCAAAGCTGGGGAAAGCAGGAGCCAGAAAAGGGAAGTGACTTTCCCAAGGTCATAGATGGACAAATGTGCTAGCTGCCGGGCAGAGCAGAGCTCAAATCCTCTACAGCTGGGCCCACACCATCTTACCCCGACCATCCCCCAAACCTCCCCTGCAAGCTGGCCAGGGAAGCGCAGGATGCCTAGCCCACCCCTCAAAACAGTGGGCACTTTCCTGCCTCTCCTCATCAGTTCACAGCCACCTTATGGCCTGAAAGCCTGCTCCTCTTCATCACTGTTGTCTCCCAGCTCTTCCTCACTGGTGTTTGCAATCCTTCTCGGCTTCACTCAGTCTGAAATATGTAGGGATCATAACTTGTGGGTTCCTACAAGAAGCCAGCAGCCCTTCCATAATTGCCGCTGACGTGGAAATACAGGAGCAAATGAGTAGCAATTCATACGTCACCGCATGACAGAACAAAAACCTCTACCGAGGAATTAAAGCCATAAATATCCTACAGGACTCCTACCTGTGAGCTTGTTCCTGACATCTGGAATGGCAGCTCACTGGAGCCACTCTGCTGTCAGCATCCTGCTGCACACTGGCTGCCATGAAGCTGTGAGAGCAGAAGGGACCAAAAGGGGAAGTAGAGGGAGCCAGGCCTGGGGGTGGGGGACTTCCAAGGGAAACCTGGTGACAGACAGGTCACTTTCCCTTACCATGACCACAGCGACTAAGAGGCCCAAACTCACTCTCACTTGGAGCCACCCTGAAAGCCTGCCTGCCACAAGAGTTCCTGTCCTTGCGAGAGACAGAACAGCTTTGTGGCTGATCTCCCATCTGGTTGACAGGAATGACAGTTCAGAGTTGTGCTCCTGGAGGGGAAAGTGCTTATGGCAGAGAAGAGGAAAGAAACTGTAGCTCGGGGTTGCCCACATGGTCATGGCAGCCTCTCACAGGCTGCAGAGATGAGGGAAGCAGGCAGGAAGCTCAGAAGAAAGCCAATCGATGACCCTTAGACAGTGGGAATTTTACTAATGGGGCTCTGTCTTGGCAGATGTTTACTGTTTCTGGAGGTGGGAGGGATGCTGGTGGCGGGGATTGCATCCTAGGCTAGACGCAGCTGTTGAAATGTGATTCTGTCATTGTGGCAGGGATTCCCAGACTTCGTACTTTTCCCTGGGACCAATAGTATTTGCTAAATGAAATGGATCCTTAGCTACTCATGACAATTTGCCCAGTGTTTTTTGTTTTGTTTTGTTTTGTTTTGTGGTTTCTGACTACTGTCATAAAGTGAAAGCACAGTGTTCTCTAGGGGCCCTGAGTTGAGTACTAATTGGATGGGTACTGACTGGAGACGTTTCACCTTTGCTTACCCTGTGTCTCTATCCATCGTTCAACACGTGTGCCAGTGTGATTGAGCTCCTGGATGCAGACCAATTCTAGTAAGCCATTCCTCGTAAGGATGGCATTGGTGGTTGCCAGCAACTCTCATAGGCCCTTTGTACCTTAGTTTTCCTATTTGAAAAATAGGAGGCCAGGTGCAGTGGCTCACATAATCCTGGCCCTTTGGGAGGCTGAGGTGGGCAGATCACAACGTCAGGAGTTAGGCACCAGCCTGGCCAATATGGTGAAACCCCGTCTCTACTAAAAGATACAAAAATTAGCTGGACGTGATGGCGGGCGCCTGTGGTCTCAGCGATTTGGGAGGCTGAGGCAGGAGAATCGCTTGAACACAGGAGGCACAGGTTGCAATGGGTCAAGATCGCACCACAGCACTCCAGCCTGGTGACAGAGTGAGATCCTGTCTCAAAAAAAAAAAAAAAAAAAAAAAAAGGAAAAAAAGTTGTTAGCTTCTCTGTGTTCATTTGGGCTTATATAACAAAATATCTTAGACCAGAAGTGGCTTGTAAACAACAGAAATTTATTTCTCATAGTTTTGGAGGCTGGGAGGTCCAAGGTCAAGGCACTGGCAGATTTGGTGTCTGGTGAGGGCAACCTTCTTCTCACTGTGTCCTCACATGGTGGATGGGATAAGGGCACTTTCTAGATTGTCTGTTGTAAGGACACTAATGCCATTCATCTTCATGGTCTAATCACCTCCCAAAGATTTCACCTCCTTATAATATCACTATGGGGATTAGAATTTCCACATATAAATTTTGGAGAGATGTACGTTTCAGTCCATTGTACAGCTGTACTTTTTTTTTTTTTATTGCTAAAGTAAGTAAGGATCTGAGATTTGAGGTCTAAAGAGCTGTCTTCCTCCTGTCGTTTACCCAGACCAAAGCAGCTGAACTTTTGTCTTCCTGGTTCTACATAAAATTGAGACGGATGAAAATGAAAAAAATGGAAAGGAGTTCTTCCCTACGGTAATTTAGGGATAAAATTGAAAATGCCATATTTTTATGTATAAGCCAATTTTGAGATTCTATGAAATGAAGATAAAAATAAACAGCAGGATTCAAGATAGATGCAGGATATCCTATTTTACCTCAAGGCAAAAATGAGTAGGCATTAGTTCAAAACATCTCCCTACTCCTGGCTGTCATGTAGCTTCCACTTTTACGCCCCCGAAGAGCACTTAATATGAGTGTGGGTGATGACCAGCAGAGGAGAAAACTAGGGACTTTAAGTTGACCTGCTCTGCAGGAAAGCCTAATGCCACAGCTGCCAAACCAGGTAAACATACCTGCCTTTTGACCTATTTGTGGCACCTCACCAAGACGTTGATATAGATGGACTCTTCTTTGCCTTTACATTTAAACATGTTGCTCTAAAATTCCTTGAGGTTTCATCACTTTTAAGACATAGTGGTGCAGCTTGGTAAGAAAGAAGGGGTGTGGGCTTAGAACAGAGTCTCAGTTCTACATCCTGACTTTCCTACCAATAAACCATGTGATCTAAAGCAAACTTTCTTCTCTATGTCCCGTGGTCTTACCTAAAAGTAAGGATACTAATCCTTGCCTGCCTGTGTTGTGGAAGGGTAGGGGACCACGTCTTTGCTCAGCAGATGCTGGGCACTGAATTAATTTTTTCCTGTGTTCCTTATCCCTAGAAGTTGTCAGCACATGCCACTGTTTCTGCTAAAGGAGACAGTAAGTAACTTTTATTTACTTAGCTTATATATATTACTTATAGCTTATATTAGCAATATAAGCTAATTTTGTGTTGATTTTTGTAAGGGAGGATGGCTGCTTTTAGCCTCCCCACTTCCAACTTGCAACCCGAGATAGTATGTTCACTCAAGAAGCAAAGATAGTACATTTGACCTACTAGGCACCCAGGAAGTGAATGAATATTCATGCAAGTAAAACATCAAAGACTTGAAAAATTCTTCTAGGGGTTTTCTGTTCAGAGGTCCAATCTTTAGGATGTAAAAATTATGTAAATAAGAAAATTAAGTTTAATTCTTTTAAAAATATTTTGTAAATTCCTATTAAAGATACTGTATCTAGGGGAGTATATATCATATCTTGCTATCTATGTGAAATAATGGGATGGAAAGGCATACGTGTTTGCTTATATGTGATGGACTATTTCTGAAATGATTCAGAAGAAATTGGTAACTGGGTGACACCAGGAAGAACTTAGTGTGAATCAGGAATCAGAGGAAACTATTTCACTGGGTGCTCTTTGGCCCTTTTGAATTTTGAACTATGTGAATATATTGATTAGCTATTCACAGTAAAAATAAAGAAAATTAAAACTTAGAGATTGTATCTTGTGAAATCAATATACTTTCTGTTCATTTCTAAGAAGTTAAATATTTGTAAAACTATGCCATGGCAAATGTACTTCAAAAATACAATGTTGATTCTAGTTAATACCCAGAGAAAATCCCCTTATTTTGTATCCATTATTATGCTGGCTCACCAAGGATTTAACTCTCAGAGTAGTCCTATTAGCCCTGTGAATTCTGTGTGTGTGTGTGTGTGTGTGTATGTGTGTGTATATGTGTGTGTATGTGTGTGGTGAGACTCCCCTGGCTACGGCTCAGCCCTAATGAGGCTGAGGTCTTGGGTCTGACCTCCAGATGACAAGTTAATTGCACTCTGTTCTGGGGGCACAGAGTGTGCCTTTCACCCTGATTAACTGCTTGTGCAAGTGGCCATTGGCCCTGCAGTGGCAACCCTGGGTGCAAGCCTGATGAAATCCACACAGATTCATCTCTGAGTAGAATGACAAGTGGGAGGTCAGGGGAACGCCTACGTAAGGGTGGAGGCAAACTGGGTGAGGGTGGGGGAATATACAGGATACTTACAAACCAGTGCTCCCCTGCAGCGGGGATAGGTCTGCCAATCCATTTTCTGCCCACTGCCCTCTTCTGTTCACACTCTTGACTTTTAAACTTTGTGGTTAGAATTGGTGCAAGTGCTTAAGTGGACTAGGATGGGGGTAGAGGTGTTGCAAAAATGCCTACAGAGCTTTATTGGAAGTTCTAACTAAATATCTGAACACATTTTGGGAGTCAGCAGGTCTGGGATTAATTCCTCCTCTGCATTCTGCCTCAGATCAGCACTTGTGATATTTTAGACATGAGAAAGTTTTCAGAGTGACATGCAGGGTGTATGTATGTGCATGTGTGTGCATGCCCGGTGTGGGGCGTGTGTGTGGGAGATGCAGAATGTGAAGGCTGTGCCTCTCTTCTCAGTACTGAAAGTTTTCTAGATACCACCAAGGATGGGAGTGGACTGAGGGGTTTCTAGTCCCTGTCTAACCGTATCTGTCCCTGCTACAATTTCCCACATAAGAGTCCCAGGCTCGCATAGTGACAACCAGGTTGGAATCACAGTTTTAATAACATACACTTGTAAAACTTTATTTTTTAGCCCTGCTCCCATGCTGATTGTTTCATTCACTAGGACTGGACAACCCTTGGAAATAGGCTTATCTTTATTTTGCATATGAAGAAACTGGGGCCAGCCTCGAGAGTCTCCTCCAGCATCAAGTCTTGAGACTCACACCATTTCTCATCTATGAATAAGAGGTTTGGGGATATTTGGTATTTCTGCATCACAGTCTGATTCAGAAGCCAGGAAAACATGGTGAGAGTAGCGAGCTTGCTCACAAATTCAATTATATTCCTTGAAGAACATTTTCACTGGAGCCTAGATTTAAGCCAAATTTGGGGCCAGTTCTCATTTCACCTGAAGTTAGTCCTAATAGCTACCTGTTAGTGTTCATTGGTGCTTACCTAGCAGGAAGTTATTGGTAAATATCATGTGTTTACCCAGTAATTACACACCCATGCGAATTACTCACTAATTACGCTCAGCAGGTGCAAAAGTCATTAACACAACACATCCCTGGCACTGGGGTAAAGGAGGCAGACCATGTTGTATTAATTTAGTAATTGCTTATTATTCACCCTGTCTGAGGGTAGTTTCACCTCAGAACAATGAGAAAGAGTTGTGTGGTCCATCTGCTGAAGCCATTTGCCATTGCAAGTCAAGGACAGAGCTGGGCATGGGGCAGTGTGGGTGGGATTGGCCTCTCATCCTCCTTATATGAACTATGGGAACAGCCAGAGCAGGGGGGATACTGGAGGTCTCAGGCCAGCCCTGGTGGCAGAAGAGCTGGCCTTAACAGCCATGTTGCCATTACCCATGTGGGTCTGTCCTCAGGAAATTTAAAATCCTTAGGCCAGCCTCCCAATGCCCAGCGCATGTTCCTCAGCTGCTGTGTGCTCAGGGAATTAAAACTAATTTTAATATTAGCCCTAAGCAAAGCATAATTAGAAAGATAAATCTTCAGCAACTTTCTCCTATTCAGGCCTCTGCACTGCCACCTCCCACCCCTGTCCCACCTCCCTGCCATCATATATTATGAAGCCCAATATAAACGGCTTTGAGATTATCTGTAGCAACACTAAACACATTTGTTCAGCTAATTGAAAGTTGTTTGAAAGTCAGGCAGAGAGCAGTGGTGTGAGCCCTGTGAGGTGTCCTGCCTCCAACTGCTGGGAGGAGGAGACAGCTGGGTGGGGACCTTCCCCATTCATTCCTTCAGATGCCCCGCCCGCACATCATTTGTTTCTGGAGCAGGTGCTGGCTTATCATGGCCACAAGAACCTATGAAACCAATGGTGAGGTATTTCTTGCATGGAACAAGGCTCCCTTGGACTTCAAATGTCTATCTTCATCTCTGGAAGTAACTGTTCATCTTTTACAGCTTTATGTCACTGCAGAGAGACTCTCCTTGTTTTTGCTTGCTTGGTCTCCTGAAGGAGGAGACCAAGATGGCAGCACGTGTCTGGCAACTTGAGGAAGGAGTTCCATGGGGACAATCAGATTGGCTTCCCCTGGGGGCAGAAACCATGGTCTGGAATGATGGCCAGGAAGTGGACTGCTATCTATCCATCTATACGTTAGGGAGAGCTGGGCTCTTTGTAGACATGAAGACAGCTAGATTCTCAATTAAGGAAAGAAAAGAAGCTTATGATTTAGGGGGAACTTGGCCCATGGATTGGATGACTGAGAACTTCCTGCTTTATTCTGTTGAAAATGGGCTTGGCTAATGATACTAGGCCATCTTGGGTAGGAAGACCAAACTCTATTTCCTAGTACTTACTTATCTTTCTTCCTGGAACCAGCACGAGGTTGCCTTCTGATTCACGTGTCTCATCATTTCACTGAAGATTTATGGAACGCTTCCCCCTTTAAAAGTGTTAAGTACTTTGCTGTCAGCATCACCATCACAGCCTGCGAAGTTGACACTAAAGAGAGAGAAGTGGAAAAGGCAAAGTAAGAACAAAAGCCAGCCACGTCACAGGGCTCAGAACTCATCCTGACAGCTGGGGACGTCCCCTCCCTCCCCAGGCCTGACATGAAAGGGCCCTTTCCAAGCTCACTGGAGACTCTGACCCCCATGTCTTCTGGTCCTGAGCCCCAGCTATTGTGGTTTCCCTGCGGACACCTCAGACATCACCGACAGCAGAACAGAATCCCAAGCCGTCTGTTCTTCACATATTTCCCACACCTTTTTTACCCTACAACTGTCATCTTTGGCTTTCTTTTAAAATTTCTACTCTTTATATTACAAGGTGTTAAAAACAGGGAGGTGGGGGCGTGGATCTTAGCTCAATTAGGGAACTCTGGAGTCAGCTTTCTCCCAACAGCAACACCCCCATTCCTCACCCTGCCCCAAGTTCAAGTTCTAAACCTGGAGCATTCCACCAACCCACTTGCCCTCATTCTCTGCGGTGCATACCCCTAGATCTCTCCTGTTAAGTCGCACAGTTATCCCCAATTTCGTGATCTGTGGTTGGTGCTCTAAAGAAACAGGCAGGATCTCACTAGCAGCCTAACCTTGCAGCTCTGGCTGCGTGGGTCAGGGAGCTCTGAGAAAGGAAAGCCTGTGCAGAAGGCTGTGTAGAAGGAGGTGTGTGCATCACAGCTTCATCCCCACTCGCTGGGCCGCAGGTGCTTTTAAGGCGCTCGCAAGTACACCACATACAGTACACACCCTCCTCCGTGCCTTTTCTCAGGCTCCTTCCCCTGACTGGGATTTCTTTCTCTACTTTTTTGTGGGGAGATATTCTTGGTTCTCATTTATGGATCATTCAGGGTTAACCCCTTTTGTGATGCTTTCCCCAGTGATCTTGAGGCTGACTTAATCCCTCTCTCCTGTGATTCCCTGTTGCCCTTAGCCATAGACAAAGCATGTGGGGCTGGGGGGTGATTCTTCCACTACTTTGCAGGCTTGTCTAGGAGATCTGGTTCCCGTTTATCTTAACATTATAGTGACAAGAGTGATACCAAGACACAAAACAGGTCCTGAATGAGGCCAGAGTGAACGTAACTCGCAAAGCGAGCCAGCACTTTCCAAGGGTCACCTCGACCTTTCTAAGCACAGTCCCAGGGGTTTGTGGGAAGAGGACTGACATCTATTAGTACCCCCTCTGTGCTTAAACACTGTGAATAGTCCCTTACATCTGTTCCTTCATTTAATTCCTAGAGTAAGTGAAATGGGCATTTTCATTATCTTTAAGAGATGCAGAATTACTTATAGAGGTTAAGGTAGCTTAGGCTGATAAACTGCAGATTTCCTATGCAAACCCACGTTTCTCTGGCTCTAAAGGATGCATGTTTTGGTGTCTCCTCAGGGAGCTGAGCAGGAAATGAGTATTTCCTCTTCGCCAGGAGCACCCACTTCTGAGACCTGCTTTGTTCCAGCTTCTTGGGGATTTGTCCATCCGCCTTGCAGAGATTGATTGACCCTGCATGGGGGAAACCGGGTACATTCCCTTCCTTCAGGGTACCTCTTTTAAGTCTTTGACGTAAACTAACAATTTCTGACCAAATCCCAGGCTCTCCATTATGCACCATCTTCTATTTTCTGGCCGCGTCTACAATTGGTTGCATGAGAAAGTCCGCCTGGCTCTGGAGTGGAAACTCCATGAATTGGCTTTGAATGTGGGGAATTCACAATTGCTGCTTGAAAACAGTTTTGCTTCCCAAACACAGTCCCTCTGAGCTGGCCCACCCTGCTTCTCTCTTGTTAAAATGTCACTTACTTGGCTTTTCAGCCCTATACAGGTTTTATATGATCTATTATGTGGTGCTTTAATTACTGTTGTTTATTGATTATGATTGTATTTGAATTTCCACGGATTGCCAAGAGTGACTTGGCAAAGAGTACACAAAGACAATACTATAATATCATTACGAGGAAGGCAGTAGGCCTGGGTTACAATGTGAAAAGCTAAGTAGTCACCGCAGGGAAGGGACCGTCCTCCTGACTGGTGTGGCTGGCGTGTGATTGCCAGTCTGCGGTGGGTTGCTCATCGGGCCTTTGTTTGGAGTAAATGCTCCTAGAAGGAAGCAGCTGAGAATCTTCCCCAGTGTTGTGTAGCACTCGGTAGGACTTCAGTGAAATGTGCTGTACTTCCCGTACAAAAATAACAGCAGCCCGCTCTCAGTGTGTTTGCCAGCAATAATGATGCCTGTGCTGGGATCCGACTATATATACCTTCGCACCGGATCCCCACCACACTCAGGGCCACAGATCCAGTGGAAGAAAATGTCCCACATGAGTACCATTGCTCTCCACTCATCAGCCTCATAAGTGGCCACCAGCATGCAGTGTTCATTTACACTAAGCCTCAACACTCTGTGAAAGGGCTTTGCTAGAAGCTGTACTTGTTGGGCCATCACAGCTCACTCATTGGCCATTGATTTATTGAAATTTTCGTAAACGCCCATCCTGTGCTAGGTACTCCTCTCTCCCACCCGTCCTGTGCTAGGTACTCCTCTCTCCCACCCCTCAACCTTAGTAGTTAGGGATAAGGGGTAGATGGTCATAGCTACAAAGAATTTAAAGATCTAGCTCCTATCTTCATGGAGCTCAGCATCTGGTGGGGGTAGACAGAAACCCCAAACACCGGTAATATCACCCGATAGGTGTTCAGGGTTTAACTTCACCACCCTCTACACTCTAACGCTAGGTCATTACCAAGTGGTCTGCATTCACGTTCTGAGCTGCAGAACCAAAATGTCACTGCATTCCCTGCCCCCAGAATCACATATTTACTCTCAGAAAAGATGAACTAAAAACCAGCTCTTTGAGGAAGGAGCCACTTCACTTGCTCACAGTTCCAATGGTTGCTCGTCTCTGTCTTCAGTCAGAGAAGGCATCCTGCTTCTTCCTTCAGGACTTCGGGCTTTTTGGCAGAACAGATACTGGAGGAAAAGTGTAGATCTGCCAGAATTGAATAAAAACATCTTCAGAGAGGACAGATAAAAGGGAAGAGAGCAGCAGGTCCTAAATGGGCAGATAGTCAGCCCTGTGAAGAGAGCCGCCTTCAGGGTAGTAGGTTAGGACTGAGTACAGGTCTGGAGTGGTGGGCATGCGGGGAGAGTCAGGGCACAGCCTTCTCCACAGAGACATGGAGGAAGCCAGCCGTATGTGTGCAGAGTGGCTGGGCGCCAGGCGGGCACGGGGAATCTTCAAGGGGATAAATACTCAGAGATTTCCAACCCTTTTGGGATGAGTGCCAGGGAAAGAGGCCAAGATTCCAGGGAACACAGCCAGGACAGGGTTATTATAATCCCTAGGAGGATTCATTTGCCAGCTACTGAAGCAAAAGCAAGCAGCACCCTGAAATGGAGACTAGCTATTTCGGAGCAATTAGCCATTGGTGCCTGCTGCTGTCTTTGGAGAAGCTCCAGAAGCCAGCAGGGTAGAAAGGAGAGCAGGGAGCCCTGGTCTGCTGCAGGGGAGATGACTCCATCTTTGGTATCTCCCCACCTGGCAGCTCCCTGCAAATCCAACACCAGACCTGAGATCCGAGGGGCTTCTGCTCCTACAGGGCTCATGCCCTGCCCTCAGGACAGCGCTGAGCCATCACAGGAGACACATACACAGAACAGTCCCTGGCTGCCCAAGAGCATAAAGTCCAGAATGTTAGAGCAGACCAGATTCTCTTCTCACATCAGGATTTTGAGCCTGGCACACTTTAGCGAATTTGCCTTTGGGGGACAATGAATCACCCAAAATTAATTATAAAATTGTTCTATATATATGCATTTTTTTCTGGTGAGAAGACCCAAATATTTATTAGAATTTCAAAGGGTCTGTAATCTGTTTATACTACTTTGTCCATTTTTAGTCAAACAGAGAAAGGCTAAAGAGATTCTTACCCCACCCATATTCTCATTATTGCTGTCAAATGTCACTCATCAACATGGCCTCTTTAAGGGGAGTCCAACAAGACCTGGACATATTTGGGGTGAAGGCAGGATGGGGGACAATTGCACTTAAAAGCATTAAGCCACTGCTCCATAAAGGAGTCACCAGTGCCTTTTTTTCTCTCCACATCGCCTGTTCTGAAAACTTTCCAGACTCTGGTCTCACTGACTTCTATGCCTCGGGGTTTCTTTCTGGACATCCTGGGCCTTGGAGCCCCTAGTGACAGCTTTAGCTCATTTGCTTTGGTATGAGATCCTGCAAAATCCTGAGGCATGGCTTGTGTCCACTGCCCTGTGTATCTCTCCCACTTTCCAATGGGCTTGGCTATTCCCTGGAAAAAATCCACTGGAGTAGAAAGAGATTAGTTGCTATTGCAGTTGAATAAAACAGCAACAAACTTCCAACTTTATGGAGCTAGAGAGGCAGTGTATGTCTGCATTTTGTTTCACAGCCTTGGATACAGGAAGAACTGATTGGGTGGGTGCTGCCCCACCTGCATGGATAGATGAGACCAGAGGGGAGCCAGGCAATACACAGGGTGTGGAGATGCTATCCTAGTGGTAATCATGTTTAAAACATTTATGTCAATATGAAAGAGTCCTCAGCAACTCTTTAAGGAAGGATCTCTTTTGTGCATTGCAAAGTAACTCTCCAAGTCTTTGTTGTGTGCACCCACATTCTCCATCCTGGTCTTTTTCCCACAGCTCTCCACTTTCAGTCACCTCCCCAAAACAGAGCTGTTGCTCAGGTGCTGCCCATAGCCAGGGCTGGGGCACGATGCCTTCACTCAGAGCTAGGAAGATACCAGATACCTTGTGATGGGGTCATTGGAGGGGATCAGCACTTTCTAGGCTGAAGTTGAACTTGAATTACCTTTTGAGGAATCACATCTCTATGGATCTATGCTTGCACTGCAGCAGTAGAGAGAAGAGCATGACCCCAGCAATATTTCACAGGAAGCAGGTCCAGCAAGGTCTGTGCTGGATGCTGAAGGGCGAGAAGAGAGAGGAGATAACGGGGTATCATAGAGGTGTTTGGAGGACTAGTCCCAGGTGCCTCAGCCTCAGAGTCCCATCCCAACCACTAAGGAAGCGATGAAGCTGCCTGTGACTCTCCTGTCCCTGGAAGGATGGGCTGGCCGGGGATGCAGGCGCAGGACACAGCAGCGGTGTGGGTGCTGCTGCTGGGTCCGTTGGTCTCTCTGAAACTGGATGAAGAGAGAGAAGTAGGGGAAGAAGGGGAATGGCTGCTTCATCACTGTGTTTATTTCTGACGCCCCTAGAGGGCAGTAATGGCACAGGTGGCCCCGCCTCCCAGTCATGCATATCTATGCATTTCCTCGCTTCCCCTTCCTGATCCTCCTTCTCAAGGACTCACATTTGAAGAAGTTGCTATTTCTGGAGCACTCACTTGTGGGGAGACAATCTAAGGAAGAGGTAGTTTAGGATGAAACTTGTTTTTGAAAGCCTAACGGAGGTGAGGCCTCTGCCCCGACACTGGTCCCCTAACTTTAGAACCAGGTCATGCCCCACTCTATCTAGACACATGCCACCTGTCTGGCACTCTTTTTGTGCACCAGCCTTGCCTCCTCGCTCCACCTCAGGGTCCCGGGTTCAGGGACCTGCTTTGCATGCCTTCCTCCCCCCACCCCGTGTGGCTAGCACAGGGCTCTGAGGAGGGACATGGGCTAGGCTGCAAGGGGGCGGGGCAAGTCATTCCTTGGTGCCCCCGACTTCCCAGTGTGCTCCTCCCTCTCCATCACCCTGAGCATTTGTCTGTAGATCAAAGACAAAGTGATACAGGGGCACCCACAGGATGTGCCCACAGCAAGACAGCAGTCCTATTTCTGTGCCCTAAAGATGAAGGAGCTTATTGCATAGAAATGATCATGCGTCTTTCAACGGCTTTGCTAGTATCATCAGCTGGTTGGCTGGAGACGTGCCTATCTCCTCCCTCCTCCCTGGGTCACTGCCAAGTTACCATTCTCTCCCAGAGTTTTCTTCTGATTAGGAATCTGGGCTCAGGTCATGCCTGAGGTAGTCCTTTAGCTCCCGCTTGGGCAGCATAACTGTCAAAGCCCTCTTGCACACCTGGGTGTGATGCAGGTGGCCAGGAGAGGGGGTCAGATGGCCCAGCCTCAAGCAGAGAACTCCATGGGGTGGCTCTGGGGCAGTATCTGGGGCTCCTGCCCATGCTGCCTGCCCAGCCGCAGGGGGCCTCTGCTAATGGGAGGAACCTGTTGTCAGGCACAGCTGAGCCTGGCTCTTAGGGACTGGCACATGCCACAGAGGCCTGCAGGGCTGACAGGAAGTTGGTAGCGGACGCGGGTGCAGTCTGCCACCCTCGCCTGAGAGGCAGGGTCTGGCTCCTGCACCATCTGAACATCTTGATTTGCTGCTAATTGAGCAGCCGACACCCACCAAACCATGTGGCCTACAGCAGCTGAGACCAGAGCCTCCAGCCCCTGGCTCACCGGGAGCCGCAGAACCCATGACCATGCCTGTCCCGAAGCTGACCGGCAGGGCCGCCAGCTAGCAAGGGGCAAGGGCCTGGCCGCAGGCCCGAGGGATGCCAAGGGAAGCCTGGCTCCCCAGCTCGGGTGCCACGGAGCCCTGCAGCTGGCTGCACCCAGGTCTCCTGAGATGGAGCAAGGATGAAGTCCCAGCCTCATTATCCTGCTTCAAATCCTCTCCATGCCTGCATGTGCTGGATGCTGTTATCCCCATTTTATGGACAAGGGAATGGAGCTGAGGAAGGGGAGACAGCCAGGAAACAGCTTACAGGCAGCGAGGCTGGGAAGCGACCACAGGGGCACTTGGCTGCAGAGTTCATGCTTGACAGACTCGAAGACAGTATCAACTAAAAAAAGAAAAAAGAAGGATTTGCCTTTCTGTGCCTGACTTCTTTCAGTAAGCATGGTGTCCTCCAACATGTTCATTCATGTTGTCACATGTGGCAGGATTCCTTCTTTTTTAAGGCTGAATAATATTCTATTGTATGCATACACCGCATTTTAAAACGCATTCATGTGTTGCTGGCCCCTTAGGTTGTCTCCACATCTCAGCTGTTGTGAGTAGTGCTGCCATGACCATGGCGGTACAGATAACTCTTTCAGATCCTGATCTCAACTCTGTTGGGGAAACAGGCATAAGTGGGGTTGCTGAAACATGTGGTGCTTCTGTGATTCCATAGAGGCATCTAAAATAGTCCTACTCCTAGAAGCAAGAATAGAATGGTGGCTGTGGGGTGGGGGTATAAATGTTAGTTATGCAAGATGAGTAAGTTCTAGAGGTCTGCTGTGCAACAACATGCTTATAGATAACCACGATGTATTCTCCACTTAAAACATCTGTTCAGTTCAGAGGATACATCTCACATTATTTTCTTATCACAATACAATTTTTTTTTGAAAAAGAAAGAAGGAAAGAACCCATGGTGACCCCATCAGCATATCATTCATGAATTTCGTTGAAACAGTTTGATTCTAAATATAAGGAATATTGAGGACCGTAGAGTAGTAGTTATCTTGTACTCAGCTGATAGTGTGTAAAGCATGCTTTTACATCTATCATCATATTTGGTCCTCATAACCACTTTCATGAGGTGCATATTTTCTAGGTTTTTCAGGTGTGCCTAAACCCAAGGTCCAGGTGAGTAGGAGGCTCCCCTGATCACACAGCCTGCCCCCCACCTTTGGATGCTGGCTCAAGTGTACTTTCCACTGGACACCTGGAGCCATTGGCAGAATCAGTGTTGGGATGGGCACGGATCTATCCCAGGCCTTTGCTCTGCTTTCAAGCCCCTTGCTGCCCAGTTTTGACCTGGCACATGCTGATGAGTCTGTTCCAATCGCTGCTCATTTTTGTGGTGTCATCCTTCAAATCCATTTGTTCCATTATTTGATTAATCCAGGGGATTAAGCCAATGTGCAGAGCTTTGATGTGGCAGGAGGAGTGTTTAGCATTTCTCTGTCCCCCTCTAAGTGCTTCTCCCTCCTGGTGGTACTGGGGAAGGAGAGGCAGGGCACACGTAGGTGAGAGGGAGCATGTGGCCCTGCAGATGAGAAAGGCGGCAGAAATGAAGGGAATGGTCTGGAGTCTCATAGTTTTTTACTGAAAGTAAAAAATCAATCCATGACCTTAAAGAAGTTTATGAATTCCTAGCTTAGGAATCAATACACATTGATTTTTGTGCCTCTGCTTGGGCTGTACATGTACACTATCAAGCAATGAAAGCTGTATTTTGCTGGGGTTGGATTGGGGATGAGCAAGTGCCATTTCTGCCACATTGCCAAGAGTCAACAAGAAAAATGAAAAAAAAAATCTTTTGCCCAGTGAAGGTCTCAGTCCAGGACCTGGAACTTCTGGCTGTGCGTGCCAATTTCAGGGTTCTAAGGCAGCTCTTCAGAGGATTAGCATCATGCATTCCTGAAAGCAGGATCCTGATTTTTCCTCCCCAACCCCCCTCCATGGCCCCAAACATTTCCACCCACAATCCCCCTTTCCCAAGATGGTTTTCTAAGCTTTGCTTTACAGGGTGAAGGGTTGCTAGAAGAAGAAACAGTGGGAGATAAACAGAACGTGTTTATTATGAAAGGCACCTTCATAATTTCCATTTGAACAGCATATCTTCCATTGGAAGAACACTCTTCCATACATTATGTCCTTTGATCATCAACCTCTGGAGCTGGCTGGAATGTGTATCAGTTCCTCATTTACAAACAGGGCATGGTGGTCAAGGAGGCCTGGACCTTGATTAAGACCCTCTAGCTGATAGGGCCACACCCAGCACTTTTCCCAGCATGTCTTCATCCCAGTCTCCTACACTGGGCTCCTATGATATGCAGAGGACAGAACAGCTCTGCTGTTATGGAACCTCCAGGCTAAAGGAAAACAATCTTTACATGTAGAGCAAATGCGTCGGCATGTACATGAAGCATGTGAAGGAGATAACGTGATGCAGTCAGTCTTCAAGAATACGCTCAGGGACCTTGAGGTGGAGAGGCCAGCAAAGACACCCTGAAGGTATGGCCTGGGTTGCTGCTGGGCCTAGTTGAGTTGCCCTGGGGATGCCAGGTTTGGCATCTCCAGCACTGAGCAGCAGTCATGGGGTGCAGGCTCACAGCGCGGCTCAGCTGCTGGGGACACCGTCATCAGGGATGGCCCTGGCACGTGGCACTCCATGCCGCAGGGGATCTCTGCACCCCAGCACCCCATATTCCTGGTCCTGAGTGGGGCTGCCATTGCCTAGCACCTTGTCCAGAAGCCCCATGTCCTCCTGTCTTCCCTTCCACATCTCCTCAGTCAACAGCTCTTACTTTTTCTCTCCCGTTTTTAAACAACTTTAATAAGAATTATTAGTCCCACAACTGCTTTCTTCAAGAGCTGTATCTGGAATATTCTTTTTTATTTTTTTGGTCGTGATACAAAAAATGTGAGTTCTACTCTCATGAAAATGTTTTAAGCGTGCCGCATGTTGTTAACTCTAAGGACAATGCCATACGGCAGATTTCTAGAACTTACTCGTCTTGTAGGACCGAAACCTTACACACAGGGAACAGCGAATTCTTCTTTCCTCCCCACATCGCTTGGCGACTGCCATTCTGCTCTTTGATTCCATGAATGTGACTACTTTAGATACTGCATGGAAGTCAGATCATGCAATATTTGTCTTTCTGTGTCTGGCTTATTTCCTTTAACACATTATCTTCCAGGTTCATTCATGTTGTCACATATGGAAGGATTTCCCACTTTTTAAAGGCCGAATAATGTTCCAGGTCAATGTTCTTTATCCGTTCGCCTGTCCATGAACATTTGGTTGTTTCTGTATCTTGGCTCATGTGAATAGTGCTGCAATGAACATGGGTGAATAGATAATTTTTGAGATCCTGCTTTCAATTATTTTGGATAAATACTCAGAAGTGGGATTGCTGGATCATATGGTGGTTCTATTTTTAATTTTTTGAGCATCTTACATTTTTCTTGAATCTGGAGTCCATCCTCCTGTCTTATTCCCCCATCTCTCTTAGTTCATTCAGGCTCTCATAATTTCTTACGTGAAGTACGGGTGTCTCTTCCCTCCATGTGTGTATTATTTGCTTTTTTAAATGGCCATTGTGGTGGAGTAACTCACTTTAGCTAGTAATGATGATTTCTCCCCTTTTCTATTTATCCACTTTCTTTCCTCCTTAAAACAATAAGTCAGAAGCACTGGTCAGCACTATGGCATGCAGGGTTCCCTGAGTGGGAGACGGTCCCCCTATTGCCTGGAACTGCTGGAGCACTTCCCAATCCTTGGCTGAATCTGTGGGGCAGCATCGCCTCAAAATCTGTGGTTAAAGTTTTCTAACAACTTGATCAGACAAAACACTTACAATTAAAGGGAGTTTCAAAAAAGCTATCAATCTTATGCATGTAAATTGGGGGCCTGCAATTCCCAGACACTAGCTCCATGTATTACCAATAAATCTGAGAGACATT
Organism: Rhinopithecus roxellana; assembly: GCF_007565055.1. NCBI lineage: Eukaryota > Metazoa > Chordata > Mammalia > Primates > Cercopithecidae > Rhinopithecus > Rhinopithecus roxellana. The sequence continues at coordinate 66,027,283 of NC_044563.1, read as the reverse complement.
GAGATGTCATGTTGAAACAGAGCAGGGCCTCGTTCCTCTCCCTGCACCACCCTCACCCACAGTAGCCAGAGGGAGCTTGCCAGGAAATGCAGGTCATCATTTCACTCCCGAACTCAAACCCTCAGGGCCCCTGCATGTCTGCACATTTGAGGCCACAAGTCTTAGTAGGGTCCTGGGTGGCCTCAGACCCAGCCACCTGTCTCCCCAGCCCGCTCCCTCACTAGCCAGCCTCTCTGTTCTGTTCCCTTCATGGAATCACTTACCAATCCCAGCAGGCCCATGCCCTTCCGTGTCCTCTCACCTTTATCAGACAACAGCTCTCCTCTCCCAATCCCCTTGTTTCCTGGACAACTTCCAATGAACCTTAAACTCTTGTCCTTCGACATAACTTCTCCCGGAAAGCCCTGCCTGAGTCCCCGGGCTGGGCCCTGACTCACCTCCCATGGCAACTTCTCAGAGCTGTTGAGCTGCACGGCAGCTCCATGGTGGGCTTAGCGTTCAGTGGGCCAGGCTGCTGGACCAGGCCATGATGTCGTCAGGACAGGCTGGTGACAGGCAGAGATGGTCCTTCAGGAGAAACCTGCCCCTCCACCCTTGACATCACGGAGGGCACAGTGGGTGGAGATGAAGTTGAGGCCCTTCGAGGACTGGCTTCCATCAGGCTGCTAGCATGGTCCTTCAGGAGAAACCTGCCCCTCCACCCTTGACATCACGGAGGGCACAGTGGGTGGAGATGAAGTTGAAGCCCTTCGAGGACTGGCTTCCATCAGGCTGCTAGCACAGAAAAATATATACCAGTAGCTTAAAATGAAAGATAAAGAAATAAGGTGTTAGCCAAAGTGACTTCCGGCAAGAAAGGTTGGTACTTTGGGAATCAAGTTTCCTCCCTTTACTTGGGCCTGTGGGTCGTTCCTTTCGCTGAGGTCTAATCAGGTTGGGCTCCCTTTGGGCAAGTCCTGGAACTTGGGAGAGAGACAGAGAGACAAGTCTGCCCACCCCCACGCCCCCAAAGGAGTAACAAGCTCCAGAGAAAGAGGAGGGAGGGATCCATAGACCATTATGTGTGATTTCCACTTTCTCGTCCCTCATTGTCTACTGAAGTTTTTTTGCATTGTCACCAGATGATTTCACCAGCCCTTGGACATGGGGGTGGGAGGTCTTAGACCGGAACATCTTGAGCTGATAATAATTAGGGGCTCTGATCAGTGTCCATCACCACATTCGCTTGATTTGAGGACTAGATTGGGAAGGGTTGGAAATGCAGGCTGCACAGCAGATTGTACAGAAGGGGCATCCAGGGGGTTTGTGTCCTGGAGGGAGGTGGCATGAGCTCCCAGCCTCCTCCTGCAGGCAGCAGGCAGCAGGCAGCAAATAATCAGTCCTTGGTGGCCCTCCTGGCTGGAAGCCAGGCTTCCGTCAGCACTGGCCTCGCTTCTGAGCATCCTTTCTGCTTTTGTGGGCACATGGCTCCGAGCGAGTGTGTGCATGATGTGTGCGGTGCTGGGTCCATGCATATATATGGGTAAAGAACATAGAGAGGAAAACATGTTGTTTTCTTTCTTCTCTCTCAAATGTTTGCCCTCATTTTGCGTGGAAGGGAGCATCAATTGGAGGATGCCTGGCTCAGAATGGCGTGGAGCTTCCTGGTGCCAATCTGAGTGTGTATGGAGAAGGAAGGGCAGGGAGGGGCTTGAATGCAATCTGCAGAGCAGACTCCTAATCAGAGCAGCCCATTCCACAGGCTGACTGGGAGACATGAACATGAATCCTCAGTGCTGCCTGGGAACACTTGCTGAGAATACACACCAGCTCCATGGTCAGTTAATACTGCTCTTCAGGCTTAGGCCGCAGTACAGTGAAGGAATGGAGCCAGGAAATGACAAGAGTGGCGGCTGGGGTGGACCAGAAAGCACAGAGAAGGGGTGAGCCTTGCAAGCTGTCAGACTTCTTGCTTTATTTTGTGGAAAATAAAATTCACTAAAAAATACAATAAAGGGGAAAATAAACAGCTTAGAGCCCGAATGAGCCAGCTCCTTGCAAATCAGCCATTCTACTCCTGATGGAGAAGGCAGCTGAGGGAATTAGGGAGCTTAATCCCTCCAGCCAGCAGCCAGAGGCTGTCCTGGGGCTGGATAGCTCTGCTTCAAAATATTCCTTTCAATATGTATTCCGGGGGATCATAGGGTAGTGGGAGTGAGGAATTAAAATATATATATATGTGTGTGTGTGTGTGTGTATATATATGTGTGTATATATATGTGTGTGTATATATATATGTGTGTATATATATGTGTATATATATGTGTGTATATATATGTGTATATATGTGTATATATATGTGTATATATATATGTGTGTATATATATGTGTATATATATATGTGTGTGTGTATATATATGTGTATATATATATGTGTGTGTGTGTGTGTATATATATATATATATATGTGTGTTTGCTGGACTAGACAAGAGTTTCCCAACCACAGCACTATGGAAATTTGGGGCTGGATCATTCTTTGTTGTGGGTCCTGAGCACTGGTGGATGTTTAGCAGTGTCCAAAGTCTCTACCTACCAAATGCTGGTAGTTCCCTGTCACCAGGTATAGCAACCAAAAATGCCTCCAGATGTCCCCCAAAGTCAAATGTCCCCTGTTGGGGAGGAATTACCCCTGGTTGAGGAACCCTGAACAGAGTATACTCTGTTCTGGGACTTGACATGCAATATCTGGCTCAATTCTCACTGCAGGTGGACTTTTCCCTTCTATTTGACAGAGAAGAAATCAGCCTGGGACTAGTTTCCAGGTCTACCTGATTCCAAGGCCTGGAGTCTTTCTGTTATGGGCCTCTCCAGTGGAGCAGAGTCTGTTCCACTATCCCTGACTAATCTGTCCTCTACATCACAGTCACTAACGGGGAAGCCCTTCTGGGTCCAGTTTGACCTCGGCTGTGACTTCAGGAATATATGGAAGGCCTCCTTTTCCTCTTATTTTATTTTATTTTTAAGACGCAATCTCGCTCTTGTCACCAGGTTGGAGTGCAGTGGCATGATCTCGGCTCACTGCAACCTCTGACTCCCGGGTTCAAGCAATTCTCCTGCCTCAGCCTCCTAAGTAGCTAGGACTGTGGGTGCGTGCCACCATGCCCAGCTAATTTTTGTATTTTTAGTAGAGACAGGGTTTCACCATGTCGGCCAGGATAGTCTTGATCTCTTGACCTCATGATCTGCCCGCCTCGGCCTCCCAAAGTGCTGGGATTACTGGTGTGAGCCACTGCGCCCGGCCTCTTCCCTCATCTTAACTTCAACCACACCAGATAGTCTATGGTTAGAGAGTCTATATTTTAGATTTAAGTTAAACCTTAGTCTGCTGGGGTAGGTTAGGGGATGGGCGAGGGAAGAACCTGGAAGGGATGATCCATTAAGCTGATTCATATCTCACTATGAATAAATTCACTAGACCCAAACTGGAAATGCCCTTTCCTCCCAGCCCCTACTTCAATCAGAATAATACTGAAGTAGGAGACTTTGTAAGCAAAAGCACAATGGGGCATCCCTCCTTCCTGGTATTAGAAACGTTAGAAATAAAAATACTGTGTACATTCATTAGGTTTCCAGATAACTCACTATGATAATCTTTGTAGAAATACTATCGTTACAGTAGAATTAGTACCACTAGTAGTATTCTCAATGGAGGAAACAGTGCATAAGAATTGAAATGTTTCTAAGTGGTCATCATTGATATGTATTTTTATTGACCAGTTGAGGGCTTTATCTATTTCTGCCAGAAAATTTTGAATGGTCCCTAAACAGGTCTCCCTGACTCCAGTCTCCAGCCTATCCATTTCTCCAATCTTTGCCCTTCACATTTATGTGAGACTGGCTTCCCATATTATAAATCCACCCATGCCTTTCCCTATTCCATGCTCTGAAGGCTCCCTCTCAAACCTCAAGATAAATTTCACATTCCTTGGCATGACTCACAAGACTTTCCTTAATGTGAGTTAGCCCTACTCCTTGCTACTCCCACATCAAGCTTGTATTTCAATCACACAGAACTAATAGAAATTATCCAAATGCATTTGGTTTCCTCATTCCTTTATAAACTTTTGCACCTGCTATACACTCTGCCTGGAATAATTTTCTCATTTTTCTCCGTCTGGCTAACTCCTTCTTGTCCTTGAAGGCTTAGCAAGGATCTCTTCCTTCCAAACAGTTTCCCTAACTCAATCTTCCCTTGTCCACTCCATTTGCCTTCCACAGCACCCCGTGCAAGCCACAGTGAGATCCCATGTCCTACCACAGGAAAATTACTCCTTCACTAGCCTATGAGCCTCTCCGGAGCGGGGAATGTATCATCATTTTATCCTCAGTACCTAGCACATGCCTGACATAAATGAGATGGAAGAGATATTCAATCAATGTTTGCAAGATGGCCGGCTAGCTGGCTGTATTCATTCATTATTGGTGGTTTAGCCCAATCATTTTCCTTCTTCTTTTGACACCCTAACTTAGATAATATTCAGATTTTAAAATCTATTGAAAACCCTGTCAATCAGATCTTCAGAACTGGTAAACTATTTGGAGAGGATCAGCTATTTTTATTACCCTTCCGTGGAGTGTTAATCAATTAAGCCTCCATGTTCAGCCTCTTCCACCATTCAAGTGCTTAAAAGCCAGAGGGACTGAAGTTGGAAAGCACAGTAGATGTCAGGATTAAAGGAAAATGGCACATCTTCCACCTTTGCTGGTTTTGAAGTTCGCTTCTGATACATGTGCATTGTTCATCATTTATGGTTACTTTACAGGTTCAAAATGATTGAGAGTTGTTGATAGTGGGTTTCAATCATACCACGAGGTCTTTGTCTTCCTGGTTGGCTATTTGGCTCTTTCCTAATAGCAAGATGTTTCCTTGCATGCAGTAGGTGCTTTATAATTGTGGACCTACTATCTGACTGACATCAGTAGCAGGTTCTTCTGCATGAGGGCAGGGAATGAAAAGAAACCCGATTAGGTTGCCTTATCCTGAGATAGGTCGTGGTAAGATTTCAGTCTGTGCCGAGCTGAGCACGCTACATGGAAACTCTTCATTTATTAATTTATTTTGTCTGCCCACCCACCTTTCTTCACAGCTGCAAATGTCTTTTGATAACAACTGTGGATTATGAAGGGTGTTAGAAATGTGTTAGGAACAGAAGGTTCGGAATTCTGTTCAGCTGTTAATAACTTGTGAGTTGTGTCAGCGTGCATAGCAGCAGCGAGCACTGAGCTAGAGACGGTGGCATGGGCACTGCCTCTGGGCCCAATGCCCATGGACCCCGCTTTCAATGAGGGTTATCGGGGGTGCTGCTAACAGCCTAGGGGAAGTGTCCTGTGTTGTGGGATCCTGGAAGAAATCATGTGTCTGATGTCATCTGCAGAAGGAAAGGAGTTTTCTTCTCTCTTGGCTGCAGTAAATCCATTTGTCAGCCAAATGTAGTACCAACTTGGCAGTCCAAATGGTCAGGATGTGAAGGGAATTAATAAAAACTTTATAGTAGCACAAAGGAATCTAAAACACACACTATAGGTAATGGGCTGTGTTCATTTAAAAAAAAAAAAAGTGACTGAATTTAGTATCCTCTTTCCCTATTTAAGTCCAGGGAGAAGGGGCAGGATAATGTTTGTAAGGTCTTTTTGAGGAAGATGGTGTTGCATTGTCCCTGAAGAGGAAGGATTAGATAGTATTGTTTGCATTGCAGAAGCAAAAACTGTACATTCAGAGACAGAATTGGAGCTTTCCCAGAGACGGTTGAGGGAAAGACCCGTTCTTCAGCATCCCCAGGTGCAAGGCCGGATTCCATAAGACAGACTGCAGGGAAGAACATAGATAAGTATGCCCAAAGCAGAATGCCGGAGAGATGGACAGCAGATGACAAGTACCAAGGGCCAGTGCTGGGCAGAGATATCTGCAGATGGCTGCAGAAGTGGAAAAAATAAATATCGGGACGATCATTTGATTCTATGGAAGGAGAGAGAGGAGGCCTCGAATTATTGAGATTGGTAGCTGGGAGCTTAGAGCAGATTAAGTCTGATTTTTGAGAAATAAAGTAAAGTGACATTTATTGGATTCTGGTAGCATACCAGCTACTTATTCTCGGAGAGGCTTGGAGCGTCATAGAAACATGGGAGCAAAAATAAACAGATTGTTGATGAAACTCCATGTCATGCCAGCAACTGTACATAATACTAAAAACTTGTACTCTGAGAAATTGTGATAGTCCATGCTTTTATGGGGGTTTAGAATTTGTTGCTGCTCTCTAGCTTTCCTCACTAGGAAAGGAGAGAATACAGACATAATTTAGGATCTTCAGTCTATTTTGGTTTTTTTGTGGAAGCCACATTCAAGCTTGCCTCTTGTTGGAGATAAAAGTCTAATCTTAGAATCCATGTCTCGCTGCCATGAGGAAGGCCAAGTGCTGTGGTTAAGAGCACTGACTCTGGAGTAAAAGGCGTGTGCCTGGGTTCCCATCTCTGCTCGGCACCTTGGTAGCTGAAGGATCCTGATGAAGTCCCTTAGTTCTGCACTCTCACGTTGTCTCCATCCAGGAAATGCAGCTCTTAGTAGTGCTGACTTCACAGTACAGTGGAGGGTTCAGATGTGATGGCACTTGCTTTTTTTCTTTTTTTTTCTTTCTTTTTTCTTGAGATGGAGTCTCCCCCTGTCGCCAGGAGTACAGTGGCATGATCTTGGCTCACTGCAACCTCTGCCTCCTGGGTTCAAGTGATCCTCCTACCTCAGCCTCCCAACTAGCTGGGATGACAGGAGTGCACCACCATGCCCAGCTAATTTTTGTATTTTTAGTAGAGATGGGGTTTCACCATGTTGGCCAGGATGGTCTGGATCTCTTGACCTCGTGACCTGCCCACCTCGGCCTCCCAAAGTGCTGGGATTACAGGTGTGAGCCACCACACTGGGCTGGTACTTGCATTTTAATAGAGGAGAAAAGAAATATTTATTTCTATCAATAAAGAAATATTACTCTAGTTTTAAGTAACTAAAAGTGACCTCATGTACCCCATAAATATACACATCTACTGTGTACCCATAAAAATAACACAGAATAAAATTAAAATAAGAAAGGAAAGTCTCACTCTCAGATGGCCTTTTGGCAGCGACTACTGGAGGTGGTGGGGGCAGTGCAGAAATGAGCTGATACACATAAAGCTCAGACTATCTTTCCAGCACAAAGTGAGTGTCCCATAACTGCCTGCTGCCCTGTTCCTCAGATATACAGAATCTGATTCACGACAAAGTGTCTGTTCAGGAACACTGAGTTTGGTAGGATAGACTTTTTTTTTTTTTTTTTTTTTTTGGTGTTGAACTTTATTTTATTTTTTGGTTTTTTTTTTATTATTATACTTTAAGTTCTAGGGTACATGTGCATAATGTGCAGGTTTGTTACATATGTATATTTGTGCCATGTTGGTGTGCTGCACCCATCAACTCATCAGCACCCATCAATTCATCATTTATATCATGTATAACTCCCCAATGCAATCCCTCCCCCCTCCCCCCTCCCCATGATAGGCCCCAGTGTGTGATGTTCCCCTTCCCGAGTCCAAGTGATCTCATTGTTCAGTTCCCATCTATGAGTGAGAACATGCGGTGTTTGGTTTTCTGTTCTTGTGATAGTTTGCTAAGAATGATGGTTTCCAGCTGCATCCATGTCCCTACAAAGGACACAAACTCATCCTTTTTTATGGCTGCATAGTATTCCATGGTGTATATGTGCCACGTTTTCTTAATCCAGTCTGTCACAGATGGACATTTGGGTTGATTCCAAGTCTTTGCTATTGTGAATAGTGCCGCAATAAACATACGTGTGCATGTGTCTTTGTAGTAGAATAATTTATAATCCTTTGGGTATATACCCAGTAGTGGGATGGCTGGGTCATATGGTACATCTAGTTCTACATCCTTGAGGAATTGCCATACTGTTTTCCATAATGGTTGAACTAGTTTACAATCCCACCAACAGTGTAAAAGTGTTCCTATTTCTCCACATCCTCTCCAACAACGGTTGTTTCCTGATTTTTTAATGATTGCCATTCTAATTGGTGTGAGATGGTATCTCATTGTGGTTTTGATTTGCATTTCTCTGATGGCGAGTGATGATGAGCATTTTTTCATGTGTCTGTTGGCTGTATGAATGTCTTCTTTTGAGAAATGTCTGTTCATATCCTTTCCCCACTTTTTTGATGGGGTTGTTTGTTTTTTTCTTGTATATTTGTTTGAGTTCTTTGTAGATTCTGGATATTAGCCCTTTGTCAGATGAGTAGATTGCAAAAATTTTCTCCCATTCTGTAGGTTGCCTGTTCACTCTGATGGTAGTTTCTTTTGCTGTGCAGAAGCTCTTTAGTTTAATTAGATCCCATTTGTCAATTTTTGCTTTTGCTGCCGTTGCTTTTGGTGTTTTAGACATGAAGTCCTTGCCCATGCCTATGTCCTGAATGGTACTACCTAGATTTTCTTCTAGGGTTTTTATGGTATTAGGTCTAACATTTAAGTCTCTAATCCATCTTGAATTAATCTAGTCTCTGATAAAACAGACTTTAAACCATCAAAGATCAAAAGAGACAAAGAAGGCCATTACATAATGGTAAAGGGATCAATTCAACAGGAAGAGCTAACTATCCTAAATATATATGCACCCAATACAGGAGCACCCAGATTCATAAAGCAAGTCCTTAGAGACTTACAAAGAGACTTAGACTCCCATACAATAATAATGGGAGACTTCAACACTCCACTGTCAACATTAGACAGATCAACGAGACAGAAAGTTAACAAGGATATCCAGGAATTGAACTCATCTCTGCACCAAGCGGACCTAATAGACATCTATAGAACTCTCCACCCCACATCAACAGAATATACATTCTTCTCAGCACCACATCGCACTTATTCCAAAATTGACCACATAATTGGAAGTAAAGCACTCCTCAACAAATGTAAAAGAACAGAAAAATTTAATAAAAAATAAACACAAATATAAAATATATAACTCAAAATAAAGGATGTATTTTGAGTTAATGGGTTGCAGTGGATTTTCAGTGGGTTTTTGAGCCCTGAGTTTCTTGCAGTGCATTAGCTGGACTGTATAAGGAATTGGCTCCCAGAAAGGCAGGATCATTTGTTCTCAGTTCTGTGTGTTCCCTACCCTCCTACTGCTCTGATGTCAACTTTTGACATTTTCCATCCTGCAATTTATACACTATCACCTGCCAGCCTTCCCATAGTACTCGTGTTTGTTTGATCTCATACAAACTCCCCTCTCCGATCTGTTGATGAAATAATAAAGCTGGGACCTTTGAAGATGGCGCACTGCAGGAGAGCACAAATGAAAATCTTTCCTTGATACTTAAGCGTTATGAATGCCGAGCCCCCAGCGCTGATTTGGTCTACATTGTACACTTCCTTTTAGACACATTTAGACAAATCCATCAAGCAGGAGTCCCTAAAAGCCTGTAATTTTCCAGCCAATATGGGCAACACACCACATTGGTAATGGAAGATTCTTGTAAAGCAGCATGATCCTGAGCAAAGCTATCTATTTATTTGATTTAAATTGTTTTAAGTACTTTTGGGTTCCTGGTGTGATAGCAGGAAGCTCACATGATTTAACTTGAAGTCATAGATCTGACCCTCAAAAAACTTAATGTGCCAAATAACATTGCTTATTTAGGACATTCATATTTCTAAAACACATTTTGGATATCTCAGAGTACTAGCTGAAAATCTGAGGCACTCAATGGGCTGTTGAGTACATTTTAGGCTCTTTAACCTGGAATTCAGTTTTCCCCAGCCTGAGTTCAGGAATCTTCCAGCCTGTCTCACACTTCTCTTTCATGGAAACCTTCTGTTCTGACCCCGTTGGCTAACTCATAGCTCCTGAAGGCTACTGGTTGTTACCAACACAATCTCATGGATGTCCATACCCATCCATTCTTGAGAGGTCACTGCAAACCCCACTTTTTCCAAGCATCCTCTTGTGACTCTGTTTTTTCTTCAAAATACACTAGTTTTTAGAGTATTTTTAGATTCACAGCAAAATTGAGAGGAAGGTGCAGAGAGTCTTCGTATACCTGTGCCCCGACATGAACATAGCCTCTCCATTATCAACACCCCCCACCAGAATGTTACATTTGTTACAATTGATGAAGCTACATCAGCACATCATTGTCACCCAAAGTCCATCATTTGCACTGGGGTTCACTCTTGATTCTATACATTCTATGGGTCTGAACACATGTACGATGACATGCATCCACCATTACAGTCTCATACAGAGTAGTTCCACTAAAGATCCTATGTGCTCTGCCTATGCATCTTTCCCTTCCCTTACCCCCGGCAACCAGTGATCCTATTACTGTCTCCATAGTTTTGCCTTTTCCTGAATGTCATACAGTTAGCATTATACATATTGTACAGACTCCTTTTTAGATTGACTTCTTTCACTTGATAATATACATTTAAGATCCCTCCAGGTTTTTTTCATGTCCCAATAGCTCCTTTCTTTTTAGCTCTGAATAATATTCCATTATCGAGATATGTACCACACCTCCCCGCTCCTTTTAAATCTCTGGTAGTTCTTATTGTCTAAACCTATTCTGTCAGATGCAGGAGCCACTAGCTACATATGGCTGTTTATGTTTAAAATAATTTAAATTAATCAAAATTAAAAATTCAGTTCCTCGGTCTCACTAGTCATTGAAACTGTAAATAGCCACAAGTGGCGAGTGATTACCGTGTTTAGACAGCCTAGATGTGGAGCATAGAAGGTTCTATTGGATAGTACTGCTATGGACTATTGACTTGGTCATTAGATATGATAAGGTATTGAGGTTCTACTACAGTTAAATACTTTGCCATATTAACATGCATTAACTCATTTACTCTTACTAACAACTGTGAAAGGAAAATAAATCTCAGGACCCCAAAATCACTAAGCCAAAGGGAAAAGTCAAGCTGGGAATTGCTTAGGGCAAACCTGCCTTCCATTCTATTTTTGAAAAGGATAGCTACTAAGATAAGGAAGCTGCATACCTCCCTCACAATTTGACCATAAGGAAATTCCTTGTGGACAAAGGACAGACAGGACTCAAAGTCATCCCTCTGCTCACATGAGACAAATGCCTGTCTGACTGCTTCCTTTGCCCGATCGTTTCACGAAGCCAGATTAAGGCATAAGTGACTATTCCTGTAAATTGTGTATTCAGTGAAAAGCTAATCAGAAACAGAAAAGAATGCAACCATTTGTCTTTTATCTAGCTATGACCTGGAAGCCCCCTCCCAACTTCGAGCTGTCCCACCTTTCTGGACCGAACCAATGTACATCTTACATATATTGATTGATGTCTTATGTCTCCCTAAGATGTATAAAACAGAGCTGTGCCTCAACCACCTTGGGCACATGTTGTCAGGCTTTCCTGAGGCCATGTCATGGGCACGTCCTTAACCATGGCAAAATAAACTTTCTAAATTGATTGAAATCTGTCTCAGATACTCTTGGTTTACACAACCAAATGAGGGTGGTGCTATTAAAATTCCCATCCTGACTCCAAGGCTCTGCTCTTACATAAGTCATTGTCCTACCTCCCATTTGCTGTGATATCTCCTGTATCTCATTGCCTCAGATTTTACTTCTCCTGTATCTCATTGCCTCAGATTTTACTTCATTTCTAATCATAAAATACCTGAATTGAAAATGGCCTGGAGATTGTCCCTCCGAATACTCTCATTATGTAGGTTAGAAAACAGAGATCTCAAAATGGGAATACCTTATCCCAGATTGCAAAAGTCAGCTCATTGGCAGAACAGGGATTAGAAGTCAAGTCCCCTAATTGCCAGTCCGTTGAAGCCTTGTTTAGCCCTGTTTTCTAGAAGGTGGGGGTCGTTTCACAGTTTTGTAGCCCCATAGCAATTAGTATAAAGCCTTTGAATTAGATAGTGTTTGAGACAAAAGTATGCATCTGCATTTGTCACAGGTCAAGAAGAGCAGGGGGTGTGGTCTAGTTTCCTCAAGCAGGGAGTTGTGGGAGGTAAGATTAAGAGTATCTTTCACACACCTCCTTGGGCTGAAATCTGGCTTCTTCTCAGGACCCAGAGCAGATGTGAGGTCATGTTAAAGAATGAGGTGGTTGGCAATCAATGACAATAACTTATTCATTCCACAGCATTCAACAGATATTTATTCATTGAACACCCCCTGTATGCCAAATGCTGAGATGGGTTCTAGGGTCCAAGTGCCAGTAAGAAAGCCTGGAAAAAGATGTGCACACTCAAAACTGACACTAGGAAACAAAGGACAGTTGGGAGCAGCAGGAGCATGGCTGGGGATGGGAGGAGGAAGAACAAGTTGTCTTTCGCAAAGACAAACCCTGAGGCTGACGAAGCGGCCTCCTCGGAGAAGGCCTGGTAAATGCTAAAAGCGAGATCAATTTCCGACTTTTCCACTGTGCAGGAGAAGCCTCCTGACCTCCATGGAGGATCCCTGAGCTTTAGAACTGACGGGGGCTTCATATTTACAGCTGGAATTTACACGCGCCTCTGCCCTCTTCCACGGCCAAGGTTCCCTTCAAATGGACGTTTGAGCATGCTCTGATTTTCAGCACTCCGTGGGGAAAAGAAAGAAGAAACTGGGCTGGCAGAATGGAGGTGAGGGAGGAGGTGGCTGGCTTCAGTATGTACTCCCTTCCTGAGCCTGGCCAAGAGCTCATACACTCTTTCCCCTGCCCTCTTCCTCTGTGTGCCCACTCTTCTGTCACTGTTCCTGCTCAGCCCTCCCTTCCATCTCGTTTTCTAGCCATCATCCTACTCCAGACCCTGATTTCTAATGACAGAATCTCAGAGAATACTGGCTGCAGCCCAGGGGGGTGTTTTCTGCCTTTCAGCTCATCTCCTTACCCCGTACCCTTGTCCTGTCCGGTCTGGTCTATTCTCAGCACTCTGACCGGAGTGACCCTTTCAAACATTAGTTGCATCATGTCACTCCTCAAATCAGAACTCTCTAATGGCTTCCATCCGTTCTGAGAGTAGACTTCAGTTCCTTTAAAAGGATGACAAGGCTTTGCATGGCCTTACTCCCGGTTGCCACTCTCCCTCCTGCTCAGCCAGTTCCAGCCAAACTGGCCTTCCTGCTGCCCCTCAGGCATCGTGAGCATGCCTGGCCAAGGGCTGCGCTCTGCTCTTCCCTCTTGCGGCATGCCCCGTAGCTCTCACTCCTTAGTGCACTTCACCATAGACCAGCTGGGTTATACAGAGAGCTCCCAAGGAGAGAAGATGGGAAAGATGGCCAGCGTCACCTTATCAGAGCACTGTTCCTCACCATGTCTGACCATCTGCAGCCTCTTTACTTGGTTTGAGTGTTCTTCTCCAGAGCACATATCAGACACGGTTGAATCCAGGGGCTCCGTTACTTTGTAAATCTTGCTCCCCATGCCCTGTTCCAGTGTCATTCCTCTTTCCCCAGCATTGCCAGAGGCCACCTGCTTCTTTGGGCTTTAACCCCCACCTGGCATCCTCCATCCCAAGAACATGCTTCCTAGCCAGTGGTTCCTGGAAAAACACAAGGGCTGACTCTCACAGGGCCACCTTGAGATGGGGCCTGTTTACCACTCTGTGTGGGGAGGACCATTCTGCCTAACCAGGCCTGGGCCTCACATCTATCTCTCAAAGAAAGTGGGAGTGGAATCAGCTCCTCCCAAAACACAGGGCTTGAGATAGACAGGAAATGGATCCCAAAGGAAAATCCAGGTCCAGTCAGCCCATTAGGAGAAGGGGAAATGAGTACTGAACAGGAGAAAAGAACCCATATTGACTAGACTCCTGCAAACCCTTCCATGAGTGTGTCCAAGCCTCTTCTCCCTAGGGCCATCCTGTCTGCATCCTGCAATCATTTTGAACTCATTAAATATACCCTCTGATCTGCTACTTTCTTGTTTGTAAGTCTGTGGCCCTTAGAGGTTAAAGTCCAAATGTCTTAAACTAGCATTAGAAGCCCAGCACAGTGGCCTGGCCTCTCCCCTCTGTCTCTGTGCAGCTTTTCTGTGTGGCCCTTCAGGTACACTCACTGCCTGCTGTTGCTTCCCATGCTTTTCCGAATGTGCTGTGATGCCTGTGACCTCCTATGTGAGAACTTCCTGCGACACCTGGACACACTTAGCTAAAATCTTTTAGTGTTTATCGTCTCCGCATTCTCTGTATCTTCTCTTGTGTTGTTAGGTGTTCACTCGAGACTTTGCCTTCCATTCCTCCAACTCTGCTGTAGGCTACTTGAGAGTGGGGGCCATTTTGCATATTCTTAGTAGCAAAAATGCTTCCTAGCCAGTGGTTCCTGGAAAAACCTTAGCATATGTTAGGAACCCATGAAACCATTACCGATTGTGTAAATGCCACCATCCTAAATTTCGGCCTCATTCCAGAAGAAGCTGTGTCCTCTTCACCAAGTCTCCTAGATGGATGCTTGGACCTAGGGTTGTGTTGCATTGAGAAGTCAATGGGTCATCTGAGAAAGCTGAAAACTGAAAGACTCTCCACTCTATACCCCTACCTTCTTCCTGACTCCTTTTGCAAAGTTAGGATTTTCTCACCAGGGTTTAATACAATCCCCCCAATTTTTGCTCTTTGCCTTCTGTTTTCTGGAGACAAGTTCCAGGACTCTCATCTGGGCTCAAGAGAGTAGAATGACCTGCCTTCTGCATCTCCATCCTCTACTCCACTCCTCACCAATTTTGCGTCTCTCAGAGCTCTGCTCCTCTTCTCACTGTCTCTCAGGTACTGCTGGGTATAGTAAACCTTGTCTTCCAGCAAGGAGGTCGGGCTGCATAACTTACTAGCCATGTGACCTTGAGCAAATTATTGCTGTGACCTCTCTGAGTCTCGGTTTTCAGATTTGTAAAACAGGGATATAATATGAATTTCACAACTATTATGCAGATCAAATGAATAAGGAGTGAATAAGCTTCTAACTGTGCCAGACACAAGGTGAGCACTCAATAAATATTAACTGCTTAGAATCTCTCTGTCGGACTCGACCTCTCTTTCATTACAGCTGACGTGAGGTTGCCATCTAGTGGGCTCCCCGCTGATGGCTGTGAAGGGCTAAGCAGGGATGGGTGCCCAGCAAGGACCAAGCCCCCGGGGGTTCCTGAGGCAGGGAGCTTGGACGTCTGGCTGAACTCTGAGTGTAAGCATTTGGATTTCTCACTTGTGTGGCTCCATAGCTCAGTCCTGGAGTCTCTTATGCATCTCTGGTGGCTCCTTCCTAACGGTGGAGAAGAAACCCTAAACAGACTCTCACTTGGCTCTTGGTCATGCTTCCCACCAACTCCTGCTTTGTGCTGTAGTGGCAAGCAAGGCACGAGGGCTCTGTTTGGTTTGGAGCTTTCAATTTCATTAAGCTTAGGGTCTCCCCTATTTTCAGCAGTTTTCCTGATGACCAGATGGAAGGGGTGTGCTGAGGGGGCATGGCCAGTGTTTCTGTGGAGCAGAATACCTTTGAGTGAATGGGAATCAAACAAAACCAAGAGTGCCTCTTTGAGACTAAAATCCTACCATCCAAACAAGCCTTTGGCCAATCAGAACCCTGTTCTTAACCCTAAAGAAATTGAGAATTTGAGGCCGCAGAGGAGGAAGAAATTCACCAGCAGGCAGAAGTCATTAACACCACACAGCATGTCAGCAGTGTTATGCAGATGCCCCTCCAAAATTATCACTGTGGGCATGCAGCTGGGAGCATCCTGGACAGGGTGCCTGCTCCCCAGAGCTCTGGGACCACATCAATATGTCAAAGCATAATATGAAAGGGTCTCAGGAGTCTTGAAGGAAAAACATGCCTAACTTTAGCTGGGCTTTCACCAAATTAGGTTGGAAGGAAAAAGCTTTTTTCCCCTGCATAACCACTACTAACACCCCATAGAGCTATTGTTTCTCCGAACATATTGTAAACAATACAGAGTTATACACAGCTCTGTGCTAGACTGTGTGTAAAACTGTAGGAGTTCATTCATCCACTCCAACATATTTCTGAGAACCTACTGAGCACCAAACCCTGATGCAGCAATGAGTAGAACACAATTCTTTGCCTCATGGAGCTTGCATTCTTGTGGGGAGAGATGGGCCATAAGTGAATGTGTGAAATATTTGATACATCAGATGGTGATGCATATGGTGGACAGCAGTAATCTCTACCTGATATGAAGTGGACAGGGGTTCAAAGGGTGAGGGTGATGCACGGATATTTTACATAGAGTGGTCAGGGAAGTTTCTGAAGGAGATTGGCCAGGTGGTCATTGGATGGAAAAACATTCCAAACAGAGGAAACATCACTGAGGGCCTAGTTCCAGAGGCTGGAATGTGCCTGCTACATTTGAAGGACAACAAGGAAGTCAAGGAGCCTGTCAAGTGAGAGGTGGCGTGTGGGGAGAGGGGATTAAGGGATAAAGGAGGCAATGGTCAGAGTGGGATATTGAAATGATATTGGAAGAGGCTTCAAGAGTTGGGGGAAGGCAGGGAGGTCAGGAGTGAAGGAAAGAGTTGAACCACGTCTGGAGGATGGGTAGAGTGTGGATATTTAAAGAAAAGCAAGGAAGGAAAGCAAGCAAGCTCTCTAGACATGAGCAACAGTCATGAAGAAAGATGGAAGGATGAGAGCAGAGTGTGTCCTCTGAACTTGGCTTCACAGGATGTGGGTTCCAGCCCCATGTGTGTGCCCCAGCGTCCACAATGACAGGATGGGAGAGTGGCACAAACCTCCCTGTGATATGCAGTTGCGTGTGCTAAAGAAAGGTGAGAGCGCATTATTAAGAGAGGGAGATTTTATCAGGGACCCTGCAGAAACAGGTGACTCAGGAATCCAGCACTCCCCCAGCACCAGAGGTGAATGTGTGAGCTGCAGTTTTTCTTCCTGATTTAGTTAGAGGCTGGTGGCTGGTCTCTGTGACAGGTTGTATGCTTTTCTTGGTCTAAATGACTTCTCTCAATCCCAACCCCTTAATGAGATATTAATTAGGTATTTTTTTTTTTTTTTTTTTTTTTTTTTTTTTTTTTTTTTTTTTTTTGAGACGGAGTCTCGCTCTGTCGCCCAGGCTGGAGTGCAGTGGCCGGATCTCAGCTCACT
Organism: Rhinopithecus roxellana; assembly: GCF_007565055.1. Lineage (NCBI taxonomy): Eukaryota > Metazoa > Chordata > Mammalia > Primates > Cercopithecidae > Rhinopithecus > Rhinopithecus roxellana. The sequence goes on along the minus strand of NC_044563.1, from coordinate 66,010,127 downwards.
GCAAGCTCCGCCTCCCGGGTTTACGCCATTCTCCTGCCTCAGCCTCCCAAGTAGCTGGGACTACAGGCACCCGCCAACTCGCCCGGCTAGTTTTTTGTATTTTTTAGTAGAGACGGGGTTTCGCCGTGTTAGCCAGGATGGTCTCGATCTCCTGACCTCGCGATCCACCCATCTCGGCCTCCCAAAGTGCTGGGATTACAGGCTTGAGCCACCGCGCCCGGCCAATTAGGTATTATTGTCCATCATATTTTAGAAAATGGGGAACTATGAGAACACTTAGATGTTTGAAGTCTTTCAGCAAATCAGCTCTTGGAAGAAGGGCTGAGACAGAGCTGCATGGTTCTGTTCATATTCTTGCTGAAAACGATTCATTTCCAGCTTTTTTTTATTTTTTATTTTTTATTGTGGTGAAATATATGTAACATAAAATTTTTCACATTAACTATTTTTAAGTGTAGAGTTCAATAGTGTTAAGTACGTTCACATTGTTGTGTAACCAATCTCCAGAAGTCTTTTCATCTTACAAAGCTGAAAGCCATTAATCACCCATTTATCAACTCCCCATACCCCCTTTCCCCAGCTCCTGGCAACCACTCTTCTCCTTTCTGTTTCTGTGACTTCAGTGGCTTTAGGTACCTCATGTCTCTGACTTCAACTGCTTTAGGCACCTCATGTAAGTGGACTCATACAGTAGTTATCTAATTGTGATTGGCTTTTTATCATGTAGCGTAATGTCCTCAATGCTGTAATGTGTATTCACATTCATCCATGCTGCAATGTGTGTCAGAATTTCTTTCCTTGTTAAGACTAAACATATTTAATTGTGGGTGTATTTGTTTAACCATTCAACTGTCAAAGGATGCAACTTCAGTGGCTTTCACCATTTGGCTATTGTGAGTAATGCTGCTATGAACATGGGTGTACAAATATCCCTTCGGATCTCTATTTTCAACTGTTTTAGGTATATGCCCAGAAGGAAAATTGCTGGATCATATAGTAATTCTATTTTTAATTTTTTGAGGAACCTCCATACTGTTTTCCAAGCAGTTATACCATTTTACGTTCCCATCAGTAGTTCATAGGGGTCCTTTTCTATACATCCTCCTCAACACTTATTTTCTGTTTATTATTATTAGTATTGATAGTAGCCATCCTCCTGGGTATAAAGTGGTATCTTGTGGTTTTAATTTGCACTTCCCTAATGATCAGTGATGTTGAACATTTTTTTTTCATGTGCTTATTGACCATTTGCATACCTTCTTTGGAGAAATGTTTACTCAAGTCCTTTGTCTACTTTCTAATACAGCTGGCTGTTTGCTAGCCAAGCATTTTTATCGACCATGAGCGAAGGTGTTAAGTATAAAGAAATAGGCCAAGCTGGGGAGGCAGAGCTTGCAGTGAGCCGAGATCGCACCACTGCACTCCAGCCTGGGCCACAGAACAAGACTCCGAATCAAAAACAAAAAAAAAAGAGGACAAGCTGGGCTAAGGGTGTCTATTCAGACTCCAGCATTGCAGTTGGTGACTTCCTCACCAACACACCGCCATGATCAAGCCTCATGCTCAGAGTGGCTGTGGACGCTCATGGTGAGAAATTCCCAACATCTAAGGAGTGACTGGTGAAACCAGGAAACCAGAGCTGACTTTAGTATCCTAACTTTTATCCAAACTGAGGTTGAAGGATAAATCATTTGTGTTAAAAACACAACAACAAACAACGACACGTCCTTTTCCTTCTGCCCTCGCGGCCCAATCTGAAGCACTGCCACTACAGCTACCCCAGCAATTATTACCATTTCCCTCTAACTGTCACTGTTACTATCCCCAGACATGGATCAAGGGCTTACTGCATCTCACATATGCACCCCAAATGTTTAATATATCTGGTTCCCCTGTGGCTAGAATCAACCTGTATTCAAACCCCATAGGTGAGAAATAACCAGCCATTCAAGTCATTTGAATGGCTGAATATACTACGTGTCTGAAAATGAGAAGAATATCTGGGTGTGTCTTTCTTTTATGTTTTCATCCATACCAGAGAATAACAAAGCTTGTCTTTAAAATTTTTAAACAGAAGCTTTGGTCAGGCTGGGTGGTTTACAGAGATTAACTTACCTCCTCGTAGTGTTCAGAAGCTAACCAGAAGGCTCTCCGAAGCCAGGCAATTTTATAATTAAGTGGTAATTGTTTTTTTTGGAGAGCTTTTTCTTTCCTGTGTAGCCTAGAGAAAGATAAACAGCTGCAGGAATCAATAAGCATCAAGGTCATAGGCTGAATTATTTACTGATTCTTTGCTTTTATCTAAAACTTTCCTCTCTACAAGGAAAAATTGTGTCTACTTCACAGAAGATTTAGAACGTACCTGGTTTAGTTTCACGGTTGTTGTTGCTGTCTTTACCCTTTTAATGGCCCAGCAACATCACTGCCTTCCTAACAGAGCCTCGCAAATGGGTGAAAGGGAGGATCTGATGACCTGGCTCATTCACCAAGCTGGGTCAGGACTGGGGAAGCCCGACTGGGCTCTGAGCAGTAGGAAGCACAAGGTGGGTGGGGTGAACCACAAAAGATGTGAGCCAACTGCACACAGGTTCATCACTGTGCGTCTCCCCAGCGGCTGCAGCGTCTTCCATCAGGTATCCTAACCTTCTTTTCCATGCTCCACCCACAATGGATTCTCCAGTCCACCATCAAAATGGTCTCTTCTGGGCCGGGCACAGTGGCTCACGCCTGTAATCCCAGCACTTTGGGAGGCCGAGGTGGGCAGATCATGAGGTCAGGACAGATCAAGAGGTCAGGAGATCGGGACCATCCTGGCTAACACGGTGAAAACCTGTCTCTACTAAAAATACAAAAAATTAGCCGGGTGTGGTGGTGGGCACCTGTAGTGCCAGCACCTTGGGAGGCTGAGGCAGGAGAATGGCGTGAACCCAGGAGGCAGAGCTTGCAGTGAGCCGAGATGGCACCTCTGCACTCCAGCCTGGGCGACAGAGTGAGACTCTGTCTCAAAAAAAAAAAAAAAAAAAAGTATATATATACACACATATATACACACACACACACATACATACATACATATATATATATTATATATATATCTTCTCACCTCATCTGTTACGACTTTTGTGAACAAGTCTTCTGGGCCTTCCTCGTCCTCTCTGGAGCATCTACATCAATCCACATTCCCTGTGAGTGCTGCAGCTGCTGTCCCCCTGCACATTTCATGGCCACACATCCAGTTGCTCTCTGCCTTTCTCCCTAAACGCTTACTACACATCTTTGAGCTCCTCAAACCCACCTTGCTCTTTCCCCTCAGGTTGTACTCAACTGTAGGTTCTGTTGGAATAACGTACCTCTCCTTCCCCGGGCAGACCCTACTCATCCAAGTTCTAACAGCCCATACCTTTTGAAGCTTAACACATTTCACAACACTCATTAGCGGCCTTGTGTCGTTGCAGGTGAAAAACCATGCCCACACGAGTGTCTATTATATCACTAATAATAGTTCAATGCTGAGCCCATAATAGATAGTCAATAAATATTTGTGTAGCTCATAAAGGAGTCTCATAAGTTACCATGGACTACTGAGAAAGAAAAAGAGCGCAGAGAAATGTCGCTGCTAAATGTTGCTGTAAAAGTCTTAACGGCCTGTCTGAAAGCAGCTTGCTTGCCTTTCACTGAACTTCACACTGACAGGAAACAGTTGTGACTGCTGCAAGAAAGCACAGACTTTTACAATTTCGTATTAAAAACTTGATATATTAGGAGACAGTTATCTATTAATGAGAGGATTGTAATTCCTCTAAGTAAAACTGGCCACTTCCGTGTATTTTACTATTGAATCAATTTGTATACAGCCTTCAAGGAATATACCTGTTCTATAAAGCAACAAGACACCTGTATCAAAAATATCCACTTTTTGATGGGTCGCTAGCTCTTCCCAACATTAGCATGTTGGTTATCAGAGAAGGGAATAAAAAGAGCTTGGAGGGACAATGTAGTCTAGATATGCCTGCCCTCTACCAATTCTGAATTAGCTGAGTTAGAAGCACCTACATCCAAAATCAGATTGACTTACTGTTATTTCATGTTCTTTTCAGGCATAGTCTCAGTCTGTTTTCTTTTTCCCTTTGGTAGGTAAGGCTGATCGGTAGCTCTGAGTTTGCTAAAGCACTTCTATAAATGTAAATGGTGCCAAATATTTGGATGAAAGCTATTTGATATCATGTAAACAAAATATCTGCATAAATAACACAGGAGTTTTCTTTTCACTTATATTTTGGGTGCTTTGCAGATGAATTGAAAACATGTGGTTTCCTGGTTGGAAGATGTTACTCCTTGGTCCTTGGTGTGCATTGTGGTTCCAGGCCAGGCACCAGATCCTTGCTCAGCGCTCTCTCCTAGCCAGGAATGGTTTTTGAAAGAGCTTCTTGATCTGCATTAAGGGTGTAGATCCCAATGAGGCATTCATTTCCTCTTTTTCCTTTCTCGCTCCTTCACGCCAGCAACTATTAATGAACTCAAAATCAATCTGTCTGGTTGCTTGATGAGATTAGGGGACTTTCACTGGTCTTGTAACTGCTCATAGGAAACCAGATGCAGCAATCAGTTTACTGTGAACTCTCTTTCTCTCTCTGTATCTCTGCTATTGATTAAGTAATGCCACCCTGGGGCTTGTTGCTGATAAAGCTGCTTCAGAGAAAGCAAAATGATGGGCCTCCACACAATCCTGGCAATTATTCCCCATCCTGGCACCAGAGCAGAGATGGCTTAACGTAAGCAAGGCAACATGTTGATGCTAAGCAGTCCCTCCTGAGAATCTTGGTTTTAATCTGCAGTAGTATTTGTTGATTTTTCCAGAGGTTAGGCAGGGGCTGGGAGGCTCTACAGGCTATGCCACTGGCTGTTTGAAAGGATTCAAATACCTTGATAGTAGGAATCCAATTCAGCTTTGCTGAGTGTTCCAAATTCCAACTCTTCATATGATCTTAATTATTCTAATTCTGATATACAGAGACTGATGGTTAGTTATGTGTCCATAATGACTCCTGAGGACAAAAGGAGAGTGTTAGAAACAGGAAAACAGGAGCAGCTGAAGCTGGGAGGAAAGAAAATCTGCAGCCCAGAAGAAGCTAGGTATGGGGCCAGGCTTAGGAAAGCCTGTATGGTGTGGAGAACAGGCACACCCTTCCCCTTTCATGAGGCAGCCTGGAGAGGTTGAGAAGGATGAGGGGGCTCATCCTGAGCCTAACAAATGGACACTGGAATCTATACGTGCTTATTGTTTTCTTTTACTGAAAAGTCACATTAACAGCTTTCTCTAGGGGGTCTTCACTTCTTTAGAGACTAACAATCACCTGCATGTGTTTTAAAGAAATAAGTTGACTCTATCACGGATAAAGTTAGCAAGAGTAAAAGTAGGGGCTGGATTCTTTTCTCAGAGTCCTTGTTCCCAGTTTAAAAAGTAACAGCAATTTCTCATTGTTTTCTTTAAATAGGGATAATACAGGGATTGCAGGAGAAATTTGAGTTACTATGCAAATTTATCAGCTCTCTTGGGCAAAGAAAATTAAAGAGGTACTATACAGTATTAGTTAGGATTTATTCTAAGCTGCTATTACAAAGAGAGCCACCCAGTAATATAGAGCTTAAACAAAAAAAGGAATCTCAGCCACTTTATCACAAGGGTTTTTCAGCCAGTGAGAAGATGGACAGAAGCATGAAGCTCACATACAGATTCCTTTTAAAGCACAACCAGGAAATGACAGCGCTTTGTCACATGGCCACACAGCCAGGCAAGGCTCGAAAGTCAGCCTTCCACTGGGCACCAATATTCCCAGATTAAAAACAGGAGTTCTGCTATTAAACGAAGAAGGATAAAATGATATTGGTGGACAATTTGCAGGCTCTGCCACAGGTAGAAGTAAAGTAAGACAAAACGGAGCTCAAGATATCAGTCTGCTTGGATCCAGATAGCAACTGAAGAAAAAAGAGAAGGACTGAAGAGAATGTTGGATAAATAAAAGGAATTAGATAAAGAGAGACAAAGTTGTACACACTGGAAAGTAGGATTGGAACAGGAAAGGAGTATGTAGTCTACTTTCTAGTTTTTAAAAATTCAAGTCCAAAGTAGCTGAAACAGGGCTTCACTTTAATCAGCTGGGATGCTTGATAATAGAAATACCATAAGAAAATTCATTTTAATTGGGCTGGAATTGAAAATGTATCATTCTGTAGCCCTTTATTTTGAAATGCCATTCTTTATTCATGGTAATACCTTTTGTTCTACTTTGTTTCATATTAATACAGCATCTCCAGCTTCTTTATGGTTAATTTTTGCATAACATATTTTTAAAGCACATCTTTTTTTTATATTAACAGATTTCTAGTAGACATCATGTAGTTTGATATTGCTTGTGTATTCAGTCTGATAATATTTGCCTTTTTCTTTATGCATTTAGACCATTTACATGTAATATAGTTATTGATATAATTGATTTGAAGCTTTTCATCCTGCTACTTGTTTTGTGTTTGTTTCATGTGTTCTTTAGATTTATTTCATCATTTTCTGCTACTATTTAGATAAAAGATAAATTTTCTATTATTCCATTTATATCCACAGTTGGCTTATTAGCTGTATATCTTGTTTACTTTTCTTTTAATGATTGTTCTAGGGTTTATAATAGGCACTTAAGTTATCATAGACTGCCTTGAAATAATATTATTCTTGTGTAATGTAAAAAATGAAATGAATGTCCTTACATTTCCCCCTCCTGTTCTTTGTGCTGTTGTGATCATACATTTTACTCCTGCGTATATTACAAAATCCCATTATACATTGGTTTCTTTTTGCTTTGAACATTCATTTATCTGATAAAGAAATTAAAAAGAAAAAAGAAAATATTGACCTCTTTAAGTGCTCTTTTTTGTGTGTGTAAGTCTATGTTTTCATCCGTCATTGTTTTCCTTATGCCCAAACAACTTGTTCCAATATTTCATATAGAAATGATTTATTGGTAATAAATTCTTTCAGTTTTTGTTTGTCTGCAAAAGATTTTATTTTGTCTTCATTTTTAGGGACTTTTTTTTTTTTTTTTTTTTTTTTTTTGAGACGGAGTCTCGCTCTGTCACCCAGGCTGGAGTGCAGTGGCCGGATCTCAGCTCACTGCAAGCTCCACCTCCCGGGTTCACGCCATTCTCCTGCCTCAGCCTCCCGAGTAGCTGGGACTACAGGCGCCCGCTACATCGCCCGGCTAGTTTTTTGTATTTTTTAGTAGAGACGGGGTTTCACCGGGTTAGCCAGGATGGTCTCGATCTCCTGACCTTGTGATCCGCCCGTCTCGGCCTCCCAAAGTGCTGGGATTACAGGCTTGAGCCACCGCGCCCGGCCTAGGGACTGTTTTAACTGAATGTAGCTTCTTTTCTCTTTTTAGTACTTTAAAGATGTTATTCTATTGATTTAAAGCTTGCATAGTTCCCTGCTCTAGTTCTTATTACATAAAGTGACTTCTTTTTCCTTCAGCAGTGTTTAATATTTGTTTAATATTTTGTCTTTATCACCAGTTTTAAGCAATTTGATTACAATATGCCTCAGTGAGGTTTTCTTTGTGTTTATTCTGTGTGGAATTAATTGACCTTATTTCATTTCTGAGTTTATAGTTTCTATAAAAATTTTAAAAACTTGAGCCATTATATTTTTAAAATAATTTTATCCTTTATTCTCTTTTCCCTTTCTTTCTACTGCTCCTGTTACATGTACATTAGACCACTAAGTATTGTCCCCAAATCACTGTGGCTCTGTTTATTTTATTTGCAGTCTTTTTTCTCTGGATGCTTTATTTTAGATAGATTCTATTATTGTCTTCATGTTTACTGATCTTTTCTTCCACAGTGTCTAATCTGTTGTTACTTTCATCCAGTAAAACTATTACTTTATAAACTGTAGTTTTTATTTCTAGGGCAAGGGTTGGCAAACTTTTTTGTAAACAACAAGTTAATATTTTAGGTTTCCCAGGCTAGTTTCCTCCTTTCTGGAACTCTGTCCTACAACATTCCGTAGTCAAAGGTTTCTTGAACTCTGTTCTCTCTCCTTGATTCATGAAGGATGTTATATATTGTTAGGGTTACCTTCCTGAATGCAGTTTAGAAATTTCCTCCAGAAATTTTATCTTCTTTCAGCAATTATTATTTTTTGTTTTTGTTATTTAATGTCTGAAAACAGTTAATTCATACATTTTGTTTAGTTTTCTGGTTGTTTATTATGCTCAGTTAAGCCCAATTTTTGTTACCCCATCATGGCAGGAAGCAGCAGCCTTCTCAGCCCTCCAAAAAGGAGAGGTCACAAGAGAATCCCTGTTTATATTTACATGCAGTTTCTTAATATATTCTTCTATGACAAAATGGCTGTTTAAGCCTCTAACTAATAGGTGTATAATAAATGAAAGAATCCTGGTAGGTTTGGTGATATCTGACCTGTTTCATGGATTGATGCTACTGCAGGTTCAATCATGTTTGACATCATGAGACTAGACAGAAATAGTCGATGTAATCTGAATTTTATAAATGGAAAATTAATGTTCACTAAAATACATTGACCAAAACATTCTGCTGAATACTGGCCAGTTTTATCACATGTGATAATATTAATTATCACATTAATAATTAATATTAATAATATTAATCACATTAATAATATTAAAAATTATTGAAAAAATAATTTTTACTAAAAACTCAAAATGACAAATAGCAAGTATGAATTCAAAATTATACTCATTTCTTTCCACATTAACACTATTTTAAATACATTGATGGTATATATTCTGAATGGACTGCAACTACGAGGGACAAAGGAGGTGTGTTTGTGGGTGAGGGCTTAGTGTGTATAAGCAGGTATTCTAAATGAAGCCTAGTAATTGAAGTTTGATGCATGACTGTAGGGATTCTCCTTTGACTTAAATATTGAGCAGCCACTCAAGTTGTAGCTAAAAGAATAAATATCTGTTCATCTTTGTCTTTTAGTTGCTCCATGTTGGAAGCAGCTAGGACTGGGGAATGTCTGGACATAGAGCTGGCGCTCATCGTCCTGATGGTGAAGGAAGGAGCAAGGTATCTGAGTCATTTTGGAAGGTCTCTTTTTTGACGAACAAGGTACTTCCGGGGGCTCTCTGTAAACGGGCATGTACAATGGGTACACAGCCATACTGCGGCTTCTCTACAGAGGATATTTCAGAGGTTTTGCAGGTGGTCACTATATTGACAACCAATGCATCACTGGTTTTATTAAAAGTGTAAGGCTAGAGTTGTCAAGTAGAGAAGCCAAGATAACAGCAAGGTATATACAAGCTAGAGAGCATGGTTTCCAAAAAAAAAAAAAAAAAAAAAAAACAGAAATCACACACAAAATGATATGCCTACAGTTGTACAGTTGCGATAGTGTCTGTGGTGGGATGGGGGCAAAAGGGCTCAGAACTGATGTTGGGGGGTTAATTTAATTTGGGAGTTGAAGGCTGAGAAATGAAACATGGGAAGTTAGGAGAAAAGGAGTGTGATTGAGGATGGGGTGGAGATCCAGATATGGGAAGGAGCTTGTTAAGTCTGAGGGAGAAAAGACCAATATGAAAGTGCGCAAGTGAGTGAGGCACTTGAGATTGCCTGAAGATGACATGTTCTTAGGGGCTCAGCCATGCTGGACCATAGAAACCATACTATGATCTTGAAGGTTTGCTCTAAGATCAACGGGAAGACTTCAAATGCTTTGGAAACGTAATAGTGCTGTGATCAGATTTGCCTTTTCCTGGAGAAGGGATTGGAAAGAGCTAGGAACAGATGCAGAAAAACGGTGCACAGGGGTGGAAATGGGGTGAGCTTTCCATGATTTGCAAGGGATCTCTGCCCTCCTCTCATCCTTTTGCATGGTCCCACCAAATTAAACACTCTTCTATAACACTTAGGGAATGGTGGCCATATATTAGGTAAGTGGACAAAGAGGAAAAGAGAAAAATGGCACAAGTAACCTGCCCTCACTTCCGCCACTGTCGTCGTGCCCAGTCCTTGACAGGCTCTCCCTGAGGAGGGACCTGATGCATGGTGTGGACGATGCCTCTCATGCGTGGGCTGTGGGCTGTCTTTCCCATGCTGGGGGGAATTGTCAGAGGGAGCAGCCGTGGATATCAGAGTATCATCTTAATGAGTTAGGATATTGTATCAACCTCAGCAGCCTGGTCTGCAGCCAGATCTTTTAAAGTTCCTCTCCCACTCCTGCCTTTTAGAACAAAACTAGGTTTCTACTTCATCTCTACATTGAGTCCTCTTGGAAGCAGAGGACTTTTCTCTGGGAGCTTACTTCCCCAAGATCCAGGAAAGGCAGAAGGCATGACATTAGGGTCTACCTCTCAATGGAAATTTAAACCAAAAAAATGAAAAACTCTAAAACTTTCATAAGGGGTGTAGGGGCATATTAGCTAGTAATACATTCATTTTGATTTACGTTGTTTAGAGGCAAGCATATTGAATATCTGAACCTCAATGCTGGCATAGCCTTGCATTGTGTGTGGTTTTTTTTTTTTTTTTTTTTTTTTTTTTTTTTTTTTTTTTTTTTGAGACAGAGTCTTGCTCTGTCACCCAGGCTGGAATTCAGTGGTGCCATCAAGGTTCACTGCAGCCTCAACCTCCCAAGCTCAAGTGATCTTCCCACTTCAGCCTCCTAAGTAGCTGGGACTGTAGGTGCACACATCATGCCTGGCTAATTTTTTAATTTTTTATAGAGATAGGGTCTCACCATGTTGCCCAGGCTGGTCTCGAACTGCTGAGCTTAAGTGATCTGCCAACCTCAGCCTCCCAAAGTCCTGGAATTACAGGCGTGAGCCACAGCGCCTGGCCAGTGTTTGTGTTTTGTTTTTGTTGTTTGTTTTAGTGCTGAAGAGAAGAAAGAAAATCAGTAAGGAAAATTCCTGTCTAAAGGCTGAAATGTATTTTGTGCTTTTTCTTTCCATCACCCAGGGTTAGATAACCACAAAAGCACTCTTTTATAGCACTTAGGGTAAAAGATACTGTAAAAATATCCTCCGTGAAAGACCTTAGGTTCATTCGAGACCAAAATTATTCCCACTGTACTTAAGCTTAGTTTCCATTTCTCATCTCCAGAAAAGTTGAAAGTAATACTACTTAGAAGCGGTCTGTGGATTGGGGCCAAGCCACAAAACATGAGCTATATGTATAAACCCAAAATAAGCATTTAGAAATTTTTGTAAAAATGTGTGTAACTTTATGTCTATTCCTTTTAATCTAATCACAAAGAATTTGGACTAGTACTTTACACATCTTTAAAGATTTTGTTTCATCTTCCCGGTAACTTATTTCTCTTTCTGTATGTCTGTCTTTCTTTCCATCTTGTCTTGTCTTTTCTTTTTTCTTTCTTTCTTTCTTTCTTTTCTTTTTTTCTTGCTTTCTTTTTCTCTCTTTCTTTTTTGATTTTACAAAAGTATTTGATCCACAATGGATTGGGGAAACAGAAAAAAAATCTTGGCCCTCCCTGTATTATTTGATTTTTTTGCAATTTCTTATAAATCCATAATTATTTCAAATAAGAAGTAAAAACAAAACAGAAATAGGACAAGAATATGTAAATAAAAAGCTGGTCCTTGACCACAGATAGTTAGAGAATCAGTAGCCTTGGACCCAATCAGCTACACATGGGCAGAGCAACTTATAAAAGAGAAAAAACACCTTAAGGTCGTGGTCAGTAGTTATGGCTGGATTCATGGGGATATAATGTTGTGCTACCTTTTTTATCTGTTATGTATTGCTACAATAATACTGTGTAAGAAAAGCAGACAAACAAGCACAAAGCCCTGGGGCATCAAACAATGGACATTCATTTAGCTCACTGGCAGCTCTTCTGGGCTGGAATCTCATGTCTCTGGAGTCAGCTGTTGGCTGTCTGGGAGGAGCGGATTTAGGATGGCCTCTCATGAATGGTCTGGCCCCAGTCCCTGTGGTCTTCTATTCTCCAGCAGACAAGCTTGGCCTTGTTCTTATGACAGTTACAGGGTTCCAAGAGAGCACACAGAGAAATGCAAGCCCTCTCGAGGCCTGTGCTTGGAACTGGGGTGCGGTCATTCTTACTGCAGGACCAGACTGGATTCTAGGAGTGGAGACGTGGGCTCCACTTGAAAGAGCAATGGATAAAGAAAGGGAAAGGATTGGGGCCATTTTGAAACAGCTGACCAGGACGTGGCTCATTGTTTGAGCTTCCACACTCTCCAAGATATCAGGGTGATCTCAGATTCCAGATGTCAGTGCTTGTCATCCCTACCCTAAGGGCTGTTGATGAAATAGTGTCCCTTTCCTTCAAGTGACCAAAAGAGACACAATTAATTGATTCATGTACTCTTCTCATTCACTTGAATGTGGCTTTTAGAATCTTTCAGAATTGGATTTATTTGTTGAAATCTATCAGTCAACACCATAATTATGGACACACAGTAGGTGGCTCAGGAGTCCCACAGCCCCTTCAGGGGGTACTGGACATGCACTGGTGGTTAGAGGTGGTGGTGACCATACCCTCTCAGATATAAATCTTGACCCCTCACAGGTTACTGTGGCCCAGTTACAAGGCCCGAGAGCATCTACTACTTATTGAAAAGCAGATTACAGCCAGACGTTTTTCAAGGAAAACGTGTTCTCCCACATAGGGCAAGTAGCCTTAGGTTGCATGTGGGGTCCTCCAAGCTTCTCTGGGTGAAGACACAGTGTATTTCTGTTAGTTTTGGGGTTATCCATTATAATAGATGTGGTTACAATAATCGAAGTTCTCAGGAATGGCATAAAAGGACGCTAAATGCTTTAGGTCGCATACTGGGTCTGAATTCCAAGCATTCATAAAATCGTATTTTCTATGCTCTCCCATAGTCTTGGAGAAAAGAAGCAGAAGGCATGGGGACTGGGAGTTGTGAGGTACGATGAGGCTTTTGCTGATACAAGAATGATGTCCTCACCCACTGGGCCATAGGAGTGGCCTCCCAGGATCAAAGGACATGGGGAGCCAGCACTGTAGACTGGGTGGGGGTGGGGTGGAATTCCTGACAAGGGAGAAGGTCTCCCTACCTTGGCATTCTCTGAGGTTTGCCTCTGTAACAATGACAAAACTTCCAAAGAACAATTTTGGAACCCTGGGGACTTCAGAAAGGCAGAAGCTATTCATCAGCTTTCCCTCTGCAGTATCTCTGTGCTAGACACTATGATAAGAATGTCACGCAATCATTCTGAACCTTTACCCCATTCCTGTGAGACTCTAGCCACATGTTAGACAGAGCTGAGAATGAAGTTTGTTGGCCAAGGTTCCACAGGAGTCAGTATATAGCTCAGATATGTGACACTGAAATTTATATCCTTATCCATTTCTAACACTCCATGGCCTTGTAAGGATTTGAGAACTTTGGAAAAGGCAGGGGTTAGTTTGGTTTGTCCCAGAGATAAACACAAACTTCCAAGGTGGACAAATCGCACAGATTTGGATACAAGGGAAGGTTGAAGCAGCCGTAGCCAAACCACAGGCCCACCATGAATCTAAGCCATTTTCCTTTGCTGTCCATTGAAGGCACAACAGAACACCTGTAGCCTTCCCAGTGTGCTTTGGTCAACCAAGGAGGACTCAGCCCACTGAAATGCGGCCCCCTAAGCAGACGAAGAAGGGTGTCTGTAGGGGCCAGTAGAACAAGCTTCGGGGGCCTCTACGGAAGTGGGATTTGGAGATTGATAAGCTCCCAGGGCTTCATAAAGGAAGAATTGCTCATTATACAAGTCCAGTGAAAGGGAGCTTGTGTGTACAAGAGCAGGCAGGGGAGGAAACTATGCACTAAGGAAATGTAAACAGGTCCTAGAAGTCCATCTGGTTGGTCATTCTGGGACAGCAACAGCAACCTGCCTGGCATGAAAAGGCCCCCAACATGGAAGCTGAGACATGGGCAGAGTTCAGATTTGAGAGAATGGTGCCCTTCGGCTTCCCAAAACCTCAGTTACCAGGACCAAGACAGGCCATCAGAAGGTCAAGCCTGAGAATAAGGTCAGCTTGAGGATGTCACGTGATGATTCCTCAGTTCCCCCAACGGAGGACTATATTAGTTTCACCCCCCACATAGGCCTGAATCACTGTTGATTCAAGCAGCATGATCAAAATGTCCAGATATTGATAGCAGAAGGCTTTGGGGCAAGGAGACAGGAAATCCAGATGGTTTTTTTAGTTGAAAAGGGGGAGAGATTTTTCTCGTTCCTGGTGTATTCTCTGCCTCTACTCTGCTTTCATGCAGATCCAAGGTTTCAGAAAGAAGGTCTGTCGAACTCTATTTAAATTGTTGTTCTTTTCTGTTGTAGTATTTTGAATCAGTAAATTGTCACAGCTTTTATTGGATGGACCCAGGAAATCATGCAACTGGCTGGAATTGCAGGAGATATTTGAGTTAGACACGTCAGAGGACTTCCTGGCCTGAAGGGCACCAGCATGAGGGAATAAAGTTGTTTCTGTCGCTGTCAGACTTTGCTCTTTTTCTCTGCCCTTTTCCTCTCTCTTTGAAACATTTTTTTCTCTTTCCTCCTGCATTTCACTCACTGATTTCAGCCAGAATGAAGAAAGAGCTTCATTACTATGAACTTGCTTGTGGCTGGAGGAATTGAAGTGGAGATGCTGACTCCCGTGAGCTTGGAGACTGCAGGGATGACAACCTTATGTTAAATTTATGTGTTCTCATTTTTGTTGAGTATGACTATATTTCTGTACATTTTATTTCACCCTTTAAACATTTATGTTCTTGTGTTATGATTAATTAAGTGTAGTAAAATGGAGTGTTTGCAAAGTTAAAAAAACCCTCACTCCTTTGGAGTCTTTGTACTTCATGTTCTTTTTGCTCTTGCCAATCCTTATTCTCTTTGCTCTTTTCTTCGATTTGTCACCTTTCTTTATTCCTTCCTTTTGTTCCTCTGGGCCAGTCCTTCAATCCTCACTCCATTAAAGGCCTTGCTTATGCAGAATACTTTCAAGGCAACGGGGGTTTATTCCAACTAGATAATCAACTCTCCTCTCTTCTCTTCCCTCCTCTCCTCTCTTTTTCTCTTCTCTTATTTTCACTAATTTCATCTCCTTCTGTTTCTTCATCTCATCTGATACCTCCCATCATATGTTTTGTTTTTTGAGATGGAGTCTCCCTTTGTCACCCAGGCTGGAGTGCAAGGGCGTGATATCGGCTCACTGCAACCTCTGCCTCCCAGGTTCAAGGGATTATCCTGCCTCAGCCTCTCAAGTAGCTGGGACTACAGGTGCGTGCCACCACACCTGGCTAATTTTTGTACTTTTTAAGTAGAGATGGGGTTGGCCAAGCTGGTCTCAAACTTCTGACCTCAAGTGATCCACCCTCCTCAGCCTCCCAAAGTGTTGGAATTACAGGTTTGAGCCACTGTACCGGCCCCTTGATATGTTTTATCAAGATAATAGCAGTGACCACCACAGTCCATCTGGAATGTCACAAACCAAGGGAAACCCAGTGAGAGAGGCCAGCAGATTTCCCCTGGCCACAGGTGCCTATTCGGTCAGCTAGGAAGATGAGTTAGGAGCTAAGAACATTCTTGGATCATCCTCTCTGATGTGCAGGCCGACAGTCTTAATGAAGTAACAGGAAGTATGAGAAAAATTTACCCCCACATTTTATTGCTTAAACCTTCCTATACTTAATTCTGAATCAGTCAGAAGAAAGGCTTTGTAGAACGTGATTTTAAAGATGCCTCAATACATGGTTTAGAAAATTTACTAAGTGCTTCTGAAAAGGACTTACAGCTACTACTGAACAAACATTCATTTATCTAAGTCAGGATTTCTCAAACTTCAAAGAACATGAGGCACACTTGGTGGGCTGACTAGACTGCATTTTCCCAGGCCTCACCTCTAAAGGGCCTGGCTCAGGATATCTGAGAAAGGAGCCAGGGAGCTGCATATTAAACAAGGTCCCCAGGTGATTCTGAAGCGAAGGTTCACGGACTGCACTCTGAGAAGCCGAGTTGAAATGAATAAAAGCTGTCATTATTCTTGAGATGAAGGTGAGGAAAAAAATCGTGACTACTCGCTGATATTTCACAAGTGTTGAGTGCTCGCTGTACGTAAAGTTCTGCGCTAGGCACTGAGTGGGAGGCGAGGAAATAGAAGCCGAGGTCCGTATCAGCAGTTCTCCATCTGTCTTTAATTACTCCTCCAAGTTTTGAAACGGGGCTAATTTATCCATGTCACAGTGTGCTTGGGTACCCACTTCTGCATTCACTTTCCTAGGCTTCCTGCATTCGGTGTTTGACTACTGTGTAAACACAGAAACTAATCAGGAAAATAAGGTAATACTTATATTATTAATGGTAGTAGTAATGGTAGGAGTATCTGAACGCAGGTCCTGGGCTGTGTCCAACCCAAAGATGTCCTACAGTCTATATGAAAATGATGCTAAACACATTTCATAGCATGGCCTTTCTTTTAAAATTCTTTGAAAGTAGGAAAGACATCATGCATGCCTCCCTCTAGCCTTTGATCAGAAATGGTGTTGGCATGCCTGCCATTCTGCTTCTGACCACAGCTGGGATCTCGGAGCAGGGATCTCAGGGCTGCATCTCTGAGGTGGACCTAAGCCCCAGGGGCTCCCACTGGGAGAGTCCTTTTGATTGCTTTAAAACTCCTCAGCAGTCACCCTGACTGCATGAGATCTGCTTCTTGCCTTCCTCTCAATTATGGGTTAGTAGTCAAAGATGAGTGGAATGTTCTTGTTGCACGTCTCAGGGCAAGATAACTTCCTTCCTTTCGTTTCACCTGCAAACTGTGCACACCCAGCCTGGAGCCAGGCTGGTGAGATGCTCTGAAACATCCGCAGGCTCCTGAGAGGCAGAGGCTGCAGCAGCACAGCTCTTCAGTCCTCAGGAGTGTGTAGCTGCCAGGTGGGGGCATCAGGACTGGGGAATGTGTGTGTGTGTGTGTGTGTGTGTGTGTGGTCACAGCTGTGCCCATCCCTGCCCCAGTGAAAGCTATGGATTTAATGCCCAAGAGTACTCGATGAATCAAATGCAGGTATGGATTGTGGACCCTAGAAAGCCCGTCCATGTACTCCAGGTAAGAAATGCTGGTCAAGGTGAAGAAGAAGTATCTTTGTATTTCTTGAATATAAGTGGAGGACAAGGCCTAGAAAAGGCAGCTCTCAGAAAGCTGAGTGAGTCACAGAGGTGATCTCGAAGTTCCACGGACACTGGGAGTTCCTTTATGTGATATTTTAATGGTTTTCACTTGGATCTGACAGAGATCAAAATGTGCATGCAAAAAAAGTCATTATTTATTAATGCATGCATAATATTTAATCACTTTTGTCCATTCAAAATATATTATACACATACATTTTTGAGTGCCTATTAGTGTATTGCATAGGACTAGGATGGAGGAAGGAATTACTATTTATCAATCAATTTTAGGTTGAGTCTTTTAGCTCATTCATTGCTTTTCACAATGATGCTGATGTGTTTATTTTTTACCCCCATCTTACAATGAGGGCATAAAAGCTGAGAGAGATCAGATTACTGAGCCAAGATCATGTAGCTTGTGACAGTGGTACTGGCCTTGATTTCAGAAAGCCCTTGTTCTTTGCCCTCCGCCCTCTGCCCCCTGCCCCATGGCCTTGAACCACTCTCCTGTCAGGGTCCATGAAGGAATCACAGAACTGAGCGCAAAATACAACCCCAGGTGTGCCTCATCTGGTCCTCCCAGCAACCAGCCCGACTGGCAGCTGCAATCAGAATCACATCCCTATTGTAGAGAAGCCAAGTGAACATTTCCAGTTAGTGTCAGGGACGGTGCCAGCACCCAAGCAACTGTATGCCTACCCTGTGTGCTCTCCACTGCCACTATTATCTTACATTCTTACTGTGGACACCCACTACCTTCTGCAAACACATCCTGCTTCCGGCCAGTCCCTCCCACTTCCCTGCCCGCTCGGCTCCGAGGAGCATGTCTCTGGTGTCTCACAGGATGGGGGCCTGCAATGCCTCCCTGACTCCAGGTGTATGTCCAAGGAGGTAACACCCTCCTCACTATTCATCACACAACAAAAAAACTCTTTGGGAAAAAATAAATTAAATCCAGACCAAAAGAAAAAAAAAAGCAACCCTTTCCTCCAAGTTAATTAATTTGAGCACTATTTTCAGGAAAAGCGTTTCTTAAATCCCTATCGCTGAAGGCAATTTTCTTGCCACAATCACTCAGTGTTCCTGACAGAAAGGAGCGTAATCACTCCTTGACAGAAGGTGACTGGCAGAAAGAGGGCTGAGGGGAAAGTGAGTTTCTATAGCCATGGAGGGGCTGCAAGTGCCTCACAGGACACCCTGCCCCCAAGGAGGCTCAAGTGCCTGACCAGTGAGGTCTCTCTGCAGGGCATGTTGACTGCTGTGTGTGTGTCGGCGGGGGGAGGTGGGAGGCGTGTGTGTGTGTGCATGTGTCTGTGTGTGCATGTGCCTGTGCACATGTGTGCATGTGTGTGCATGCACGTGGGAGTGGTGTGCTGGTAGATGGAGAAAGCGGCAGGATCTTTGCCGCCACAGGGATCCTGGGCACACATCAGATCCTTGAGACAGGGTACAGGGTCGCTGGCCTCCTGCAGGCCGGTTTGCCTGGGCCACACATGCTGGTATGTGCAGGGGTCTGCTGAACTCAAGGCTCTACCACACATTGGAGGGCCACACGTCCTTGGTTCCCTCCATGCTTACTTTTGTGCCTCAGCATCCTTCCACCTGCAAGTCCATGTGCAGCTGGGCTCTCTCTTGGGATTGGAATCAACTGTTATTGATGGGAGCGGTGTGATGGAGCTTTCCCCACACCTGGAAATGGGGGTAAAATGTACGATCAGCATGGGGGAGCATGCCATTTCTCCTTCTGCTTGGAGGCAGCCAGAAAACTGTCTCAGCCCCAGTGCCCTTAGTCATTAAGAGTAATAATAGCTTCCATTAATCAAGCAATCAAGCACTAGGCTAAGCATTTTATGTGTTTGCATACATTATTTCTTATAATCTTTCAACAACCCTGAGAAGTTGCCTTTCTAATCACTAATTTACAGATGAGAAAACTGAGGCTCGGGGGGAACATGACTCATGCAATTCATGCAACACAGCCAGAACTTGATCCACAGAATACATTACTGTCAAAGCCCTGCTCTTAACCAGTCCGCTGTGATGCAGCCTGCTATCCAGGTTAGGCACTCCTCAGGCCATGGGCTGATGCAAAAGGAATGGTGGTCCCTGAATGGTTTTGACTGGGAGGACCTTTAGAATGAGGGGCTTCTTCTGTCCTCCAGAACCGAAGATTTATCTGACTTTGGATAGGGCAAGTATACTTGTCCTTCCCCAGCTAACAGACAGAATTCACTCCTTCACTGGTGGGTGAAGTGATGCTGATGAGAGAGAGTCCTGTGAATACCAAAGCAACAACATCTGAATGTACCTGTGTGCACTGGGGCTGAGGTGAAGAACAGCAGCTGGTAGGCAAAGGTCCACGGGATGCCTTTGCTCCTTGCCAGCATGCTTACATCATCTTTGAGGCTCGAATGATTCAAGAGCAAATTAAGAATAAAACACTTGCCTCTCTGGGTTTTGTGAGCATTAAATAAAATAATATATGTAAATGGCTGAACACAGTGCCAGGCTTAAAGAAGTGTTCAGGAAAGGGTAACCAGCATTATTAATTATTTCCTTTTCCAGGTGGTAAGTAGCAAAGCTGCAGTAGTTCCTGCTGCACATCCGCACCCGTAAGCACCAGGGCTTGGAGCCAGGTGTGTCTAGATCCCATCTGGACCTGCCAGACTTGTGACATTGAGTACCATACTTCCCTCTCTGAGACTCACGTTTCTCATTTGCAAAAGGGGAAGTTCATGGTCTCTACCGTCTAAGGTGGTGTGTAAGAAAAGGGAAAGAGGGGCTGGGCACAGTGGCTCATGCCTGTAATCCCAACACTTTGGGAGGCCAAGGCAGGTGGATCACAAGGTCAGGAGATCGAGACCATCCTGGCCAACATGGTGAAACCCTGTCTCTACTAAAATACGAAAAATTAGCCAGGCATGGTGGTGCGCACCTGTAGTCCCAGCTACCTGGGAGGCTGACGCAGGGGAGTTGCTTGAACCTGGGAGGCAGAGGTTTCAGTGAGACGAGATTGCACCACTGCACTCCAGCTTGATGACAGAGTGAGACTCTGTCTCAAAAAAAAAAAAAGGAGAAAAGGTAAAGAGGAAAGAGGAGAAAACCCATCTAAAGCACAGCACAAAGTCATGGTACCGAGTAGGTGCTCGATAAATAGCAGCTATTATTATAATCATCATGATTATTATTGTACTGCTCATGCATCAAATCTGTAGGAGTTGTCCAAGTTCCTGTTGAAACCTAGGAGCTGCAGAGAGTATCTTCATTGCCTGGAGATGAGAATATCAGCACAATTCATAGTTCATTAGAGGAAGCGGTGTGTTGCTAAATGAGTCCCCCAGGAGTTAAGGACACTTCTAAAAATTGTTTCAAGTCAGTCTGTGGAGTATAAAGCAAGGACAGAGAACAGTCTTTTCCTCAGGCCTCTTTTGTGCTCATGTTTTGACTTTGGTCTGAGCACAGCTTCCATCTGAGGAGGTGCCTGTCTCCTCTCTTCTCCAAATCACATGGATTGGGGATGCTTGACTCTGGGTCCTTGCACGTCACCTGAGAAGTATCTGCTACTAAGAGCACAGAATGTGATCACCTTGCACTGGCCCCATGCTTTATCCATATCCCTCAGCCTTTTCTCTCAGACCAAGCCAGATTGAAAGGTTTTTGTGTTTCTAGTCCTTCTTCTCCTATATCCTACATTTATTTATTTAAATTTTATGCCCTTCTCCATTTGGAATACATTTGTCTTCAATCAATCCATCTGCACACGTTTGTCTAATTCAGTGGCTCTCAACCTGGCATATGTTTGAATCACTTGGGATAATTTAAACATAGGAATCTGGGTTGAGGGTGGGAAGGAGGGGTTTTGAGTGTCGGTTTCTCTTTTAAAGATTCCCAGGTAACTATGCAACCCCATTTGAGAATTAGTAATCTAGTTCTTTCTCTGTGTTGGCAAAAATACCAGCCTTGCAAGATTGATGAGGAGATGCAAACTGAGTCATGTCTGTGGAAGCTCCTTGTCAGCTATACAGCAATATACGTACATATGTCTCTTGTTGCCTTTGGCTTTTAGACAGATTTACACGTTGGCTTCCAGATGCACTGCTGTAGGTGAGCAGTGAACATGGTTTTTGCTGTGCAGTCCTCATCTCCCCACTTGCTGCTTTCCACAACCTCCGTTCGTCTGTTCCTCTCTGACTCTCCCTGGGCAACTTGTGTGGGTCTCCATCTGCCTCAGGGTTTCTCCCCAGCCTGGCTGACTTCAGAGGTGGCTTCATGCTGCAGATCCATGGAGCAGGACACAGCCCTCAAATTCATGTGGCCTGTAAACTGATATAGTTACTGAAATGAAATAGGTTACTGACAGGGAGGAGGGTGGCCCTCTGTGTCCTATCTTGTCCACCTAGGGCACTGCTACGTGAAAGCAGGCCTTTTGGCCAGGTCTACCAGATGATTAACAAACACTTGCACAGAAACCAGCACCTTACTGCTGTGTTCATCAAATCAGACAGTGCCTTTGTCAAATCCACTGTCTCACAGTGTTGGCCTGTCCCTGATTCCACACGTGAAATCAATTACCACATATTAGGGGATGTTTAACACTTTAATGGAGCATTTTTCTCTATCATTGTTTGCATAGAGGGGACATGAGAAATCATTACCAAGTGACCAGCAATGGATTTTGTATTGGCAGAGAGGAGATACTGGAGCCTAGTGAAATGAATTCAGAATGCCCTAGGGAACTTTACAAAGTCCCTATGCAGAGGCTCCCACTGGCTGAAGGGGTTGAGAGAGCTGCATGCGGACTGAGGGTTCACTGGACAATTCTGAAAGTCCATGTGCAAATCTGGGGAATGCCAATCACTTCCTCTGAATCTCATAGATGTACACCTCAGCTCACATTCACGTTCTCCAGCCATCCTGCCTGGTGCTGGCTTTTGCTCACGGTAGGCTTCACACAGCACATTGTACACCTGAAAAGGAATAGTGTCATGCTTGAAGGGATGGTAACATGGCTTGACTGTGTCACCACCCAAATCTCATCCTGAATTGTAGCTCCTATAATCCTCATGTGTTGCGGGAGGGACCTGGTGGGAGGTGATAGAATCATGAGGGGCAGGTTTTTCCCATGCTGTTGTTGTGATAGTGAATAAGTCTCATGGGATCTGATGGTTTAACAAAGGGCAGTTTCCCTGCACATGCTCTCTTGCCTGCTGCCATGTAAAATGTGCCTTTGTTCCTCCTTCATCTTCCAACATGATTGTGAGGCCTCCCTAGCCATGTGGAACTGTAAGTCCATTAAACTTCTTTATAAATTACCCAGTCTTGGGTATTTCTTCAGAGTCATATGAAAATGGGCTAAGAGACATGGGCTTGAAATCAGACCATAATGACGTGAATCCCAGCCCCAGTCACTTCATGGCTGTGGGGCTTCAGACAAGTCACCCAACCTTTTTAAACTTCAATGTCTTCACCTATAAAATGGAGGTCCTACCCAATAGGACTGCCCTCGGAAGAAATAGAATTAGAAGAGTTCAAGCATATGAAAGCATTTAGTTCTGTGCTTGGTACTGCTTCATAAGCATCAATAAATGTTTTAGAATAAAAGTTTTCTTCTCTCTCTTCCTTTAATCACAGAGCCACTTGTCCTTCAATCATACTAAGTATCTTCTCAGCAATATCATTTCTGGAGTCAGCTCTTTCTCTTCCTCTCCCTCCTCCACCCTTGTCAGCAAAGGGGTTGGCCGGGCTTATCTCTCAAATCCTTCCTAGCTCCGGTCCTAAATGTGGCTGGTGAATTCAAATAAACACATACACATACACCCCCGCCTCTCTTACATGCACAAAGACAAAGAAAACGGATGAAGGTTAATTTTTTTGGCCCCTTCTCATAATGACTCATCCATAACGATTTCTACTGGTTGTATTTTCTTCTGTGACAGAAACAATTTACTGCATTCTTGCAGAGCCCATTTTCTCAGCGTGATCTAGTTGTGTGGTGGTTTGGGAAGTAATTTACTGATATTTTGCTTCAAAATAGCTTACAAAGACAAAGGGGTTTTGTTGACACCAAGGTGCATTCCTTATGGGCTGGAAAAACAGGATAAAACCATTTAAAAAGTAAAAACATGGTATTATCATCGCTTTGAACTTCAGTTGTAAATCAAACACCCCTAGTTGAGACTGGCCTCTCCTCCCCTTCATTTCTGCATCTTGCTCTGTGTGCCAGCAGTGGATTGTTTTTCTGCATGGGCAAATTCACATTCCATCTTGTCGGAAGCAACTTTCATATTTGATTATATTCCGCATCCTTGGAATGCCAATGTATGACTTTCTTCCATTTCTCACCTTTCACTCTATGAAAAGCAAGCAGCCATTGCAAGGCCCGTAACTAAGCAAGGTCACAGAGCCCTCGCCTCCCTGGGTTCTGTCCTTGGTCCCAGCTCCTTTTTTCCCTTGGGCATTCCTCAGCCTGGTAGTATTGATTCTACAGTAGTTCCCCCAGTCCTCTGTTCAGGCTGCAGACTAGAGAGCTGCCTGGAGGATCCTTACTGGTCCCTGGCTTTGGGCAGAAGTAGTGATGCTGTCCTCCTCATCCTCATCCTCTCCAGGGAGGGAACATCCTCAGCCTCTCTGCATAATCCGCTCCAGCCTGAGCTCTCCAAATTAGACAGGATTTAGGCTTCGTCTTGGTCTTAGAGTTGGCAGGCATTTGTTATTGGTTTTGCCCAAGGTTTTATACTCATTTTAAGATTAATAATGATTTTAGAATTTTATAATGGGCAAGGTTTATGATCATCAGTCTAATCCTATAAGCCTAAATCCTAAACCAACATGAATTATGCTCAGGGTGGCCTAAGCAGCTGCACAGATCTTTGATTTCCTGAGTAGTAGACATGAGTAGGGAGGAGACGGCAGCAGCTATTGTCAGCTCCACACTGTGCCCTCCCTGACTGGGGGGGCCTGTGGAAATTGACTTCTAAAAGAGAGGGCTCCAAGGCCCTAACATAGGTTATGTTTATTAGTAGGTTTGCTTAAGTTGCACTTATGAAATTAGAACATGATTTCCTCTAGTTTTTCAAAAACTGTTAGGTTATTATGCTGAATTTCTGGGCATTTTGGAATCTACATTTAACCATTTGCTCATTCCCAAGCATCTGTGGAAGACCTACTATGTGTAAGATGCTGTGGTAGAAGCTTCAGAAAAGATTTTTTTCAATGGCCACTACCTTGGAGATGCTCCCAGTTTAGTGGGGGAGGGCAGTGTTCTCAGACATGTAAGTATTAAAGTTATATTCTTTCTATATTTGTTATTTTCTGCTCCTTTAGCTGACTAGATGGAGCTCAGGTGGTTGGGCTTCCCACATGTCACTGAGTTAACATGAGTAACGTTCCCATCTGCATTCATTTCTGATTCCTGACATCTTGACTGTTTCTTTCCTCTTTCTCTTCCTGCCAACATGACATAAGAAGATATACATTTATTGGGCCGGGCACGGTGGCTCACGCCTGTAATCCCAGCACTCTGGGAGGCTGAGGCGGGTGGATCAAGAGGTCAGGAGATCAAGACCACGGTGAAATCCTTTCTTTACTAAAAATACAAAAAAGTTAGATGGGCGCAGTGGCGGGCGCCTGTAGTCCCAGCTACTACTCGGGAGGCTGAGGCAGGAGAGTGGCGTGAACCCGGGAGGCAGAGCTTGCAGTGAGCCGAGATCATGCCACTGCACTCTAGCCTGGGTGACAGAACGAGACTCCGTCTCAAAAAAAAAAAAAAAAAAAAAAAAAGATATACATTTATTTCTAAACCCAAGTGCCCAGAAATGACCCATCAAACTGTCTTAGGAGAGGTCACATTTCAAAAATGTAGTCTAGAATCCTGCCTGTCTCGTTTTTGTCTGTCCTGATTTCCTTGTAGCCTGGGCATGTGCTAATTTGTTCTGCATTATCCTGTGACAACTGGGTTGCAAGGACAGAACGTTAATTCTCTATTAGTCAGGTCTCCAGAGCTATGTAGTCAGGTAAAAAGTCCAGTGGGTCTTCAGATAGGATATTTCAGGCCCAAATTGTATCACTTTCACTCACCTACTGCCCAGACCCACAGCCAGCACCAGCTTCGTTGAGTGGCCTGGGAGGGACAGCACCAAAAGGACGCTGACTGTGATCACACAGTTTAGCACTGGACCTCTTCTGGGCTACTTGGCCAAATTAAGGCCATTATCTTCCTTGTTCTTCTTTCATGAAGGCTGCTGAGCTCAGCTAAGTGGCCCTTGGACCCTGTGGAGAAAGCAGACAGTCTTCTTGATCTGCCAGGAAGCCCGGGAGAGACACATGTCTAGTTAATAATAGAATGAGCTACTTGACAAGGCGCTTTTAATTTATTAGAGGGATGCCTCACATAGCAGGTGGTTGGTACTAGGGAGGAAAAAAATGGGGAAAATTGTTTCTATTTTGCATATGGCATTGGCTTGTGAAGCAACTTCCACCCCAATCCCTTTGACCCTTTTGTAGCTCAGCTGACCAATGGGGGAATAATTATGTATAGTGCCCCTTCCCTCCTCTAACTGAGATCAATGCATTTTATTTAACTGACGTCACCCCATCATATTACAACATTTAGAATTTGTCTTTATGGCCTTCCTTATACCCCAGGAAGGGCTCTTGAGGGCAACGCAAAAGGGCAGCTTTGGGTGTTGAACAGGGGTCTCCATTAATTTGGGGTGAACTGAGTGTCAGAAAATTGAGTTTCAAGGGCAGCCTATGAAACTTGTCAATTTCAAGCTGTCTGCTATGGAACCAAAGCTTCCCTCGTTGCTGGATTTTGGAGGCTTGTTTACGTTGGTTTATGTAATGGCTACAGTCCCCCAGGTAGATCAAGTAATTTCTTCATTTAGAACATCCTAAATTGTATGACATTTGAGAGATTTCCATGACCTTGTCAAGGGCAAATGCTCACTTTATTGCTTTTCCTTACTCTTTGCTTAAAGACAACAGACTGCTTTCTCCCTCACGGCAACTAGAAGTGAGTGGAAATGACCACAGATGTTTTATGATGCTCAAGCCCTTGCAGTTGTACTCCCTAAACTGGCTAATAGCTTCTCTCCTGTGTGTTCTTGTTCTCTCTTCTGTAATTTTTCCTCCCATTTTCTTTCCAAGTCAAAATCTTTGCCCTTTACGTGAAGCATAATAATACTTAGCATTTATGCAACATTTGGCATTTTTAGGGTCTCGAATGATCAATAATGAGCTAATCCACACATGGTGATGGTTGTGCAGCAGGTTAACTGTTACCCCATTGCACAGATGAGAAAACCAATGTCCCAGTACAGCAACTCCCAATCGAAAGCCAGGCAACCCTTGCACATCCAAGCCCCTGGCTCCCAGGAGTAAAATCAAGAGAGAAAGAGGGATCAGAAGTTAAATTTTCCCTACATGCTTTCTTTATTATAATTTAACCTGTTCCCATTTTCAACTATTTCTTTAATGACCTGCCTGAGCCATAGAGAATTCCAGGCCAGTTCAACAGGAAGCTGCCTGCATTCCACTTCCAGTGCCACCCATGACTTAATAAGCCCATCCTCGCTCCTGTCACCCACATCATCAATGGAAGTTGTACATACTTCAGGACTCAGGACACATTCCTCCCCAGTGCGTCTTTCTTGGCTTCTTGGGCTGACAGCTGGCTGGTTATCACAGTCATCTGAGTGCACCCACCTTCTAGGGCAGTCTCCTAGGCTATATTTTGTTAGCTTATTTATGAGGATGTCACATAGGCAGAATCAACAACCTTCCTGTACTTGAGCTCTAATATGTTTATTGTGTCATCACTTCTACAAGAATCATCTTTTTCTTTGAGGTAGGAGTAACCTGGATGGGTCAGACACAATGTGCTTCTTTCAAAGCCACATTGGTATTTCCCAGCACTCTGCGGTTCGTCTGTCTCCCAATTGATTCTGTTTTGATTTGCCCTGAGAGCTTTCTCATAGGAAAATTAGATTTTGTTATCAATCTCTAACTTTCCAAGTCGCCTTCCTGCCTTTTTAACACATACATTGCATTTATTTGTTTCTTGTCTTTGGAAACCTTATCCAGTCCTTCATGAATTCTCAAAAACAGGATTTGTTGAAACTACAGTTCCATCAGTCAATTTTTAATGACATGTCCACTAAGTTATAAGACTGTGGATGGCAAGGGCAATATTTTATTTGATTTTTTAAAAACATTTTCCATGGTGCTGAATACTATGCCCTGGCATATTCACAGGTGCTTAAAACCTGTGTGAAATGCATCTGCCCAGCCCTGTAAGATACTAGGTCCTCTGGGGAATACTGCAGAATATATTATCTTGTCCAACCTTCTAGGAATTTTCAATGTAGGTGGGCAAGCAAGTCTTACATCCGTGAAACTTTTAGAAAATAGTAAATGACAATATGATCAAGGACCAGAACGGACAATAAAGACTGTGTGTATAATGCTCCAGTAAGTAAGATAATTGACAGTGGGATCTTATAGTTGGCTAAACTGGCACTGTACTCCAAGTGCAGCTGCAGACAGTGGAGGGTGGGTCTCAATTTGGGCTTTGGAGTCAGACAGATTTGGATTTAAACCTGAGCCTTCTGCAATCAAGTAGCTGTGT
This sequence comes from Rhinopithecus roxellana, assembly GCF_007565055.1. NCBI lineage: Eukaryota > Metazoa > Chordata > Mammalia > Primates > Cercopithecidae > Rhinopithecus > Rhinopithecus roxellana. Next base: position 65,982,310 of record NC_044563.1, on the reverse strand, counting down.
GATTCAGACAAGTTGCTTAACCCTTGTAAGCCTTGGGTTACTTATCTGTCATATAAGAATAATCTTCTAATAATGCATTCCTCTGAGGATGTAGACTCCAACAGGAAAGAGAGTGTTGTCTCTTTTGTTCACTGCTGTATTCCTATTGGCTAGAAGACCAGTGCCCATTAGTTGATGCAATCAACCTCACCAGGTTTTCATTAGTTTAGGTAATATACATAAATTAAAAATTGTATGCAGTGCTCAGCATAATATATGCTCAGTACAATTTTAAAATCATTATTGTAGCTTCACTTGGGTTTGGCAGTACCTAGACTTCTGGCCATGTATACCTTGAATTCTGTTTCCTGTAGCAATGAGCCCATAGCCCTTCTAAAAGAGTATCAGGTCTGTAGAAAGCTGTCTATACATTGTGACCTGCTTCGTGTATTTCCTCAATGACTTCACCTTACTATTGTATCTTCATTTGTTCGTTTAAATCTTTTGAATCTGGATTTCTTTGTTATTTTCCTCCAGATTTTGTGACTCACTTGAATCATGTCTTTTTCCATTGCCTTTCTGGCATCCTGATGGTTATAGGTGATTTTCTTATGAAATACCAGTGCCCACTGTGAGACCATGGGACACAGCCTGAAGCTCTTCTCGCTCCTGGATAACTAGCTAATAGTTCCCCGGAAGGAATGTCCTCAGGCCTCCTGGGGAACGGGAAGGACTCCTTGGCATTTAAACCTTAGTTATTTAAAGTTGAAGACAGGGATAACCTACATGAGAGACAATATTTTCTTGAGGAGTACAGACTTGGGGTCCAGGCTCTGCCATTTGCTAGATGTACAACTTTGGAGAAATTAACCTCTTTGGTTTTCCATTTCTTTTTCAGTTAAACTGTGGTGAAAAAAATACCTGCCAAATAGGGTAATGGTCAGTGTTAAGAAAACCTATGTGTGCAAAGCACACACATATATATATATTTTTAAATGTTTTTTTTCTGTTTCCTGTTTTCAGAAACCATGATCAAAGCATTCATAAGTTATCCAAAAGGGATCCATTGGTCCTGAAGTCACTTTTCACACATAAAGAGGAGGATGCTCAAAGAACCAATTTCTTGCCACTGACCTCTAGGTGTGGCTAGTACTTTCAGGCACTGCAGGGGGCTGGCTGCTGCAAAGGATACCAAAGACTGTGAGATTCACACTCTAAGGAGCCAAGACTAACAGCAATACATGAAACTACAGTGAGCAGCACAGATAGCAGTTAATGAGAGCTCAATTAGGTGGTGCAAAACCTAAGTACTGAGAGGAAGGTCAATGAGAGCTGGGCGTGCTAGAAAGGGTTTGACTGCAGATGCCCTGGAGGCTTCCCCAGGTGTTGAAAAAGTACACTTGAGGGAGGAGATAGGGTGAGGCTTTTGTTGGCAGTGGACTGAAAAAATAAAAATAAAAAGATTTTCTTGGAATCAGGCCCACCAGATGACTTAGGGATACTATAAAAATGAGGCCATACTCACTACCTGGAAGTCAAGAGACCTCAGCAGCCCAGGAGAAGGCCATGGTGGGAGCACATGAAGACTAAGCTGGGACCCGCTGTAGAGGCAAAAATCAATACCCGGCACTCAATGCCCAGATGCAGGTGGGGTTCTGGCCATCAGGGGGCACTGTAGCAGAAGCCCTGGAGCCCCAGCCGTGTGTAGTCAGGACCACTGCATTTCAGGACTCCAGGGAGTGCCATTCATGTGGCATGCACTGGGAAAGTGCCACCTAAACTCAGCACAAAGTGGTGGCCCTGAGTGTAGTTCATCCTGCATGGTAGTGTCTTCTTCAGTCAATGTAAACCCTGGGAAGATGCTATGTGTAGTGAAATATTCCTGCAAACTCTATCGAAACATGTCAGTTTGCCTTGATCAGCACAAGATGAGTGTTCAATAAAACAGTGTATAAGGTTAATTACCAGGGCATTCCATATAGTGCAATCACTTTGTTAGTATCACAACCTTTTATATGTCATGTGTGACAACACTGCAAAGTGGTTTGTGCTGTTCATTAATTGTAACTTGGAACTTCCTTCATCTCAAAGTGGGCTTTTAGAGGCCCATGTCCCCCAGATCCTGAGTAGGTGGAGATTGTTTTAAAAGGGGGATGGGAGTGACAGTTTCCCCACTGTCCTCACTAACATGCTTTTTAATTTTGTCCCTTTCTTCCTTCTCTTTTGTCTTTATCCTTCCCTTTCTTTCTCCTTTCCTTCTTTCCTTCTGTTGACAAAGGTGAAATGAGTAAGATGTCTTTTAAGGAGCTCTGGGTGACTGCACTACCTTCTACTCTAGAAAAATAGAATGGAAAGGGGTTGGCTGCAGAAACCGGGAACTCGTCTGATCCCTACATGTATTCTTCCCTTTTCCTTGTTCTGTGGTATTTCTCATGCTGCCTTTATGCCTTTGATTCCAACTTTTGTTTTTATGGATTTTGTGTATGCTGGAATTCAGATGCTTTCAAAATTTTTTTGACTGAAGCACACTATGAAATAGATGTTATAGCTTCAGCTCGGAACGCACACAGAACTATAAACTCACATACACATATAACAAACAAAAGCATCACTGAATAACATTTAATCTTACGATGGAGGATGTACTCTGACATTTTATATTCTAATCTGTCTTTTTCTATTTTATTTCATCTATTCAATTTCACTTACAAAAACACTCAGCCATAGCTTGCTAGATTTATTGTAGCTAATTAATGGATCATAATTGATAGTTTGAAAAACCGTTTTAAATGATTGTTAACTCCTGAATTACTCCTGTCTCTTAGTGGTCTTTCATTCCTACCCAATTTCAGCATATGCCAGATTGTATTATTTTTTGAAATCCAAAAGATGACACCAATAACATAGATTAAATAGCACATAAAAAAATACAAAAGAGCATGTAAACAAGTTTGAAGTACATTAAGTCGGTCTATAAAGCTTGAAATCTCACATTTTATTCAACATTTTAAAAGGTTTTTCTTTACACTATTATAATCTCTACCTGTATTTGAAGAAAATCCTGACAGGCTTATTACATTTTTGCTCAGTCTTAAGCAGTTATACACACTGGTCAGTCAGAATGAACACAGGCAGTAAACAATCTCTATGACAGTACTGTGGCTGGCTGGTTCAATATCAGATTGGTTCTTAAGCAACGGATCTTCTATTTAAGTTACAAATGCAAACTGAGTTTGGGAATTAGAATATGCAGTCTAGGATTTTCATCACCATTCTGAACTGCATTTAATATCAAATCAACCCTGCGCCAGCGTGACTGTAACCTTCCTCCCAACCCACTTGGCACTTGAAGACAGCCTCTGGTGGGGCTGGGCAGAGGAACCTAGGAGGAAGGAGGGTCACAGGAACAGGGCGTCCTTCCCTTCCCCATAGAGCAATCAGGCCCTGGCAACTGAGGAAAAGTGCGTGTTCACGGCGAAAGAACAGCATGAGGTCCCACGGATCCTCCCTATGATTGTATTCCTCTCACACTCTGGTGGGAGCCTTCTTGGGCAAGACTCAAAGGAGGTCAGGCCCAGCTCTCTTGCTCTGGCATGGCCATGTCTGAGCAGAGGAAGCATTGCTCACTCGGACTAACTGGGAGTGCAGGCTAATTGGAGGCCACCCTCCTATTCCACCTTTCCTTGTGAGTCAGGTTCTGGCCACTTGCCCTGACACTGACCACTGGAAACTCAGACTCACAACATCTCTTGGGAAAAGAAGGAAGCCCCTCCACCTAATACCCACAGAGGCTGAGTCTGAAACCATAGTGATAGCTATTCGTAAAGGAAAACTCATCACACCCTCCCTTGACCCTTTACATCCTCAAAGCAGGAAAAGTGTAGCACTGTGCAGAGTTTTTATTAATTTCCTTGTGTAATCTACACTGTCTGACCCCTTTGGAATGTTCTACCTACTGCATCTTGGCATCTCCACTAAAACTTCAATTTTTCTATCTTGTCACTCTGTGAAGAGCATTTAAAGTTACGTGTGCTTATAAAGAAAACATAACAGATTTTTTTTGGGTATTGTAACTCTGTATTATTGTAAGCCAGGTCAAATTAATTGATTTCAAATTAGTCAATTGCATTTGCATCACTTAATTATATTTTTCTTGACAATAGATCTGGTGTATTTTTTTCTTTACAAAATTCATGTAAACTGGCTTTCAGAATAATCCTTTTATATTTAGGATTCACTACTAAAATAACAGCAAAATGAAATCTGCAGCTCACTCTTTTCAGTCTTCACAAATGAAATCTTAAAGTAGATATTCCAAAAAAGGAGACTTGGTAGCCTTCTGCTCAGTTACCACAGTGGGACTTGGAGGGTCAGGGAAGTTCAAGATAAAAATCCCCACCCCCAAATTATTTGCCACACCCAACTTAGTCAAGCCAAGTATGAAGTAAGGGGAGAAAAACGGAAGGCAGCTGTCAGTCATTGCAAGCTGTCATAACGAAGTACCATAAACTGGGTGGCTTATGAATAACTAACAGTTATCTCTCACAGTTCCGAAGCCTGGAAGTCCAAGATCAAGGGGCCAGCAGACTGTGTTCTGATGAGGGTCCATTTCTTGCTTCTTGGTTTAGACATCCATCTTCTCACTGCATCCTTATATGGCAAAAGAGGATGAGAGAGCTTTCTGGGGTCTCCTTTATTAGGGAACTAATCCTATTCCTGAGTTCTCCACCCTCATGCTCTAATTACCTCCCAAAGGCCCCACCTCCATCACACTGGAGGTTATAATTCAACATATCAATTTTGAGGGAGGCACAAACATTCAGTTCATAACACAGCCAAGTTAAACCATAAAGTCAGGAAAATAAAGGACTCACCATGGTTCAAGAGAGCAGGCTGGAGGTTCAAGAGATCAGGCTGGAGAGAATAAGAAGACTAGGAAGGGTCTGCAGAGCTGCCAGGAGGACCTGCCACATTCTGTGTTCTTAACAATGGCAGGTAGAGTCAATTTCCTAGTGCCCTTGAGCCCGGCTCCAGGTGACCCTGTGTGTCCAGCCCACAAGTACCTAGTCTTCCTGCCTCCTGCTTGCTCCCACCCTCCCCAGGTCTAACAACCAGTCATGGGAAGACAACAGTCATTCAGCTTTGATCCAGCATTCCAGGTGGCAATATTTTCCTGTTTTACTTTCTTTCAGTGGAGATTAAAACATTTTTACTATTAAGCAGCTACTACCTGAATAATAAGAGTCTGTTTTTGGGGTGAGGGTTATCAGGGGGAGACTATATGGGAGCTCTATGTGAATTGTAGAGGAACGTAGAGAATAAGTGTAAGCTGAGGGCAAAAGATTGCTATTTAAAAAAAAATGACTTCATCCACTTGTGCATTATAAGGGAGTAGAGGTTTTATCTCAGGGAAGATGACTCTTTTGTTTAGGAAAGGCAATTAATAGGCCTCTGGGTTAGACTCCAAAGCCCAGTCTGCAGTGGAGGATTGAGACAAAAAAGAATTAAATCCTTCTGCATAATCAAACAGAAGCCTGGACCAGAGAGCGGTGTCACGTTTAAAGCAGCACAGTCCAAACTGGAATTCCAGGTTTGCATCTCTTAAGTCTTTACCAGATCTTCAACAGAGCCCAGGGTTCTTGGGCACTCAGTGACCTTTGGGAGCTTCTAGAGTCCCTTCCCCCAAGGTTGCTTCTTTCATACAAACTGTCCCATGTCATCATCTCCATCTTGCTTGGAAGACAAAATTCTGTCTTCACCTCTCTCCCTGTTCGCACCATCTTGCAGGCCCTCCTACTAACGGGTCAGGCCCCCAGAGCAAGGGCCGTGCAGGGCATGATCTGTACTCCATGGTGGCTGCAGTTCTGAGAATTCTTTCACATGGGCTATTGTCTTTTCTCTTGCAGTGAGCAGAGGACAGCGGGAAAGCTTGGTAACCTGTACCCACTGAACCCTACATGGGCATGATGGGGACAATTATAAGCTTTTACATAGTAATAGGTTGGTATCGTCCTGAAAGTTATTGGAAGTGGTGTGGAAAGGAAGGGAACTTAGGACCCCAGAAGCCTAGGTAGTCTGACAGTGATAGGTGCTCTAGGGATAGAGGACAGGACAAAATGTGGCTTCAGGGCAATTCCCAAAGACAAGGGAGAGGGGAGCCCTGTGCTCCGAGGTGAGTCAGTGACTATTTGGGAATAGTGGCATCTGGAATTGAATTTGGTACTGTTTCTCTTAGAGTCATCCCTCATTTCTCCAAAACAGCCATCCCTGAGAATGGATCTTTGGGGCATGAGGAGATGACTGAAGTAAAGAAATACAGAGTTAGAATGGTGGAGGGAGGAAGGCAAAGAGAGAGGGAGACTGGGAGCCCAGGGGACTTGGAAATCTGGAGGACCATACTGGACTTTCTAACAGAAGAGGGCCACTCGGGAAGACTGGATGACTGGGACATACTTAGATGATGGAAGAAATGATGGTGATGATAACGCACAAGGAGGTCATTCACCTCCAGTAACGTCAGAGCTGTCTTTTAGGTCCTGAAGTTAGCACAGGCCCTCATGAGTGGAGGGGCAGCTGTTCATTATCCTTATCTGCCCTGCTTCACCCCAAGGTGGTCCCCTGTCTCACTGGTGTCAATCAACAACAAAGATCCTGTCCTCTAACTACCTGCAAAAACACTGCTTAAGGTGTCGCCCCTCTTCCTGGGAGTAGGACATATCTCCTTCTCTCTCTTCCTCTCTCCCCACTCTCCATCTTATGATTGATTCATCTGACACCTCCGAGCTGATCTTTCACTCACAGATACAGATGTTCTTTAAACTTCTCATTTTTCCTCTTCATTTGGATCCCTTGCTTAGTTGCTTCAAGAAATGGCTCTCCCCTTTTGTCTTCCTGGCCTCTCTCCTTCTTTTCCTCCCTGCCTCACCCTGTTTCTCTTGCTCCCTTTCTCAATCAGTAAGGGAAAAGCAAAATCCGACTTTAATTGTGGGGGATAAGTAGTAGTGCCAGCTATACACCTGTATCAAGCAAAAGGCGAGGCATAAGCTTTGAAGTGAAATGAGACTCATTCAGCAGCCTGAACCATCAGCCTCAACAGCTCTTGACATAACCCAAAGCCTCCTTCGAGAGCACCGCACCATCTCCATTACCTCCTGATTCCTGTCCAGTTAATCTTACTTTCCTCAAGAATGAACTTCCGTGTTTGCGTGTGTGTGTGTGTGTGTGTGTGTGTGTGTGTGTGTGTCTGTGTGTGAGAGAGAGACTGTGTGTATGTATGTGAAAGAGAGAGGAAGAGAGGGAGAGGGAGGGAAACATTTTATCTTATTGTTCTACTGTTTGGTTTAATTACGGGTATTGCACTGTTGTTTTCTACAAAGTTTCCCTGCAACTCTATAATACCAGTACCACATTTTGAGCTAGATGTACATTTGTGGGCTAGGCTAGAGCACTATTTATAACGTCGTTTCTATGGGAAAGTTTATTCCAGGTCCCAAGCAACTAACTTAAAAATGAACTTTTTGATTACAACTTGGAATCAAGCATATACATTGGAAAGTGCTTGCTCATGAATATGTAGGCTAGGTTTGTGGGGTAAGCTGGTATGTGGTTCAGTTAGCACACCAGCATTTTCTCTATGTTCTCCTACCTGTTCCCGGCAAACAAATGGCAATTGATCATGCTCTGGGCAATTTACTGACTGAAATGCAGAACCACTTGTGACAAGGCCGATGGACCCCTACTTTACTTAAGGGGCTCACATTCAGATGCATAGTCTAGGATCCTCCTCCTGCATGTGAAAGGTGAGTTCCATGGAAATGTTTATTCTTACAGAAATACAATCTACAGAAGGGTTCTGAAGTCAATTTCTTTCCTGGTAGGCCAACACCCAAGTGCTGTTTTGCGAGCTTATATGGGTAACCTTGAACTAGTCAATTTAACTTTTCAGACTCTTCACAAGGAGGGTTATCATGAGATAGAAGAAAGCAGAATTTTACTGGGAAAATGTAATAAGCATGATATGCATACACACACCCCCCTTTCATTTTACAGTCCCTTGTGATTTATTGTTTATACTAAAGATGGCCAATGGAGGATATTTTCCTGAGCTAACAGGAGTTTGTGCTACATGGATTGGAGACTTTAATCTTCCAAGCATTTACCTCCAGTGATGATCATCTGGGGAAAAAAGAAGTTGCCAGGGCAATGCTGTCCCAGCCCCCAGCTCCCAGAATGGGTCCCCTGTGGAGGGCCATTTACACTGAGGAAGAAATGTGATCACCTCATGCTTACTGTAGTGTTTGGAGCGATTTGAATTGCAATGTGGTGTATCCAATCCATAGAGTAAAGAAAACTGAACCAGTATCATTAAAGCTTGAAGTGTTGAAATAAGTGGCCTGGGACTGGCTTCCAGGGCGATAAGAGATTCATCTGGTAGCACCAGAATTAAAGAAGTCTCACTAAACACTGGCCGGGCAGCTGCTGCTCGCTGTGGACATCCTGGGGATGCAGGGGTGGGGGAGGCGTGTATATATATATATTTTTTTCTGGTCACTGCTTTTTCTGTCTTAGATAAATGATTCATTGGAATGCCATTCTCTATTAGGAGAGGATCCAGCTTACTTCCTCTGAGGGTCAGAAATGTTTACAAATTCCTCTAAATTATTTCCCCACTCCCTTAAAAGATAAGGAGTTGATTTGCCTAGGGCTATTGCAAAAGGGTTCTGTCCACAGAGCATTAGCAGCTCTTGATATACGGGCACATTTGAAGCCGCTGGCGGCACCACCCTTAATAATACTCTTCTTTTACAAAGTGCTCATTGTTAAATATTTATGAAGTCTTGCCAGACGGGCCCCTATCACTGCTAGGGCAGATGTACGTTCCCTGCTCTCCCACAGTGTGTGGAGCTGCTCTGCAGGAGCTGGGTGCAGAGTCTTTCCGCTCCACCCCTCTGTGATGCTGCTAAAACTGCATGTCTCTGAGCTGGTGAAATCACAGACTCAGAGGAGGGCGGCCTGCAGAGGTGCTGGCGCCAGAGCCAAAGCGGGATGGGTGGGGGGTGGAGGGATGCGATTTGTTCCCAAGTAAGAGCCAAGGCAGGCTCCCACCATCACAATCTTTTAAATATTAATAGGATCCAAAAATATATTCATAAAAAATGAACAAAACTAAAATAAAAGGAAGAGCAATAGACTGGGGAAACGTTTGCTGTAAAGACGAAAAATGAAAGGTTAGTCTTTTTCCCTTGACCCCCCGCCAGGCACAGCTCACTCAGGTACACAGCTCTCCACAGCAACAGCAGATGCTCAGGACCCGTTGGGAAGAGAGGAGAGTCGCTGAGCCTGGATGTGCTGGCTCAGCACCTGGGGTCTTGTTGCCTGAAGTTTCCAGGGCAGGAAGCCTGGGAGAGGCCTGAGGTTCTGATCCCAGCACAGGCTCCCAGGTGAAGCAGGAGCTGCTGCTGCGGCCCGTGCTGGCCCACCTGGAGAAGCAAGGGCTGAAGCCCGGTTCCGCAGCATGTCCTGAGACGGTGGCTTGTTCTGCATCTGCGATGCCCGACACACTGGCCACGGTCGAGGCCTGCACAGCTAGCTAGTGTGACTGAGTGTCACTGAGGAGCCAGGGTTTTAACTTTTGTTCAGTCGCTTAGTTTACATGTAAATAGCCTTTTCTTTATTTTCTTTCTTTTTTTTTTTTTTTGTTTGAGACAGAGTCTCTGCCTGTTGCCCAGACTGGAGCATAGTGGCACAATCTCAGCTCACTGCAGCCTCCGCCTCCCAGGTTCAAGTGAGTCTCCTGCCTTAGCCTCCCAAGTAGCTGGGACTACAGGCACCCACCAGCAAGTCCAGCTAATTTTTATATTTTTAGTAGAGACAAGGCTTCATCATATTGGCCAGGCTGGTCTCGAACTCCTGACCTCAGGTGATTCACCCCATTCAGCCTCCCAAAGTGCTGGGATTACGGGCGTGAGCCACCGCACTTGGCTGTAAATAGCCATAGATAGCCATATGTAACTAAGGGCTGTCTGTGGGGGAGCTGAGGAAGAGTCTCTGACAGTCAGCTTGGGAGCCTGTTCTTGCCAATGGAAGGCAATGTCTGCAACTGGGTCCTGAGTCTAAGCGCCTTGGGAACTCTCAGTGCCCAGCAGGCTCCTCCCCACCCTGCTCGTGTCCTTCTGTGCCAAGCCCCTGACTGAGCTGCCACCTTGCTCTCTGGTTTGTCCTCCTGCTCCCCAGTGAATGGTGCCAGCCCCGAAACGGCACCTGACGATTAAAGGATGTGACAGCCTGCCCTTCTCCGGCACATGCCTGCCTTGGAGAACTCCACTCTGTCCCAAACCCCAGATGCTGCCACGGCCCTGCCTCTGGTCAGATGTCCTTAGTATTTGAACAACATCCCCTTGAGTGCCTCTGCAGACGTCTCGCCCACAGAGTGGGTGGGTCCACATCAGTCCCCACTGACCCAAGAGCGCGGTCCTCCCCACCCTGTGCTTCAGGTTGTGGGCCACACGTTCTTGTGAGTGCTGGCAAGGCAGCTTGAAGCAGTGAGAAGGAACTCAGGCTCCAAGTGCGGAAAAACATAGATGCAAAACCTGACTTGCTTCTTCCTACCTGTGAGGTCTTGGGCAATTGTAACTTTTCTGAGCCTCAGTATCTTCTCCCCATCATGGAGTTACCATTGTATCTACCTTTCAGTATTATAAGGACTAGATATAGTATATACAAAATGTATTCAGTAAATGATAACTGTTGATGAGGAAGAGGAAGATGATAATAATATGAATATAATTCTATGCTTTACTTCTTCAGCTAGACCCACCACCTCCACTTCCACCTATTCCTAGTTTATTCTCTTTTCTCAGTGACTCCACAACAGCCCCAAATGTTTAAAAAACAAAATATATAGGGGACAATTCCTAAGAGAAATTGTCAGATTTACTTTACTAAGTAGAGCACAAGTGAGAACACAAACACTAAAGGAAAAATTTTGGAAATATGCTTAAACCTGCTAATCATTAAATTAGTGAAGAGAAAGCCACTGCTCATGCTATTAAAGAGTCTGTTTGAGCAATATAATTCTCTACTGACAGCATTGTAAATTGGTATAAGATTTCCAGAAAGCAACCTGCTAAGAGTCATTCATTCAATAGAAAAGTACTGAATGCCTACCTACCAGATATTTTGTTAGGTTCTGGGGATGCACAGTGAATCAGGCCAGATCCTTATCCACAAAAGCTTATGAAATGGTTGGCACATGTAACGTGTCATCACAAAACTCCATCTTACTTCTTGACTCAGTAAGCACAAATAAATACTATTTAAAAAGTATTTTCATATATTGATGTGCGTCGCTAAACCGTCTATAATAGTGAAAGACTAGCTGCCTGCTACCCAAATACCCAAGCAAGCAATGTTTAAAATTACAATAATTTATTAATAGAATAAAAGTTAACAGTGAAATCCAAATTACAAATATGAGAACTATAGAGACATGACAAATAATGTCAAATGGAAAGAATACAAAATCACATGTATATAATAAGTACATATGAAAAGTGCATGAACAACCTAAGAATCAGATATCAGTGAATTTTATCGACGGGAATTTAGTTTCGAATGGAGGAAGAGGATTGTGGCAGTCACGAGCACTCCTGATATTGACTGTCTTCACATCCCACCCTTCCTACTTCCCAGATCACAGTGTCATGGTAGGATGGCAGGTTCCTGACCTTTTTGAAGTCAGACAAAGTCATGAGATTTGCTTAGGCCAAAACCATGTAAGTGTAAGAGCCACACGGTTTTTCTCAGGGGGGTCTTTCTCTTAAATTGAAGGCAGTTCTCTTCATATGGACAATTTACCACATTCCTTTCTTCCTACCATTGCAACTGACAGCACTTTGTATGTTAGATGTTCTGTCAACCTGAATTCTGGAGTGAAAGGATATGAAACACAGGCCCAGATGACCTGAAATGTACACTTAGCAAGTGTGAAAAATAAAATTTTGTTATTTTGAGCCCTGAAATGGTTTTTCTAACCAATATCCCCATCAGTGCAGATATGTGTATTGTGTTTTTTTTTTTAAAAAAAAAAAAAACTTTGTAGACAGCTTATTATTTCTGAAGTGATCCTGACATGGCCTTGCAGAGCTGTAACAGATCACAGGATGCCATGGGCTTTATGTCCTTAGACCCACCACCTAGGAGAACTCCTTGCACGTCTGCAAGCACGAAAGGGTCTGAACACCACCTGGTATGTTCTAAGCCAGTAGTTCTAAAACTTTTTGGTCTCTGGAACCCTTTATGCCATTCAAAAACATGAGGTTCTTGGTGTACAGCAGGGTTACCAATTTGTGTACATTAATTTTGTATCCTGAAATTTTGCTGAATTCATTTATCAGTAGCTGTGCTATACACAAACAGTGACCAAGCTGAGAATCAAATCAACAACTCAACCCCTTTTACAATAGCTACAAATAAATAAAACACTTAGGAATATATCTAACAAGGAGGTGAAAGACCTCTACAAAGAAAACCACAAAACACTGCTGAAAGAAATCATAGATGACACACACAAATGGAAACACATCCCATGCTCATGGGTAGGTAGAATCAATATTGTGAAAATGACCATCCTGCCAAAAGCAATCTACAAATTCAATGCAATTTCCATAAAAATACCACCATCACGGCCAGGCGCGGTGGCTCACACCTGTAATCCCCACACTTTAGGAGACCAAGGCGGGTAGATCACGAGGTCAGGAGATCAAGACCATCTTGGCTAACACGGTGAAACCCCGTCTCTACTAAAAATACAAAAAAAATTAGCTGGGCATGGTGGCAGGCACCTGTAGTCCCAGCTACTTGGGAGGCTGAGGCAGGAGAATAGCGGGAACCTCAGCTTGCAGTGAGCTGAGATGGCGCCACTGCACTCCAGCCTGGGTGACAAAGCAAGACTCCATCTCAAAAAAAAAAAAAAAAAAAAAAAAAAACAAACAAACAAACAAAAAAAAACCACCATCATTCTTCACAGAATAAGAAAAGAAAATCCTAAAATTCATATGGAACCAAAAAAGAGCCCACATAGCCAAAGCAAGACTAAGCAAAAGGAGCAAATCTGGAGGTATCATGTTACCTGACTTCAAACTATACTATAAGGCCATAGTCACCAAAACAGCATGGTACTGGTATAAAACTAGGCACATAGACCAATGGAACTGAACAGAGAACCCAGAAATAATGCCAAATACTTACAGCCAACTGATCTTCAACAAAGCAAACAAAAACATATTGTGGGGAAAGGACACCCTATTCAACAAATGGTGCTGGGATAATTGGCAAGCCACATGCAGATGAATGAAACTAGATCCTCCTCTCTTACCTTATACAAAAATCAACTCAAGATGGATCAAGGACTTAAATCTATCACCCGAAACCCTAAACATTCTAGAAGACAACATTGGAAAAACCCTTCTAGACATTAACTTAGACAAAGAATTTATAACCAAGAACCCAAAAGCAAATGCAACAAAAACAATGATAAATAGGTAGGACTTCATTAAACTAAAAAGTTTCTGCACAGCAAAAGAAACCATCAGCAGAATAAACAGACAACCCACAGACAATCTATGGAGATTGTGCAGACAATCTTCACAATTGATACGTCTGATGAAGGACTAATATCCAGAATCTACAGTGAACTCAAACAAATTAGCAAGAAAAAAAACAAACAATCCCATCAAAAAGTGGGCTAATGACATGACTAGAAAATTCTCAAAAGAAGATATAGAAATGACTAACAAACATTTGAAAAAATGCTCAACGTCACTGAAGATCGGGGTAATGGACATCAGAACAACAGTGCGATACCACCTTTTACTCCTGCAGGAATGGACATAATGAAAACAAATAATAGATGTTGGCAGGGATGCAGTGAAAAGGGAACACTTTTACACTGCTGGTGGGAATGTAAACTAGTACAACTACTATGGAAAACAGTGTGGAAATTCCTTAAAGAACTAAGAGTAGAACTACCATTTGATCTAGATAATCCTCTCGGTATTTACCCAGAGGAAAAGAAGTCATTATACAAAAAAGATACTTGCACACACATGTTTATAGCAGTGCAGTTCCACAGTTGCAAAAATATGAAACCAGCCCAAATGCTCATCAATCAATGAGGGCATAAAGAAATTATTATGTATGTACCATAGAACACTATTCAGCCATAAAAAGGAACAAAATAATGGCATTTGCAGCAACTTGAATGGAATTGAAGACCATTATTCTAAGTGAAGTAACTCAGGAATGGAAAATCAAACATCGTATATTCTCACTCATAAATGGGAGCTAAGCTATGAGGCTGCAAAGGCATAAGAATGATACAATGGACCTTGGGGACTCATGGGGAAAGGGTGCAAGGTGGGTGAGGGATAAAAGACTACACACTGGGTACAGCATACACTGCTCAGGTGATGGGTGCACCAAAATCTCACAGATCACCACTAAAGAACCTACTCATGTAAGCAAACACAACCTGTTTCCCAAAAACCTAGACATAAATTTTTTTATTGAATAAAATAAAAAAGCACAAACACAACCTGTTTCCCAAAAACCTATAAATTTCGTTATTGAATAAAATACATTTATTTTTTTGAATATTTATTGAATAATATTGAATATTGAAAATTTTTATCAAAATAAAAAAATGAGATTCTTAAAAGGAATTAATATTACATGTGGGTTATTGCTGTGAATATTGCCATATTAGCAATAAAAACTGAAAAAAAACAAGAGTATCAACTAATGTAAAAGCAACAATAATTCCTTTACATAGTAACAAAAATAAGAATAAGCATATTTTCACAAATAAAAAAAGTAAAAGAATGTGTCATTATTTTACATTTTACCAGTATCATTAATGTCTGATTTAATAGAATTTAGCTAGACACTCATATCTGCTTTTGTATTCAATCTGCTGGAATAAGTTGTTTTCATCAAAGTATCTGAAAATCTGGCCTCATACAGATATGTAGTAGGGAAAGGGAGAAATACTCTAATAGACTTTTCAGGTAGCTGTGGCTATTCTTCTTTGACACTGACCCGTAAATTGACAGGTAGTAGTAGTTTTTTAAAGGCCAATCAGATATGGAGTCTGACACAATAACAGGAAACTTTTCATACTCTGTTATATAAACATTATTGGCTTATTTTGTACTATTTAAATTATAGTTTACGTTCTGGGATACATGTGCAGAACGTGCAGGTTTGTTACATAGCTATAAATGTGCCATAGTGGTTTGCTGCACCCATCAACCAGTCATCTACATTAGATATTTATCCTAATGCTATCCTTCCCCTTGACCCCACACCACGACAGGCCCTGGTGTGCGATGTTCCCCTTCCTGTGTCCATGTGTTCTCATTGTTCAACTCCTACTTATGAGTGAGAACATGTAGTGTTTGGTTTTCTGTTCCATGTTAGTTTCCTAAGAATAATGGTTTCCAGCTTCATCCATGTCCCTGCAAAGGACACAAACTCATTCTTTTTTATGGCTGCATAGTATTCCATGGCGTATATGTGCCACATTTTTTGATCCATTCTATCATTGATGGGCATTTGGGTTGGTTCCAAGTCTTTGCTATTGTGAGTAGTGCTGCAATAGACATACATGTACATATGTCTTTATCGTAGAATGATTTATAATCTTTTGGGTATATACCTAGTAATGGTATTGCTGGGTCAAATGATATTTCTAATTCTAGATCCTTGAGGAATCACCACGTTGCCTTCCACAATGACAGAATTAATTTACACTCCCACCAACAGTGTAAAAGTGTTCCTATTTCTCCACATCCTCTCCAGCATCTGTTGTTTCCTGACTTTTTGATGATCACCCTTCTTACTGGCATGAGATGGTATCTCGTTGTTGTTTTGATTTGCATTTCTCTAATGACAAGTGAGGATGAGCTTTTTTTTTCATGATTATTGGCTGCATAAATGCCTTCTTTTGAGAAGTATCTGTTCATATCCTTAGCCCACTTTTTTATTTTTTTTCTTGTAAATTTGTTTAAGTTCCTTGTAGATTCTGGATGTTAGCCCTTTGTCAGACAGATAGATTGCAAAAATTTTCTCCCATTCTATAGGTTGCCTGTTCACTCTGATGGTAGTTTCTTTTGTTGTGTAGAAGCAAGCTAGTTTAATTAGATCCCATTTGTCAATTTTGGCTTTTGTTGCCATTGCTTTTGGTGTTTTAGTCATGAAGCCTTTGCCCATGCTTATGTCCTGAATGATATTGCCTAGGTTTTCTTCTGGGGGTTTTATGTTTTTAGGTCTTACATTTAAGTCTTTAATCCCTCTTGAGTTAATTTTTGTATAAAGAAGGGGTCCAGTTTCAGTTTTCTGCATATCGTTAGCATGTTTTCCTAGCACTATTTATTAAATAGTAAATCCTTTCCCCATTGCTTGTTTTTGTCAGGTTTGTCAAAGATCAGATAGTTGTAGATGCGTGGTGTTATTTCTGAGGCCTCTCTTCTGTTCCATTGGTATATATATCTGTTTTGGTACCAAATACCATGCTGTTTTGGTTACTGTAGCCTTGTAGTATAGTTTGAAGTCAGGTAGGGTGATACCTTCAGCTTTGTTCTTTTTGCTTAGGATTGTCTTGGCTATTCAGGCTCTTTTTTTTTTTGAAATCATATGAAATTTAAAATAGTTTTTTCTAGTTCTGTGAAGAAAGTCAATGGTGCCTTGATGGGGATAGCATTGAATCTGTAAATTACTTTGGACAGTATGGCTGTTTTCATGATATTGATTCTTCCTATCCATAAGCATGGAATGTTTTTTCATTTGTTCTCTCTTATTTCGTTGAGCAGTGGTTTGTAGCTCTCCTTGAAGAGGTTCTTCACATCTCTTGTAAGTTGGATTCCTAGGTATTTTATTCTTTTTGTAGCACATGTGAATGGGAGTTCACTCATGATTTTGCTCTCTATTTGTCTATTATTGGTGTATAGGAATGCTAGTGATTTTTGTACACTGATTTTGTATCCTGAGACTTTGCTGAAGTTGCTTATCACCTTAAGATTTTGGGCTGAGACAATGGGGTTTTCTAAATATACAATCGTGTCATCTGTAAACAGAGACAATTTGACTTTCTCTCTTCCTATGTGAATATTTTCTCTTGCCTGATTGCCCTGGCCAGAGCTTCTAATATTATGTTGAATAGGAGTGGTGACAGAGGACATCCTTGTTGTGTGCTGGTTTTCAAAGGAAGTACTTCCAGTTTTTGCCCATTCATTATGATATTGGCTGTGGGTTTGTAATGAATAGCTCTTATTATTTTGAGATATGTTCCATCAATGCCTAGTTTATTGAGTGTTTTTAGCATGAAGGGGTGTTGAATTTTATCAAAGGCCTTTTCTGCATCTATTGAGATAATCATGTGGTTTTTGTCTTTGCTCCTGTATGTGTAATGGAGTATGTTTATTGATTTACATATACTGAACCAGCCGTGCATCCCAGAGATGAAACCAACTTGATTGTGGTGGATAAGCTTTTTAATATGCTGCTGGATTCAGTTTGCCAGTATTTTATTGAAGATTTTTAGATCAATGCTCATCAGGGATATTGGCCTGAAATTTTCTTTTATTGTTGTGTCTAGTTTTAGAAGAAATGGTATCAGCTCTTCTTTGTACCTCTTGTAGAATTTGGCTGTGAATCCATCTGGTCCTGGACTTTTTTTGGATGGTAGGCTATTAATTACTGACTCAATTTCAGAACTTGTTATTGGTCTATTCAGGGGTTCAACTTCTTCCTGGTTTAGTCTTGGGATGGTGTATGTCTCCAGGATTTTATCCATTTCTTCTAGATTTTCTAGTTTATTTGCGTAGCAGTGTTTATAGTGTTCTCTGATGGTAGTTTGTACTTCTGTGGGATCAGAGGTGGTATCTCTTTATCATTTTTTATTGTGTCTATTTCATTCTTCTCTCTTTTCTTCTTTGTCTGGCTAGCGATCTATTTTGTTAACCTTTCCAAAAAAACAGCTCCTGGATTCATTGATTTTTTTTGAAGGGTTTTTTCATGTCTCTCTCTCCTTCAGTTCTGCTCTGATCTTAGCTATTTCTTGTTTTCTGCTAGCTTTTGAAGTTGTTTGCTCTTCCTTCTCTCGATCTTTCAATTGTGATGTTAGGGTGTCAATTTTAGATCCTTCCTGCTTTCTACTGTGGGCATTTAGTACCATAAATTTCCCTCTAAACACTGCTTTAGCTGTGTCCCAGAGATTCTGGTATGTTGTGTCATTGTTCTCATTGGTTTCAAAGAACTTATTTATGTATGTATTAATTTATTTACCCTGTAGTTATTCCGGAGTAAGTTGTTCAGTTCCCTTGTCATTGTGTGGTTTTAAGTGGGTTTCTTAAACCCGAGTTTTAATTTGATTGCACTGTGGTCTGAGAGACTGTTTGTTATGATTTCCATTCTTTTGCATTTGCCGAGGAGTATTTTATTTCCAATTATGTGGTCAATTTTAGAATAAGTGCTTTGTGGTGCTGAGAATAATGTATATTTGTTGATTTGGGGTGGAGAGTTCTGTAGATGTCTATTAGGTCCACTTGGTCCAGAACTGAGTTCAAGTCCTGAATATTCGTGTTAATTTTCTGTCTCATTGATCTGTCTAATATTGACAGTGAGGTGTTAAAATCTCCCACTATTATTGTGTGGGAGTCTAAGTCTCTTTGTAGGTCTCTAAGAACTTGCTTTATGAGTCTGGGTGCTCCTGTATTGGGTTCATATATATTTAGGACAGTTGGCTCTTCTTGTTGCATTGACTCCTTTACCATTATGTAATGGCCTTCTTTGTTGTTTTTTATCTTTGTTGGTTTAAAGTCTGTTTTATCAGAGACTAGGATTGCAATCCCTACTTTGTTTGTTTGCTTGTTTGCTTTCCATTTGCTTGGTGAATTTTCCTCCATCCCTATGTGTGTCTTTGCATGTGAGATGGGTCTCCTGAATACAGCACACCAATGGGTCTTGACTCTATCCAATTCGCCAGTCTGTGTCTTTTAATTGGGGGCATTTAGCCCATTTACATTTAAGTTTTATATTGTTATGTGTGAATTAGATCCTGTCATTATGATACTAGCTGGTTATTTTGGCCATTAGTTGATGCAGTTTTTTCATAGTGTTGATGGTCTTTACATTTTGGTATGTTTTTGCAGTGGCTGATACTGGTTTTTCCTTTCCGTATTAAGTGCTTCCTTCAGGAGCCCTTGTAAGGCAGGCCTGGTGATGCCTCAACATTTGCTTGTCTATAAAGGATTTTATTTCTCCTTCACTTATGAAGCTTAGTTTGGCTGGATATGAAATTCTGGTTGAAGATTATTTTCTTTAAGAATGTTGAATGTTGGCCCCCACTCTCTTCTGGCTTGCAGGGTTTCTGCAAAGAGATCTGCTGTTAGTCTGATGGGCTTACTGACTAACCTATGGGTAGCCTGACCTTTCTCTCTGGCTGCCCTTAACATTTTTTCCTTTGTTTCAACCTTGGTAACTCTGATGATTGTGTGTCTTTGGGTTGCTCTTCCCGAGGAGTATATTTGTTGTATTCTCTGTGTTTCCTGAATTTGAATGTTGGCCTGTCTTGCTGGGTTGGTGAAGTTCTCCTGGATAATATCCTGAAGTGTGTTTTCTAACTTGGTTCCATTCTCCCCATCACTTTCAGGTACACCAGTCAAACATAGGTTTGGTCTTTTCGCATAGTCCCGTATTTCTTGGAGGCTTTCTTCGCTCCTTTTATTCTTTTTTCTCTAAGCTTGTGTTCATGCTTTATTTCATTAAATTGATCTTCAATCTCTGATATCCTTTCTTCCACTTGATTGATTCGGCTATTGATAACTTGTGTATGCTTCACAAAGTTCTCATGCTGTGTTTTTCAGCTCCATCAGGTCTTTTATGTTCTTCTCTAAACTGGTTATTCTAGTTAGCAACTCCTCTAACCTTTTTTCAAGGTTCTTAGCTTCCTTGCATTGGGTGAGAACATGCTCCTTTAGCTCAGAGGAGTTTGTTATTACTCACCATATGAAGCCTACCTCTGCCAATTCGTCAAACGCATTCTCCATCCAGTTTTGTTCCCTTGCTGGCGAGGAGTTGTGATCCTTTGAAGGAGAAGAGGCATTCTGGCTTTTGGAATTTTCAGTCTTTTTGCACTGGTTTTTCCTCATCTTTGTGGATTTACCTACCTTTGGTCTTTTATGTTGGTGACCTTCGGATAGGGTTTTTGCATGGTTTTTTTTGTTGATGTTGATGCTATTGCTTTCTGTTTGTTAGTTTTCCTTCTCATGGTTAGGCCCCTGTTCCACAGGTCTGCTGGAGTTTGCTGGAGGTCCACTTCAGACCCTGTTTGCCTGGGTATTACCAGCAGAGGCTGCAGAACAGCAAAGATTGCTGCCTGCCCCTTCCTCTGGAGGCTTCGTCCCAAAGGGGTCCCTGCCAGATGCCAGCCGGACCTCTCCTGTATTAGGTGTCTGTCGACCCCTGCTGGGAGATATCTCCCTGTCAGGAGGCACGAGGATCAGGGACTCACTTGAGGAGACAGTCTGTCTCTTAGCAGCACTCTGGTGCTGTGCTGGGAGATGTGCTGCTCTCATCAGGGCCAGCAGTCAGGACGTTTAAGTCTGCTGAAGCGGCACCAGAGCCTCCCCTTCTGCCAGATGCTCTGTCCCAGGGAGATGGGAGTTTTATCTATAGCCCCCGACTGGGGCTGCTGCCTTTCTTTCAGAGATGACCTGCCCAGTGGGGAGAAATCTAGAGAGGCAGTCTGGCTCTATTTTATACTCTTAACAGATATTTTACCCATGCCTAATTTCATAACATCAGGCACTGGACACTAAAAAATACTAGTGTGCTGAGTTATTCAGCTCTTCCAAAAGCTGACACATTTCATTACACAATATCAAAAAAATCACTCTTATTAATATAATTACTGATTACATCAGAAAAGTCTGAGTATCGGAAAGCTGTCAAGCTCACAGTGGTAGACACATGTTTTTTTATTCTGATTTTTGCTCAGAAGTTCAACTTTTATCATGGCAACCAATACGCTCAGTTGTTTTCCTTTAAGTGGCAGGCTCACTTTGCTCATTTTTGAGAAAATGCCTGCCAAATGCCCAAGTCTGAATAACCACAGTTTGTCTGGAATTTGTCATTTCAAGCAAAGATTGTGTTACAAGGAAGAAAGTGGCTGGTTCAGTGCACAACTCAGTGGCACAAGTGCTGCTCCTCAAAATAGCCATTGTACTTCATTTAGCAGCGCATGTGCTTTATGGGTTTGCCACACAGAATATAAAAAGCGTTTGTATTTAAGGATTGAGATTTAATAAAATTAATCATTTTTCCTGTTTCATCAAAGAGCATGCTTAAGTGCGCCGGCTTCTCTTGCCCTCACTGTGAGTGTGTGGCAGTGCAGAAGAACCCCATGGCTGCTGATAAAGTTGGGTGCCTCTGGCTTGATTTGTGCTAAGAGGCCAGAGTTTTACCCACAATTACTTTAGTTCATTGGTGCAAATGTCAACAGAGGTAAAAAATGAAATAACTTTCTTCGTATGATTATTAAAATAATTTTGACCCCAAAGACTCCTGAAAGCATGTCCAAGACTCCCAGGGATCTGCAAACAGATGACTGCTCTAGCCTGTTGCAAAAGTGGCATGTCGCAACAGCACCAGGACTCCTCTTCTTCACTATCCTGCTTTTGAGAATCTATGTGGCCTTGGGGAGGGCACTTCATCTATCGAGCTTCAGTGTCCTTGTTTGCAAAACAATAGCATTCATTGACTTATGTATTCATTCATTCAACAAATATTTACTGTCTGGTGTTATGTGCGCTGCTAGTGCATGAGGCCCTGAGAATAAAGCCATGAAAAGACAGACTAAATTCCTGCACTCACTTTATGCCCTAGAGGAGACGGAAACAGTACGTGTGTGTGTGTGAGTATTTATTTAGACAAAAACAATATATAAATATTTAACAAAGAGATAAATGAATGAAACCACTACTCTGTTGTGCGCACTAGAGATTTCATTGGGTAAATTAAATGAACCAAAGGGCTCTGATAAGAATTAGGGGAGTGGGTGGCACAGTGGACACAGGATGGCCAAGGAAACTTCTGTTCTGAGAAAGTGGCATTCAAGTTAAGACCTAAAGGGTTGAAGCTACCAGGCAGGTATCTTTCCAACTCAGATTTCTTCTGATTTTGACAGTGCCCAATGGAGCACCTGAGAAATATCTTTGGGTTCTAAAAGGGGTGGTGAATAAGTGCTGGAAAGGGATAAATAATACCAGTATTAATTAACATATTAACACATATTGTCTTCTGGGCAATGTTTTAAAGAATTTATTTTTATGAACTAATTTAATCTTTACAATAATTTACTGAAGAAAGGTTCTATTACTCCTATTTTGTGAAAGATAAAAATCGAGACCTAGAGGTCCTGCAGCTTGGAAACAGCAGAGACCCGACTCAGACACAGAAAGTCTGATTCAACAGGTATTCGCCATTTCCTGAAGTAGGTAGGAAGCGTTTACTATTTCTAAAGCACATAGAAATCCCAAGATATGAGTGCCTATTATCATTATTATTGATATAAATATATTTTTAAAATACATAAAACGAATACAAATTGAGTTGATTTTTAAAATTATTTCACAAATTATAGGATGTGTTATCTACAGAGCTGGATAAAATTGTAAGGGTAACAACGGGAAGAAAGTTGGAGCTATATTGAAGGGCTAAAGCAAAGAAAAGTATGAACTGCCTGCTTTTGGCCTTGTTTTCACATGAAAGGGAAAGGTTAGTGATCTGAATGTGTAAGGTGTTGGCTCTCTGAACTGCTCTCGCCTGAAGGGCTATTCTGAGAGCAAAGTGTGGAGGACTCTACGATTGTGCGTAACTGGGGCCTGCCTCAGGACGGCTTTCAATCCGTTTGTTCCGGCTGCCTCTGCGCTCTGGAAGATGCTTCCACTTGCCCTTCCCAGAAATCCTTCCCTACAGTATTAAAAAGGCTTCCCTGTTCCCTGCTCATTCATGCGCACTAACCTTGGCCCAAGGAGAGTTTGGGAGCAAGGTCTAGCTGTATTTTCTCTGAGAGGCAGCGCTGAGAGAGGTGCTTTTGAAATTCTCTACTTGACAGTTTTGCAGCTGAGCACCAGGCATGGTCCGTGAAGGCCAAGTCTTTATTAGCAGTGGCTTGTCATCTGGCTCTTAGGCTAAGGTGATCCTGGAACACAGGCATGCTTGGTCTTGAGTTTCTCTTGCGAGAAATAATGGGTTTTGTTCCTTCTGTTTCTTAAGCAGCATGCTCTAAATTGGGCTCATTTTCTCAGGACGAAGGTTTTTAAAACCAGAAATCAAGGTTTTGGAGAACCTAAGGAAATCCATTAGCTGAACAAGAGGGCTGTGAATAAATAATTTTAAATAATTTTCAGAATTTCAAAGGCAGTAGATGATAATGTAGACAACATCGAGTTGGAGATGAAGGTTAATGTAGAGTCAGCACGGTTAGGGGATTCTGAACTGAAGACCTGCCCCATTTTGACAAGCTACCAGCAGACCCAATAAGCATTCCTGCCAATAGACCCAGTAAGCCTTCTGATTTGTCATAGATTTATGTCATTTTTTTTGGCAAGTGCATTTTAATTGGTGTAGACAAAACGTGAATCTGGATATTTTACCACTGCTCTGCTTGGAGCAACATCTGAACCATCAGGAAAGAGCATAGGAGTCAGTCAGTCACTCAACCAGTGGTAACAGAGCTGGGCACAGACAGTGTGCAGCAAATCAGACAGAGCCTGCCCTTGCCCCAAGGAGCTGCCTACACCTGTGTAGATGCTGTGCATGGCATTTCCTCCTGCTGACATGCACATGCAGTGAAGTTACTACTTTTAAGATAAATATGAACACTTCATCCTTACAAAAGAGTTAAATAAATGCCTTATTATTACTATTGCAACTGATCATGGGTGATATGGTTTGGCTATGTCCCCACCCAAATCTCATCTTGAATTGTAATTTCCATAATTCTCATGTGTTGTGGGAGGTAATTGAATCATTGGGATGGTTTTCCCCCTATTGTTCTCCCGGTAGTGAATAAATCTCCCGAAATCTGATTGTTTTGTAAGGGGAAACCCCTTTCACTCGGTTCTCATTCTCTCTGTTGCCTGCCACCGTGTAAGATGTGCCTCTCACCTTCCGCCATGATTGTGAGGCCTCCCCAGCCATGTGCAGCTGTCAGTCCATTAAACCTCTTTCCTTTATACGCAGGGGACCTTTATACATTACCCAGTCTTGAGTTTATCTTCATTAGCACCGTGAGAACAAACAAATATAGTGGGTAATGGTAGTAAATAATTAAGCATATGTATACCAAGGGTGATTTATGCTGAAGGAAAATGAGTGCAGGTTTTTCATAAGACCGTAGTAAATATAATTTTTAGGTATAAACTCATTCTTCTTCCCCCCACCCCAGAAGATCCAGTTTTCATGTGCCTATGACCCTTCTTGCCAAGATTTAGGCAATAGCTTTCTGTATGCACTGTCCTTGTGGGAGTTTAGATAAATACTGAAACATATACATTTCTTGTGTTGTTAAATATGTAATTTAATGTGCAGCAGAAACAACAGTCTTGAAAACGAAAGCTTTTGATTTGCAAGTGCTGGGCTTCAGAGAGAGAAGGCTCAGGGCATAAAATATGTGCCACACCAGCAGCTGGGTAGAAAACGCATGAGAGAGAAAAAGTTAGGCTCCACACAACCAGAAGAGGTGACCCTTTCCAGTTGCAATGGTTTCCAGAGAGATGTAGAAGTGGATATGAAGACAGTGTCAAAGCTACGACATCAGTAAATAGGACCCCTCCCCTCCATCCCATCCTAGGGTCAGGGATGGGTGGAATATCCAAGAAGATAAGCTTCATATGAGGATGACAGAGAGGCTTCTACCTTCCTTCCCAGCTGCAGGCATACTTGGGCAGGGGCTGCCTTAGCTGCAGGGTAGTCCGGGTTGAATAAGGTGCTAGACAGGTGGGCCCGGGCGCAGCTTCACAGCATACGTGCAGCATGGTCCAGTACCAAAAGAGCAACTGAGAGGTCCTGAGACTGCAGCAAGGCACTAAGGGATGAGAGAGTAGATAGAACTGGAGTAGCCTGTGCTTAAAAAAGAGACAATGCACGGTGTTTGCTCCTGGATCTCACAGAACATTCTGGAATGGTGGATATCAACAAAAGACACCAGGGGAAAATGACAAAAACCAGAGGAGGCAAATACATCCCAAAGGTAACTGACAAAGGCGGAGGGCGGGAGGGGGCCGGGTAGCAACCCCTGCAATAGTCCTGGATGGGAAAAAGCTCCCCTTCTTCCGCCTCCTGTTTTGTTCTGACCACTGTTAGGATTGGGGGGGGTTGCATCCGAATGTGTGCTAGATGACAGCTCTAAGGTGATGTGTTAACGACAACAGCTATAACCACTTAATTTATAGGGAAACTGTAGGGGGAAATTGGCAAACTGGACTATGGACAGGACTTCTAAATAGTTAACGTGAAGACAGACTATACACATACATACACGCACACACACACACACATATATCACTCGCACATATTCAGTCACTGAGGCAATTTCTGCTTATGGTGGAGAAACCAATCACAATAGTGACCAGGCTAAACCTATGCATTTTGTGGGTGAATTTAAATTTCAAGTGAGTGCAGAGTTGTTTTGGATCATCTCTGCCAAGTTGCTGCCTAGCATGGCATGCCATTCATGTGCCTAGATCAATATAAATATGGATACCCCTGTATGAATTAGGCAGGGAAAGTGGGACAATTTGACAGCCCCTTGCTGAGACACAGCGGCTTCCATCCCTGGGAAGGGCCTGAATAGCCCAGTGCAGCCCTGATGTACTACAAGCAAGAAAACAGCGGCCCGGAAAATGCAGATGCTTTGGAGATGCTGGCTTGACAGACTGAAGCCTGTTTGTCAAACAGGCTGTCACCTATCAGAGTTTTAAATAGGAGCCATCTATGGGATGTTACATAACTTGCTGGCTCACAACAGCCCCAGTGGAATGGAACGGGGGCAGCACCGATGAGAAGCGGCTGCAGGATGGAGGACTAGGCCCCGCTATTCTTTTCCTTAATGGATTCCCTGCCTCCTGCATTGCCATGCTTGAATACACAACATGGGAATGGAGGTGCCTTCTCTTTAAGGGCTGTGTCAATCAAGCAAGGGACGTTACTTATGGCAAAGTTGGAAAGACAGCAGAGTAGAAAAATGTAAGTTCTCTGTGGTGGCTGGTCCCTTGGGCTAGTGCCTTGGGTGATGCAGCGGGCTCACCCCAGCGCTGCCCCGATCTACCAGGCTGGCCTCACCCTCCCACATACCACGTGCCAACTGAAGGCTGATGGTTGAGCTCAGTTCTCCCCCTTTGGGAAGGGATGTAGGTTCAGTTCCACAGAGGATATGAGATGAGATTTTCACATGTTTGAAATCATATAATGGTGTAGTTTTTTTTATGTTCTGTGGACATAATATTGCGGCTTTGGTTTGTCTTCTCTTCCAAGTAGGACCTAGTTCTTTACTGCTCCTTCAGTCAAGTTGAATCCAGTGAGAGAATAATCAGTCACAACTTGCCCTATGTAGTGGCGTCGTCCTGAGAATCTATTAGTAAAGTAAGTTTGGAGATGAGTTTTATTTTAGAGGCCCTAAGGGAGTTGGCTATTTTAAAGACTCCTGATGTAAGAGCGAATAATTCTATTGTGATGGGATGAATCACTCTCTACTTTCTAACTTATCTGTTTTGTAAGTTTGGAATTTTGCATATTAAGTTGTTCTTCCCTTACGTGTATTAGCCACATATTGCTGAGTCATCAAAGGGCCTGAAGCAGAAAGGAAGACTTTGGATGTAAGTTTTCACATAATCAAATTTTATGTAACCAAAAAGAAGAGCCCTGTTAATAGGTAAAGGGGCTGTACTGAAGTGACTGGAATTTTCATACATTTGTAGCAGTCACCCTGTGTTGGGGTGACAGCATTCTCTGACATGGAAAGTTGAAGACGGTGTACATAAGCTGTTGTTGAAAATTCCCATGGATTGGTTATTGAGGCTGTCATAATTGAGTTACAGTGTGGTGGTAGCTATGCCAGTGGAATAGCAGCAGTGGCTGGCAACACCCAGTTATAGTGTATTATTTACGAAAACACAGGGATAGCTTTCCTTGGTTAATGCCCTCCCGCACTGACTCTGGGTCTGCCCATGTAATTTCTGATGCTCGATAAGACAATAGCAAATGGGGCATACCCAGCAGCTTGAACTTTCGTGGCTTGCCCTTTTTGGCTGCTCTGGTGGATCCTGTGAACACCACCATGAGAAGGAGCCCAGGCTAACCTGTGGATGATGTGAGACATAGGAACAAGTCACCTTTATTGCCCCAGCTGACTTCCCCAACCACCAAGTGAGGGAAGGCCTCATTTGAGCCACCAGCCACTCGCAATAATCAACCCAACCCTTCCAGACAAACTGCCCGAAACTGTCCAGGCACCCTGCCAGCATTCATGAAAAATAAGAAAGCTTTGTGGTTCAAAACCACAGTTTTGGGGCAATTTGTTAGGCAGCAAAAGCTATCTGTTACACAAGTTAAGATCAGTAAGTTGTAGTATTTTGTTGCGGAGAGGAGCATTGTTGGGATGACTTAGTCAAAGTTGATCCTACTTGGGTACCAAAGCCATGTAACCTGCAATAACTTCATTATATAATGGGGAATTTAAACACTAAAGGATTACTTTAGAAAAACTTACAGGGACTGTGGTTAAATTAGACAGAGGTTTATTAAATAGTTAACCCAGTCACGTATATAAATGATTGAAGTATTTATAATACAGGTGTGATGCTATCTCACAAATGGATTAGCGGATTCCTGCAGCTATGGACAACTACAGGCAAAGCCTCAGAGTTGGTCCCATCCTGTATAGGTTTCTCCTGGGCCTTCAAATTTGTCCCTGTAGCCTGGTCATCATCTTATGTGATAATAATGTCTCTAGAGAATGTTGGCTACCAGTGCTCTGCAATATCCCTCTTAACTAATTAAAGTCAGATTTATGTTGTTTCAGCCATTTTATTTTAAAAGCTGCCACTGTACTGTTCCGCTGTTATTATTAGTAGTGTTTGTTATATCTTTCAGCTAGTCCTGTCTTTTTGCATTTGCATATCCACACATTGCAGGGCACTGTGGGTGTGAGACATTTGCTTCCGTCTTGTTAGGAGAAGCAACTTTACTTTAATCTGCTGTGCTGTGTACTTGAAGCATAGCATTGATCCATGCTGGTGACAGCTTTCCTTGACCTCCACTAACAGGGAGCTGTAGGACCTTTCTGTGGGCCGTCTGCACCCACTTTTCAATGCTGCAATCTCCCTTTAGTCATCTGTCTCCTAAACTTAGGTTTTGAACTTCCTGGAATGTTAAGGGACTCTGCTCTGGCTATGCAGTTGTCCACCTCCCTAGCCACATGTTCTGCATGTGCTGACCAAATTAAGCACACTGACTACACCCACCCCTGGTTAACTTGACCCCTTCAAGAACAGCAGGAGCCCCCGACAGATACCCTTCTGCCCTTTCTTCTCATCCTCAGATTCAAGGATTCCCCCCATTATTATGGTCAATTAATTTTGACCCTCTGGTCAATTAATTTTGCATTCTCCTCACAGCCTACTGGGGTGGCTATGTCTCTTGCCTTGTTCATTTTAAATGAGAAGGTCCATAATAGTCCCAATAATCCTCTTTTGATGGCTTATTTTGTCTGTCAACCTGACCGGTGCGCCCACACATCTGGTCACACGTTCTAGTTGTGCCCGTGAGGGTGTTTTGTGTGGGATTAACATTTGAACTGATGGACGGAGTGAAGCAAATGGCTCTCCCTATGGTGGGTGGGTGCCTTTGTCAATTTTTGTGTTGCTATGAAAGAATACCTGGGGCTGGGTCATTTATAAAGAAAAGGGTCTGACTTGGTTCACGGTTCTGTAGGCTGTACAGGAAGCATGACGCCAGCATCTGCTTCTGGTGAGGGCCTCAGGGAGCTTCCATTTATGGCGGAAGGTGAATGGAAGCTGACATGGAGAGATTATATGATTTTAAGTGTAAGAAAGGGGTGGGAGGTGCCAGGTGCTTTTTAAAAACTAGAATTTTTTTGCAAACTAATATAGTGAGAAGAGAACTCAGCCATCACCAGGAGGACTGCACTAAGCCTTCATGAGAGATCCTCTCCCATGACCCAAACACCCCCTACCAGGCCCACCTCCAACACTGGGGCTCACATTTCCACATGAGATGGTGGCATATCCACACCATAGAAGTAGGCCTCATCCAAGCCACTGAATCCAGAACAAGACTGCTGAGTAAGAAGGAACTCCTCCTGCCTGACGACTTGAGCTGGGCCATTGTTTTTACTCCAGCTTTCAGATTCAGACAGAAACACTAGTCCCCTTGGATCTTGAGCCTCCTAGCTTTTGGGCTGGAGTTACACATTGGTTCTCCTGGGTCTCCAGCCTGCTGGCTGAAGATTTTGGGACTTCTTAGCTTGTAGAATCATGTGAGCCAATTTCTGTCTTTACACACACACACACACACACACACACACACACACACACACACACCTCATATTAGTTCTGCTTCTTTGGGGAACTCTAATATATATTAATTTGTAAATTATTTGTCCCTGGAGAAAATAACAAATTTTTCTCTCATTTTTTTCTTTTTACTATTTGAAAAATGTCCCCCTTCTCTTATAGTTGTTGAACAAAGCGTAAATGGTCATGCTTAACATACATCATCCAAATCATAAATTCAATTTATTCTGGAAGAAACTGTCAACGAACATTCTAAAATTCTTTAATCCTTTTTCAATCCATGATAAGTGAATTTTATTGAAATTTGAGTTGAGAAGACATTAACTTGGAAGTAAGTATTCCTCTCATGAACTATTTGATAGAATTGTAAAGAAAACAAAACTGCTTTGAGAGAAAGCCAGGAGAGGCTGAGCAGAGATGTGCACGGGGTTGTGGTGAGAATGAGCCCTGTGGAGAGGAAACTTAATTTGACCTCTTATTCTAGGCTGCGATCTAGAGGAAAATGAATTTAATTCAGGCTAGTTCTGTAGCAAAAACTTAGTGATGCCACTGAATTAGGCCTTGAGTGATTTAAAAAATAGAAAAACAATTTAACCTGAGAATAACAAAGAGTGGCCTATGCCATAGTCAAGATGGGCTGAGCTTCTCAGTGCCAAAGGGGCCAAGAAAAAGAGCTCCAGGCTACTGGGGACTGAGGTGAGAGAGAAATAGACAGGAGGTTCCCAGGAGCTGTCCAGGCTCCATGCAAGAAGAAAACCATGCCAAACGGATTTGAACAACACGAGGCTGCGTCCTTTTGATTTCCTCATTTATATGCAATTCCACTCCAAGATTCTCTGCCACTCTGCCACAATAGCAGATGCTCCATTGATGGCCTATGTTGTGCTGGAAAGGACACAGTGTGGGGAGTCAACCCCAGAGTCCAGCTAGAGGTAGGGAGGGGGACACATATTTGGAGGGAAGACTGGTCACCCAGGGCCTGGCAAACAGGTCATAGAGCTGTGTTCAAATGCCTGTGGAGCATCGTTCTGTATCAGATTTGCCAAGAGGTGCACATCACTTTGGGGTCTGTGAAGAGAAGGGGCATTCCAGCGAAGAGACTTGCTCTTTTGAACACTGGTGGATTTCCTGGTCACAGGGCAGGACAGCGAGGAGAACAATGCTTTTTTGGAACTGGACTCTCTATGCTGCATCCTTCTTCTATTTTCTGCTCACATCTGCCAGTTCCTCAGCTGTCTCATGTTTGGGTTTGATGTGGAAGTCCTGGGACATCCTAGTACTAATAGATGCCAGATTGGGAGCTTCCTGTAGCCAGGAGCCTGGTTTCAAGCCTGCTCATTAATGGGTTCCATCTCCAGTAGCATCTCTGTGTCTGTGTCGCAGAGAGGGCAGCCATGTAGGAAGCAAAGAGCTTTACCTTGGTGCCTCCTGGGAGTGCTTCAGGAACAGTAGACAGGAGGGAGGCTCCAAGCTGGGGAGGCAGGCAGAACTTCCAGACCCACAGCAGGGTGAACAGTGACAGGCACGAGTGCCCTCAGGCTGATGCTCACTCACTGACATGCTCATCATACCTCTGACCCAGCAAAGGGGTTTGCCTTGCCCTGTTTAGTGAGCTCGGTGAGGGAGTTTCTCTTGTTGCAGTCTGGTGTATAAGTGTATAAGAGAAAAGTATTCTGAAAGTAGAAGAGAAAAGGGGCAAAAAATCACACTTCCCAGAGCTCTTCTGTAAGCAGGGAGAATTTTCCAGCAGGTATCAATGGTGAAATAAGTTAAAGGAGCTCAGATACTTAGCTAGTACGAGAAAACTAGAACTGTTATTGTCAAGATTAGCAATACCTCCACTAAAAAAAAAAAAAGAAGATCATATACATTGACTGTCCTCAGTTTATTTAATTCTTTAATATTTTGGGCATTGTCATTCACTTTCTTCTTTTTGAAACTGGTCTTCAAATAAGTTTTTGACTCAAGTATAATATATACATATAGATACAGGAAAATGCACAAATTAGAAGTGTACACATAAATTAGTTTTCATAAAGTCAGAATACCCATGAAACCACCACCAAGGAAATAAGACACTGCCAACACCACAGGAGTCCTCTCATATCATTTCCTATTCACCTGCCACATCTCCAAAGGTAACCGCTAGCCTGATCTCTAACACCATCAATTTGCTTGGCCAGTTTGAGTGCTCTTCAAAAATGGGATCATATATTGTGTATTCTTTTGTTTCTGGCTTGCAGTGCTAAATAGTATATCTGTAGGATTCATCCATGTTTTGCATATAGCTGTAGTTTGTTTATTCTTGTGTAGTGTTTCATTCCATAGATAAAATTTAATGGAGCATTACAGTGTTAACAGACATTTGGGTTATTTCCAATTTGTGCCTACTATGAATTTTACTTTTATGAAAACCATCATACATATTTTTTGGTGCCTACATGCACACATTTCTTTTGGTCATCTACCTAGAAGAGAAATTCCTGGGTCATACATCTGCCTTCAGTACATTTTGTACTGAAAAATCGTGTTCCAGAGTGGTTGTAACAACTTATACTCCCACAATTAGTGTGTGACAGCTCCAGTTGCTCTATCTCTTCAGTGACACTTGGTGTTGGTCTTTTTGATGTAAGATGTAGTCGTATTTCATTATTTTAAGTCATAGTTCTGTGATTGCTAATGAAACTAAGCACTTTATGATTATTTGGCATTTAGAGCTGTTATTTTGTAAAAGTCCTATTCAAATCTTTTTAGATAGAACTTTCAGAAAGTTAGAATTAGATTACCTGATATCACCCAATGTTATCTAACATTTGCCTACTTTTTAAAATTAAAATTGTGCTCACTTTTTAAATCGAAATTATGTCTTTTTCTTATTGATGTAAAGGCACAATGAATATATCCTGGATATGAGTTCTTTATCAGTTACATATATTGCAAATATTTCTTTCCACTCTATGGCTTTGATTTTTACTTTTGTAGGTGTGAAAACATACATTTTTAATTTTAACATAGTCCATTTTTCTCTAGGATGGTATCGTTTATATCCTTTCAAAAATTCACATAAATCAAGGTATCGTAGATAGTGTTCTTTCTGTCTCCTAGAAAATTTATTTTGTTTCCTTTTACATTAGAAACTAAAATCCATCTGAAATTTACTTTTGTATATGACATGAGGTAGAAAGTAAAATTTTATTCTTTCCAGCGTTGAAGTTAAATTCATTCAGCACCATTTATTGGAAAGATTATCCTTCCTTTACTCTGCCACAGTACCAACGTTTTCATAAACCAAGTGACTGTATTTATGTGGACTTATTTCTGGGCTCTCTTTCCAGTCACTGCACACACTGCACTTTCTTAATTAGTGTACCTTTGTAGCTACAGTGAATGAGTCATGGTATTTAGCAAGTTAAGTCCCCTAACATTGTTCTTCTTTTTCCAGATAGCTTTGGTTATTTTTAGCCCTTTGTATTCTGATAATTTAAGTATCAACTGGTCAATTTCCACCAAAACCTACTGTGGAGATATTGATTCATACTGTATGGAATCTATGCATTAATTAAAGAAAAATTGGCAGCTTTAAAATATTAAATCACCAATAAATAACGTGTTCCATTTCTCCATATATTCAGATTTTCTTTAATTTCTCTTTGTAACAATTTATAGTTTTCTTGCATAAATATTGTACATCTTTTTGTTAAGTTTATTCCCAGCGTTTGATGGTATATAAACAATATAGTATTGTAAAAATCTCATTATTGGTGGTATGTAGAAATATAATGATTTTTGTGTAATTAATCTGATATTTATTGACTTGCTATACCTGTGTATTAATTATAATACTTGCTTTTTGTAGATCATTTTACGTTTTCTAGGTTCCCCATCATGCTACCTGTGAATAATGATGGCTTTATTTTTTTCATTCCAATTATGATGCCCTTTTCTTCCCTGCCTACTTCATAGTCTATAATTTCCAGTACAGTCTTGAATAAAGATGGTGATAATGGGTATCTTTGTCTTGTTCTTAGACTCAAAGGAAAGTTTTCAAAATTCCATTAAATGTTAGTGCCATCGTTTTTTGTTTTTTTTTTTGTTTGTTTGTTTGTTTTTTGTTTTTTTTTTTTTTAGATAATTGTCATCAAATTAAGAAAGCTCTCATATTTCTATTTTGGTTACGAGTTTTGTGTCATTTTAGATCATAAATGGTGTTGAATGCCATCAAGTCTTTTGCATCTGAGGAAATGATATCTTTTATTTAGTCTACAATTTGCTCAATTATATTATTTTGTTTTAGATTTGTGAAACTGATTTTGAGAAAGAAGGCATGTACTTTTATCTCTTTTATAATATTTGGGTCATGTTTTGATAAGAAAGTTATGTTGGCCTCATAAAACTAGTTAAGTTCAATCTGCTGTGTAACACATTTGTAGGGTTTATAATTTCAGAGTTTATTTTCCAGTTCAAGAATTTCTGTTAGAGATAGGTATAGAGATTGCATTCTCCAGTGAAATTCTTCATCTTGTCATTCATCTTATTGAACATATTAATTACAACTATTTTAAATTCATTTTTGAAAAGCCCAATCTGTATCGTATGTGACTGTTTTCTGTTACTATTTTTATTTTGATTTTGTCAATTAGTATGTTTGGTTTTTTTTAAAAAAAATACCAGACATTTTATATAAAGAATTAAATAGCTCTGGTTGATGTTGCCTTTATATAGAGCAGTTTACCTTACTCTCTGACAGCCATTAGAATAGAAACAAATCACACCAATCCAATCACAGAGTGAGCTAACAAAGGCAGGGTTCCCCACTGCAAAGCCACTTCTGGGTCTTTCTTACTCCTAGAATCTAGCACTTCAAAGGTACTGACTGAGATCCAGAATATAGCAAATGCCCCCAACACATTATTAAATTAATGAATAAGTGAATGAATGTTGGTAATAAGGAGGAGAGTAAATTTGAAAAGAATGATGAGAAGATAAACATTTCCAAGTGATAAATTAGGTTCAAGAATAAAGGGGAAGAGGGATCACCAATGGTAAAAACTTTCCAGCCTGTGAGTGCCGGTACTACTGATAGCAGAGTCAGTCACTGGGAGCAGAATGGAGGTATTTGGAATGAAGATAGTTAGAGGGAGGAAATAAGGCAGAATACGAGTTCCATTTTCAGCTGGTTAACATTGGGTGATATCAGGTAATCTAACTGCAGACTTATGGTAGATGGCTAAATATATGGGGTATGAATGAGTGGTCTGAACTGAAGGAGAGAAAGATGTCACGTTACCTCCAGCCTGAAAGTTACAGAATGGGCCAATTTTATAAGTTTATATAGCTATGTCAGCTGTTTAGAATGAGATTTGTGGATATAGCAAGAGAAAATTTGTACCAAATGAAAACAAAAACTAAAACTTGGAAATTCTGCCTTTTGAAAAGTCCAACTATGACTTGAGTTGCCTTCTAAGTTCAAAGAGACTTTGAATGAACGAGCAGAAGATATCTGTTCATTATTCTGAGAGGAAACCCTCAAGGGGCTGTCTTTTCTGCTCATTCTCCTGGATCCCTCAGTCCCAGGACCACTAAGCATGGTAAGAGGAAACATTTTTTAAATAAAAGAAATCACCTTCATTGGTTCCTCAGTACTCCCTACATAAGCTCTTGGGTATTTTTTTAAGGTCTTTATTAGTCCACATTCCTGATCACCCTAATTGTTCTTATATTTGCCTTACTGCACATCTACAGGTTAATCAAATACATAATTCAGTACCAGAAAATGCAGTCTGGCTACAAAACTCACCTTTGTGGCATGGTAAACATTGTGTTGAAAGTTACTGAACCATTTAAATGTATTTAAATTCATGATTTCCAATTGTGAGCCTTTATATTTTCTGTGGAAAATGTTCTAGGCAGTCTCATCATTGCCCAGAACCACATTTCTCTCTTTCTGGGAGTTGATAGAGCAGGGCTCCAAGTAATTGTGGTTTCCACTAAGACTCCAACATGAATTACAGCCCTATGTTCCAGGAGCCCTTTAGTATCCTAGGGTTTGTAACAGATGTTTCTAATTCTCACGAAATTATTGAACAAACATCAAGGAAAGATGTTTTACAATGTAAAGCTAATGCAAAGGGTCGTTAACGTTGTTATTCTAGACAATCAGCATGATTTAGCCAAGACCTTTGACAAGGGTATACACCTGTCTGTGAATAATAGGCCTCTGTTTATTACCCAAGCTATTAATTAGACTAAGACTAAAGATGGGGTGGGGTGCATACTCCAGAGAGTGTCTAAATGGCGAGAGCATGAGCTAAGAGGTTGTAGTGACTCCATAGATGGGACATCAGCTGCTCCTGTTCTGCTGTGGGCACAGACACAACAAGAGGCTGACCTTACATCGCCTGAATGCCCTGCTCCCTAAACTCAAATTGCATCTTCTCCCAGAATTCCATATAAAGTGAAATCTAAAAGCAACCTGTATCATTTCTACTATTGTGATGTATCCTTACCACTATTTTGGGTATTTGGACCTCCTGAAATGTATGCCTTTCTCTAACAGACTTCACCAGTGCTGAGTTATTTCTTCTTCATTGTTGGGACAGTATATCTAATACAGGAATAACTTGAGTCTCGGGTTGACTTTTGGTAAAGTAAGTGAGAAATTACCTTGCAGTATTTTTATTTTTTATTTTGAGACGGAGTCTTACTCTGTCACCCAGGCTGGAGTGCAGAGGCGCGATCTCGGCTCACTGCAAGCTCCGCCTCCCAGGTTCACATCATTCTCCTGCCTCAGCCTCCCGAGTAGCTGGGTCTACGGGCGCCCGCCACCTCGCCTGGCTAATTTTTTGTAATTTTAGTAGAGACGGGGTTTCACCGTGTTAGCCAGGATGGTCTCGATCTTCTGACCTCGTGATCTGCCTGCCTCAGCCTCCCAAAGTGCTGGGATTACAGGCGTGAGCCACCGTGCCCGGTCCACCTTGCAGTATTTTTTTTTAATTAAAAAGTAAAATAATAACTTCTTTAGAAGCATATAAAATAAACAACGTACCTTAATTAACTACCACAAGAACAAATCAAACAATACCAAAATGTTTGATAAATGGCCAAGGAAAACGCACATGAGCTATGCATTGTCTTTCTTAATTAACTTGTAACCTGTTTACCTGTCACTCAAGCCTGCTCACAGCTGGGCTTTCTGTAAAGCCATCTATATACTCTGGAGCTGGGTAGCAAGCTTCCATTGTCCCCTGCTCCATCTCATACACATGTCATTCACAGGTTGGTAGGTTCAGAGTCAATGTCCTTGTCCCTTTTTCTTACTGCTTGTACTATTTCTCTGTTCTCCGTGATGGCTCATTGTCTTTCTTCCCATTTCTTGTGGGTTGGGTCATTATCCATATCAATCATTGCAACCTACACTAATGCCTTTGAATTCTTGTTATAGGTCAGATATTCATAGATTTCCAAATGCTTTAAATGAATTATCTAATTTGATCCTCACAGGAATTTGATTCCTTGTTTTTGGATGAAGATATGGGGGCTTCGGAGGTACTACACTGTCCCCGCAGGGGGTTAATGGCACAGCTGTGAGGGAAGCACACCCAGTCTTTTCTCTACCTTCCTGATTGCAGAGAGACTGTAGTAAATCCCTCAACTTTGATGTGCCT
This sequence comes from Rhinopithecus roxellana, assembly GCF_007565055.1. Taxonomy (NCBI): domain Eukaryota; kingdom Metazoa; phylum Chordata; class Mammalia; order Primates; family Cercopithecidae; genus Rhinopithecus; species Rhinopithecus roxellana. The sequence continues at coordinate 65,945,013 of NC_044563.1, read as the reverse complement.
GTGAGTTTTATTACAATGCAGATTCTGATTCTGGGCTCTGGGATGGGCTGAGAGTCTCCATTTTTAACACACTCTGTCAGGAGGGTGGTGTCACTGGTCCTGGATCACCTCTGAGTGCCCAAGGCCAAGAGGGAATTCTTTCTTCCTTCAGGAATGGGGTGGGGGGAATGGAGGGTAGGAAAATTTCCCTCACATCAACTAAAATCTGAAAGTTTCTTTCTACTGCATTTTCTAAATCCCAAAGGGAAAATAAATTCAGTCTTTTTTTTTCCCCTCCCTGCCTCCATCTCAACAGACTGCCCCTGTGGACAGCATGGGGGAGGGCTCTGTGTATTCCAGAGGGTCTAGCACAGCTTTGCCCCTCTGTTTTTCAGCAAACACCCCTGGAGGATGAGCTGCAATTGGGCAAGTGCAGAACGTTTGATCTTCTTAGGAAGGCTCTCTATTGTTTGCTTCAAAAATGCCCCGAGGCTGCCAGTTTCCCCAGTTGAGGCTTTAAACATATGATGGCCATTTATCTATTTTCAGTCCTTTCAAATTCCTTCTCATTCTTGTGATTTGGGACAGGGGAGAGGGCAGCACCTGAATGGCCGCTCCTCGCCATTCATTATCCAATAGATCTCTATTAAGCCAAAGAATTTTTCTGCAATTGTTTCTTTCCTTCTCCGGATAAAGACCTCCTTTCACCCATTATGTCTCTGATCATTTCGCTGCCCTTTTCCGAAACTTCACTTTGTTGGCTCTGCTTTCTTTGAGGCAAAGATGATCAAAGCAGCTCTAAGCATGCCGGCAATTTTTACAATAAATAGCATTTTCTGGGTTATTTTTCATTTCCATTTTAATGCAGCTCACTCACCTTGCTGGTGCTTTAAACTGTCCCTGTGCATTCTCTGTGGCTTTATATCAAACAGAAAAGTCATTTCAGATTACAACAGAGTGCTTGTCCCTATCCCAAATTCACCTTAATTTTGTGATTGAAAAGATGCAGTAAATTGTAGCTCCATAATGGTTTCCTTTTCTTTTTCCTTTTCACCTCTTTTTTGTTGTGGTGGTTGTTGAGTTTGTTGGAAGCACAGTGATCCACTGCCATAGCCAGGAGTAAATTTGAGTAGAATCAGGCATTTACGAGTTTTTCAAGCTTCATCAAATCGTAGACATTTCCCTTGACAAAATAGTGCTTCTGGAGCTTGGACACTTCTCACTTTCTGGGTTTTCCAAACGGGTAATAAATCACCTACCAGTTGCGTCTGTTACTGCTTTTTCAATTCCAGCTCACTCTTACTACTACTACTACAACTATTTGCCAGGTAAGAGCAGTTCCTATTAATGGCTAAAATTCATTGAGCACTTACTATGTGCCAGGCATATTTTAAGAACATTACATGTGTTAACTCGTTTAGTCCTCGACTCTGATAGATTCAATTATTATTCCATTTTACAGATAAGAAAATTAAGGTGCAGAGAGCACTTGACTATGGCCGTACAGTTAGTAAGTGGAAGAGGCAGGATTCAACCCAGTCACTCTGGTTCAGAGCCTGAACTTTTGAAAACCAATCACCTTCTTACTATGTCATAGGCAGGCATGAAGTGCTTCCTATGCCTTATCTACATTTCAGTGATAGTATGCCCTATTTGAAGAACTTCATGTTTCTATCTCTCATCCAAATGAAGCTATATCTCAGTCTGTCACGAAGACCTTACTGATTAAAGGAGTAAGCAAAGCTCAGAGCCTCCAGCTACAAATAATGAAGGCAATGCCATGATTGTCACCTCGGATATTAAAGGGTTTGCCCATAGTAGACACTGAGCACGTTGAGGACAGGAGCCATGCTTTCTTCATCTGTATGTGAAATCTGTGCTAGTCTCTGAGGAACACTTAAACCCATTTCTTTCAGTGGTCCAGGGATTGATTCACAGGCACATAGAATCTGACAGGAGTGAGTGTGGAAGGGTGGGTGGGGAGCTCCTAATTGAACAGTGGGTGGGGAGCTCCTAATTGAACTACTTCCTTTATTGCAAGGGCTCTGGAAGGTGGTTCCACATTCATCTTGTTTTTTCTAAATTCTTTTTCTTCTCCCTGCACTTTGAACAACCTTTCCCTGCTCGTGCCTGGCAAATTTTGTAGCTTCCTCTGATCAAACGTTGTTGTCTTTAGAGGAGAGAAAGGGAGATTCTGGTTTTGATGTAACTGTTGACTGTACAGAACTGAGGTGCTGAGCTCATTTTCCCCCAAAGTTCCTCTTATGTCTGTAATTCAATACACTATCACCGTAAGGATTCAAAGACCCCTGTTTGTTCCATCCAGGAAATCAATTCCATTGACTTTGCTTTTTGCGGGCTAGCACCCTGGCCTCAGAGAGGTCCTCCTCACACTGCTTTATATTCTGCAGCTCTTGCGGGTGGCAGGGAAGGGTGGAGGACCCAAATAACACACCTCAAATCCTTAGTGCGCATGGGATTCATCAAGACATCTCAGTTTCCCCATGATGGCCCAGGCATGTCCCTCAGTGTTCAGGGAGGACAATGCTTTCCTTGCAAAGCTGTTGGTTAGTGATCCTGCTCCTGTACAATGCCAAAGGCAATGCCCAAGCATAATGATCAATTTTGGAAGTGTTGAAATCCTTTCTTGCTGTTCCGTTAGTTTTCTCTCCCATCTCTATTTCCTGTTGACTCTATACTCCGAGCAGAGAGAAGGAAAGTTGTTATGCTAGTGTACAGAAAGCAAAACTGAGGCAGAGAAGGATTGGCCTTTGGTTTGATTTCGTAACAGTTCAAAGCACAGGCCCAGCACTTGGCTCGGTGACAATTGATCAGAGCAGCCTTTACTCTCAGTCAAGGACATTCACTCTCCATTGTCGGGAGTTGAGTTCCAGAATCCAAATGCAAATACAAAATCATATCAAAGAGTGTTTAATATAACATAGTGACAATAATAATGACACTTGCATTCATGTAGGGCTTTCATTGACTGACCATGCTGTACAAAGTATATCTGTAGATCACCTTCCAGACTCACATTAACAGAGTGCTATTTCACTGGTGCAGTACAAAGTTAAATCAGTAGGAAATCTTTCAGTTATGGGTAACAGAGGTGCATTTTATGTTTTATTATAACAAAGATGTGCTAGTTGGTAGTGGCTTATGTAGATTTAGCAGCTTAATAATGTCAGGGCTCAAGGTCGTATGTCTGCAATGCTGTTGACCTTTTCATGGTCATAAAATGGCTGCAGCAGTGCCAGAAATCATGTCCTACATTCCAGTAAGGAAGCATGGCACAGAGTATTCTTCTATCAGGGAGGAAAACCCTCCTTGTTTCCATGTTATTGCCTAAAATAGGATTAATGGGCTGAGCTATGTTTCCTAAGATCAAAAGATCCCCTCTGATTCCTAAATAAATATGGGGCAAAATTCTGCCGGTTAGCAAGAAGAACCAGCTTTTGGGGAGGCAATTAGCAGTACCTGACACAAAAGGACATTGGCCTAGAAGTAAAATGAACAAAGAAGTCAGGTCTTTTTCTTCCATTTGCTAACTGAGGCACATTGTAAAACTCTTTATGCCTCTGTGCTCTTACCTATAAATTAGGGATAATAATAGCCTATTCCTCTCACAGGGATGAAGTGAGAAAATATACATATGCAGAAATGTTTTGAAGATTGTAACGTACTGTGGAAAAGCAAATTATTACATCTAGGGCATTTTTTTCACTTGAGGGGATATTTAAAAAGCATAAAACTGTCTCTTCCTAATGTAACTCATAACTAGATAGAAAACCCAAGCTATTCATATGCAGAATTTGGAGTAATCTAAGGTTTAGCTATGAACTCAAGTACAACAATAGTAAAGTTATTAAAAGCAGTAAAAAGGGACAATAAAATATAATGGTTAAGAGATTCATAGTTACACACACCCGAGCTGAAGTCCCAATTTCAGCACATCTGAGTTGTGTGATCTTGGGCAATTCACTTACTTTCTGAGTCTCACTTTCCTCATCTGTAAAATAGAAATAATTCCTCTGTCACAATGCTTTTGAGGTATTAAATCACTTCAAATATATACAAAAGAACACTTAGCACAGTGGCTGGCATTGGAGATGAACTTAATAAATGTTAATTAACAAATAGCAGTCGTTATGCAATTTACTAGAAGTTTTTCCTCCCTCCAATACTTCCTCCACCCCTTCCACAGCCAGGTGTTCTGTGTCTCAGGGCAGTGACGGCCTTTTAACATATTGAACATGTCCTGAATTATCTCAACCCTCACATGAGTTACCCCAAGCTCCAGATTAACCTTTCCCCAGGATGGTTATTGACAATTTACTCTTGATCTTTGCCTCCTGTCTCTTGATTTGTTTTGGATTTACAAGGAGACTCTGTTTTCAGCCCTGAGGTTGCAAATGAACTCATTCCTCTCTTTGCCTGAATCTTGGCCCCTTGTTACTGACTTAGTGAAAATGGGCCTAGCTTTGTTTTCAACTGGCTTGGAGGACAGCAGGGAATAAGACATGGCAAAATGTCAAGAGGCCTGTCAGGAGAAGGGAGACTCTCAGATATGAGTCCCTCTCTCCTGTGTCAGTCCCTATAATACCTGCATGAAGATGCTTCAGAACTTTGGGAGAAAAGGAAGAAGATGGCCAATAACCTTAGGATTTTTGGCATAATTCTTTTCATCTTAAAAAAATATTTTACATGTGAAGGCTGTTGTTTAAAGACTTGTCTGAAGCTAGTTTCTTTCATTAGAAATATAAACAGTGAATGAATTACAACAGGAGCACACTGTAATTTAAGTTAGAATTGCAGGATGGCTGGACCATGGAACAGGGGTTTTAACCCTGAATGAGTTAAAAAAGAGGCTGCCCATACCCCGCCTCTGCTATAAAGCAGGAGAGTTATTATTATTATTATTATTATTATTATGAGACAGAGTCTCACTCTGTCACCTAGGCTGGAGTGCAATGGTGCGATCCCAGCTCACTGCAACCTCTGCCTCCCGGGTTCAAGTGATTCTCCTGCCTCAGCTTTCCGAGTAACTGGGAGTACAGGCACCCACCACCATGCCAGCTAATTTTTATATTTTTAGTAGAAATGGGCTTTCACCATGTTGGCCAGGCTGGTCTTGAACTCCTGACCTCAGGTGATCTGCCCACCTCAGCCTCCCAAAGTGCTGGGATTACAGTCATGAGCTACCGTGCCTGGCCTAAAATAGAAGAGTTATTATGTAATGTCAGTCGTCTTTCTAAGCATCCCTCAGCTATAGCCACTCTTGCTTCCGATCTGAGTGTATTCCTCCCTCCCTACCTCTTGGCCAGAACCGGCAGTGGAATGGCAAGCTTAGGCCCATTGGGTGGTGGGGAAGAAACTTCAATGATGAGCTTGGTATAGACCAGCAACCCCAGATACCCACCAAATTGCAGCCTCTTCTCTCTCTTCCCAACAATTCTTACACGGTGTTCAATCTGGAGGGTGGATTTCCCAGTTTTTACATTCAGAGCTAGTGTTCATTTTAGAATGAGGATCTGTTTACCTGGGCTTTGCACCTGGTCTTTCTTACCAACCTCATCCAGCAAGGGCTGAAACAGGCTTCATTCTTCAGCCCTGAGCTAGGTCCCACTGCGAGTAGATGATCCCTGTGCCCAGAAAGCCCAGTTACTGTTGTCGTCCTGAGCACTTGCCACCAGTGCCTACGTTGAGCCCACGGACAGGACAGCTGAGCTGCCAGCTACCAGAATCACAACAATTTCTTCCTCTCAGACTCTGTCATCCTCTTTCTACAGAACCCCAAAAACTAAAAGCCTGAGCTTGCTCTGTAGCTAATCCGCTGGAACCACAAGAAATCATATATTTGTGCATGAACTTTCCGATACATTTAGAGTCAAGCGTTCTGTAATATCCTGGGCTACCATACCTGAGGAATAGGGCTACATGCACAGGTGCTGGGACAGATATAACTGGGTTCCAGTCCTGAGTCTGCACATGCTAGCTGTGGGTCCTTAGGCAAGTCACTTCCTTGTCTGAACCCTCCGTTCCTCACCTGCAAATGACATAGTGAAACTCACCTTCACAGTGAGGCAATGCATCTAACACAGCAAGACTAGTGCCTGGCACACAGTAAGCGGTGAGACAAAGTCCTCATTTTATTACCATGCAAGATTCGGGAAGGGAAACCTTTTGTTTAATCCTGTGATACCTCGCTGCAATTTAAACATAGTTTTAAACATTGAAATAAGCAGAGTTGCATGGTGAAGCAGAGTACAACATTCATATACATCTTTCAGATTAAACAGGCAACTTCCCCAAACTTTCTTTTTGTTGTGTGTTGCTTTGGGCTCCCCCTCTGACAGCCTAAGGGGAGAAGTTTTTTTCTCTGCTCTTCAAGGTATTTCAAAGACTTTGGTAATAAACAATAAAGCTTAAGTCACAAAGGGAAGAATACAGGAAATATATTTGCAGGGAGAAGATCAATGTGTTAGCTATGGATGGTTAAGAAGGAGGTTTAGATTATTCTTGGCTCTTTTTACACAGACATTTACCCCTATTTCCTTGGTCATCTCTGTCCAGCCCCTCCCACCAAACAAATGCTCTCTTCACGGATGTAGGGAAGATATTGTAGGAATTGTTATTTGGAGGGAAGCTGGTTTGGAAGCTTTGTGAGTAGGAATAAGTTTCTCAAATTCTTTGGACCTCAGTTTTCTCATCTGGTAAATGGGGTTTCTAATACTTACCTCACAGCATTGTGGGATTAGATCTATGTCTCTAAGCTACCACCCACATTTCCCAGCCCTACCCAGAATCAGAGCTGTTACCAGCCTGTCCACAGTCACCTCCACCATGACATGGGCTCCTGCAACATCCTTCAAGCCAGCGTCCCTGTTTCTGTTCTTTCCCACCCTGCCTCCAATAACCAGAGTCCAGCCAGCACATCTTTGAGGAACTGCACTAGCTTCATACCTTTTATCTCCTGTAGCTCTCTGTTGGCTTTGCATTATGCTTGGAATAAAATCCAGGCTCCTTACCAGCATTAACCCAGGCTGCCTCTCCTCCTCATGCTCCAACCTTCTCCCCAGGACCACACTTCACTTCTTTGTGTTCCTGAGCACATTCCCGTCCCAGAAACTCAGCCTGCCAGCCCCTCTCCCTCTTGCCCTTTGTTCCCGTCACCTCGAGGCTGATCCATTCACATCCTTCAAGTCCCAGATGAAATGCCACTTCCTGTGTGAGAAAGAAGGCAATGGAACCCCAGCGAGAGACGGTGAGCCCTGAACTAGAGCTTCTAGCTGATTTCCCTCCTCCTGGCCTCACTCTTTTCAAACCCAACCTCCGCATGGCTCAGAGAAAGAGAGCTAAAGGGTGAACGGATCACTCTTCTTAAATCTCCTAATTCCTCCCCGCGATTTGGAGCATAATGTTCAAGCTCATGAATTTGGCCCGTAAGACCCACCACAGTGCTTCTGCAGACCTGTCTCCCTTGTGACTGTCTGGTCACAGCCCGTGCTCCCGGTACCCCAGTCTGTTCTACTCTCATGCTATCATTTCCCAATCCTGTATCTTTTATTCATCTTGCCCTGTGTACCTGCAGTACCCTCTTGGAACCTACCTCCTCCAGGAAGCCAGCCACCCAGTTTGCCTCCGATGCCCCTCCTCATATCCCCATCAATCTCTGGGCCTAACCTGAAGCTGCCTCTCTGCTTGGTGTCATTTCTTGATGTCTTTATGACCCTCGGGTCTCACTAGATTGCTGCTTCTCAGCGTCTCTGCACTGCCCAAGGTGCATGGTGCACCCCTAGGGTGTTACTCGGTGTACGCTGAATGAGTGAATAAATAAATGAACCTGTGATTCAATAACCATCTATTTCTTGGTGCGTTTGCTTCTTTGATTCATTTTGGGCATTATGAACTCTCTTCTGCTACACTAATATAACACAATGTACGTACTCATCTGACTATATTTTGGTCAGCTAATCGATTCTGTTTGCTACTCCCTTGTCTTTTATGTGCTTCTATGTAGCTGTGTGAAATGATACCCATAGCTATCATTTATTCAGCACTTACTCTGTGCCAGACACTGTTTAAAGGCTTCTTTCCATGTGTTAAGTCTTGTGATTTTTTTTCAAAGAACCTTCTCAAGAAAGCATTATTATTATCATCATTCCTTTTTGCAGATGATAAATCATAGGCAGAGGGCATAATTTTCCCCGTCACACAAAACTGGTGCATGGCAATCCCAGTCTTGGGGCCTATACATTGCTCCTCCAGGGCCTGGTACTAACCACTGGATGGTACTTTCCTTCTTCTGCCAGAACCAACCTCTTCTCTCAGTGAGGCAGCCCAGAACATCACTTGTCCTCATTCTGGTGTCCATAGAACCAGTCTGAGGCACATTTTGTGTTTTCCATGTTCACACTTATCATTTCCACATCCTTGTTTTTCATTTTTCTTACCTGATGCTGTCATGTGACTCCTTTATGCTTAGGATAGTGGACCAGAATCATCTGGAAGGCCTCTTAAAGCACAGACCATGTATCCCACTCCAGACTCTCTGATTCAGGAGGTCTGTAATGGGGCCCACGATCTGGGGCTTCTGGCAAGTTCCCAGGCGGTGCTGCTGCTGCTGGTTCAGAGGCTGTGCACTGAAACCTGTAGTCTAAGGCCACTTGCAGCTCTGCCCTGCCTCACCTCCCCAGCACATGGCCTTCCAAGTTCTTTTCTGATTTTCTCACTCCCAATCTCCAGTTTTACTTGTTCTAGTGCTTATTGCCCCAGGGACTTACTCTGGCCCCTGCACACTTGACATATGTAAGAGTGTTGTGTATAATTGGGTATTTTGTCACCCCACCTAAGCAGCTGATTTGCTTCCATCTGGAAGGGTGGGTGGAAGGAAGGTGGGCGAATGGGTGATACTCAAGGTCTCACCTGCAGGCATCACACCATGTTGGTAAATCTTTCCCACCTCTGTGCAGGTCTGGTCTTGGCAGGGATCCATCAAAGTAACCGACAACCCTCCTTTTCACCCACAATTCTGCAGAGAAGCCCAGCCTTATCTATGCCTTGTTCTTACTGCACACCACTCAGGGAATCACATTAAAGCAAAGAATGAGATTTGCATACAGGCATTCAACAAAGAATAGACTCCCTAAGCAGGAAACCACACAGCCCATAATTGCTGTAGGTATCTAAGGTGCCAGGTCTCTGCTACCCAGTGAGGCTGCAAACCAGCTTTTTCATCATAAAGGAATGAGCTGCCAATGATTTTCATAGCTTGATTAACGCTCTTCAAACTGATCTCCATTGGGTGCAGAAGTGAAGCCCGAGGAAGATGGATGTTTCCTATTACTTGACGTAATGACTGTGAGGCAGGCTAATGAAACCTTTACAGCCCAAGTTTACAGGAAAAAAGCCAACAAACACAGATCAATACCTGAGTTACAGTTCCAACGCATTGGGTAAATGGATGACAGGCTGTGGGCCTGGCCCCAGTATAAAAGGGAGCAGGAAGAAAGGTTGGGGGATGTTGAGAGAGAACTGGAGGCAGAAACAAGAAGGGTTAAACCACAGTGTAGACTGATGGGCCCAAGGGCACCAAGAGGAGGTTGTGAATCTGAGCACGTGGGTGTCAAGGGAAAGAGAAGGACCAGACAGCCAGGAGGTGAGAGGAAGTAAAAATAGGGGAGGCTGCACCGCCAGACTTCCTTCACTGAAGGAATCGGGTCCACAAGTGAGACTGGGACACGCACCCTGGCCAGGCTGCTCTCATCACGAAATGGGAAGCCCTTCTGATCTTCCCCCGCACTAATTAAAACCTCAGCCCCACTGCTTGCATTCCCAGTTCTCATTATGATTTTCTTCTGGTGACACAGGCATCCCTTTGTTTCCTGAGTCCTAGAATCAGGTCCCCGACGAGGAACAACGATGCCTGGACTCAGCTTCAGCCTCTGTTCTTCTGCTGTTCAGAAGCCACCCTCCGGCAAGGTGACCCCAGCTGCTGGCTGGGGCAAGCCCAGGAATTCTCGGCTTCTGACACATCGCGCATTCATCTTCTCCGACAGTGTTCCCATGCACAACTTGTGGCTCGGGTTGGAAATGCAAAGTGGGAAAAACGCATAGCTGTAACACCTCCAAGGCCTCAGTCTCTCTGCTCATATTCACTGAGGCTAGTGACACCCCACTTCTCACTCGCTGGCCCCCCTCCTCCCCTTCCAACATAATATTCTGTTTACTTATTTATTGCGTTCATTGTCCTTCTCACCCAAATCTATTCTAGAAAAGGTTTTTGTTTTGTTTTGTTATTTTTTAGCGTTTTGCCCATTGTTGTATCCCCAGTACTTAGCATCCCACTTGCTACACAGCAGACACTCAGTAGATATTGGTTGAGTGAAGAAATGATTGAGGACCAGTCATCATGCTTTTGTCCTGGCCTCACTGGGAACCAGCTATACAGCTATTGCCCTGTGTCTCAGTTTCCTTATTGGGAAATGGGGATAATAATCTCTAAAGAAACAGATGGCTGCATATAGGCCAACTATTTATATGTTTATATATTCCTATCTGTAAAGTATTTGTATATTCACATATGTAAAGTAAAAATGTAAAGTGTTGGATAAATGTAATGGAGCCACACTATTTACAGTGCATGGACACCTGTCATGATAAACAAACTGGAGAAGCAATCACTAGCAAATACATCATATTAATATGTGTGTGCCCCCAGGAAAACCTCCACATTGTTGAAACTGCTACCTGCTCTAATCTCCTGTTTGTGAAGATTAGCCCTATTTCTTTATCCAAAAAGAAGTTCTTTTGGGGGCCCAGCACCCCAAAACATTAGATCCCAGGCCATTGCACTATGTCTAAGGGGTATGTTGTATAAGATGTGCACTTAGTGGAAATTGGACAAAAGGCACTATATATAGAATGTGAAAGTGAAGTTTTCAGGACCTGTGCTTTAAATATCAGGCGTGACATCATCACCAGCACCTCCAGGAGCAGAGCCGGAGGCAGTATTCTCTGGGGAGTGCATTTCTTCCATTTCTGCTGATGCAGGAGAGATGGGTGAATCAGCAATAAGCGGCTGAAAGTTTTGATAATCACAATTTGCTCTGGGTGATAAAGTGGGACCTGGACTGAGGGAAACAACTAGGTATCTAACTAGGCTAAGCAAGAGGGCTCAGGGGACTGGCAGGAGAAGGACACAGTGCTTTTACCTCCTGATCAAGCCTTTTCCATCTGGTCATTTTATTTGTCAGTTTTCCCCATTTCATTTTCCAGGCTGTTCCCTGACTGTTAGCTCTTCTGGCAAATAGCTCAGCCAATCATTCTGCCTTGGGAAGGTTGCCTGGCTAAAGTGCCCAACGTGGCCCCGCCTAGGCCTTTTCCTATGAGTACCTCTCTCTGTGGCCCAAGCTCTTCTCCAGTTCCCCAGTGTTATTAGGTGTGGGATCCACAGCATGCCTGTAGCAGGGAAACCCAGCCACTCTCATCCTGCCCTTTTCTTTTCTTATGAAACAGGGTTGTGGGTTGAGTGGGAAAGGGCCTGAGGGGGTGAGTTTAGAGAAAGGAGACTGGAAATGAGATTCCCAGCTCCATCATCATTAGCAATGTGACTTTGGGGATATTGCCACACCTCTCTGAGCCCCATCTTCCTTCATACCAAGATGATAATCCCTCTCTCATAGTCTCTGGAACCAGAGACCAGGAGATGCAAGTGCTGACACATAGTAGGTGAGGAGTACATGACTGTTGAGTATACACAATGGTCTCTCGAGAGCTGTCTCTACTCTTGAATTTTTGAATTCCTAAAACCAGAAGGGAAGAAAAACCAACATTGAATAAAAGTGCTAGACTATAGTAGGTTCCTGGTGTATGTCATCATATCACTCCCCTCAACAGCCTTATAAACTGAAGAGTAGTAGTCCACTGCTCTGCTTTGCATATGTCCCCCAAAAAGCATGTATTGGAAAGTTAACCCTCAATGCAACAATGTCAAGAGGTGGAGCCTGATGAGAAGTGATTAGACCACAAGGGCTCTGTGGTTATGAATGGATTAATACCATTATTACAGAAGTGGGATCTTTAAAAAATAATGAGTTTGCCCCCTTTTGCCTCTCTCTCACTCTCTCTTGCCATTCTACTTTCTGCCATGATGATACAGCAAGAAGGTCCTTGCCAGATATCGCCTCTTGATCTTGGACTTCTCAACCTCCAGAATTTTGAGCCAATAAATTTCTGTTGATTATAAATCACCCAGTCTGTGGTACTCTATTAAAGCAGCACAAAATAGATGAAGAAACTGAAAAACTTAATAGATGAGGAAACTGAATTACAGAGAGAATTACTAATTTGTGCAAGGTTAGGCTGCTGATAAATCACAGAGCTGGAGCTCCATACTGGTTTTGATTTTAAAGTCCATCCCTTTCCCCATCACTAGGCTGAATCCTAGGAGACTGAAGGTTAACCAGAGAAAATTCCAGACTGCATGACTAGTAGAGTTTGCCCACAATGCCTAGGCATGAGACACGTGGTTTGTATATCACATTGCACATGCCAGTATGTCTGCTGCCACCACCTCACTGCACAATAATGAGAACCACCTGCTGCAAAACAAAGCAAGGAAAAGAAAAGAAAGCTTCACTGTGGTCTGGAAATAGCTGCAATTAACAGTAGCACTCTAGCCCAGCACATAGGCAGATCACGAGGCGGCCACAAGGCATAGCCCTCTGCAGCCAGGGCCTGGGCAGAAAAACCTGGTGGAGAGTGGTACCCATGGACCTCCGGCCTTGGATTTGATAAAGAGAAAAATATGAGCTGATATTCATTACACTTCTAATATGTGTCCCTCATGGTACTATATACCTCCCACTGCTGTACTTTCTTTGCTTCTGAAAATAATCTTGTGTGGTGTATCTTACTCCCATTCTGCAAATAAGAAAACTGAGGCTCAAGAAAGTCACCCATCTGGAGAGCAGAGTCAGTAACTAAGTAAAGGAATTTAGCAGAAATACTGAGAACTGACCAAAGGCAGAGTCCAGAGAAACAAAGGGAGGAAGAGAAGTTCCTATGCATATACTAGTTCTATTTGCTGTAAAGTACTTCCTGTCTACCCAACCCCATCCTAACCTAAAGACCTACTATTCAACCTTTGAGAGTCAGGTAAGTCATCACCTCTCTGAAGCCTTCCCCAACATCCCCAGTTAGGTCTTGTAATCTAAGGACCTGACATAGCGCTTAGAACAGCAGCACCTACCTAATAAGTGTTCGATATTTGTTGACAGATAAATAAGTGACTAAGCAAAAGTCTAGAGCTGTTTTGTGCAACAGAATTCTTGCAATACTAGGGATGTACTTTAATCTGTGCTGTCCAGAGCAGCAGCCAGCAGCAACATGTGGCTTTGGCTGTTGTATAGGACAACACATGTCTGGATACCTGGTGCTTTCTGTGCTCCCGCCATTGCTGCCATCAGAAAACTCATTAACCATGAAGGCCATGGGGGCCAATCAGTCCCAGCTGATTCTGCACTTGGGTAAATTCAGCCATGCTCCTTGGAACATGTCTAGCTCATCCTGAAATGCCTTTTGAGAACTTCTACTTTCATTAGCTATTTGTCCAAGATAGCAATTTATAAGGAAATATGAGAGTTTGATTCTCTGTGAGCTCCAAATCCTTCCATGACAGTAAGATAGACATCTTCATCTCTTCATAGGGTCATTTTGGGTCCATTTTACTTCTCAGCTCAGCACTGTGGGAGGCTGACCATAGATGGACGAAGCTCAAGTATTTGCAGTCTCGAAGGAGGGATTTAGGGTAGAGATTAGGGCACAGAGAGGGCAACACCAAGGTTGAAGGCATCTCCTTGGGAACACTTGATTGTCTTCCAGGGTTCAAACATCAGGGCACTTCCATAGGTATTCCAGGAATTAGTACTTTAGGAACGTGTTGATGCTCATTTAGATTGATCTCTTCCTTCTTTCAGAGTACCTGCAACCTACCTTAAAATTCAATAAAGAGTAAGGAATGGCAGGAAGTGAGGCAGGAGCTTTCACACGGAGCTGTTAGGCCAACTCTGAAGGAATAGCAATCTACTTCCTGCCCTCCAGTGTGGCTGAAAAAGGAAATCAGAGAGGGCTAGTGGCCCCTGGGTGATGTGAGGCCTCTGGGTTTTAAGTAATGGAATCACTACTCTTCCCAATTGGACTGGGCTACCATAGCAGGCACCAGCTGGAGGCACCTTGTGTCTCAGCTCTGTTCTGACCTGAGAGCTCGCTTTTGGAATAGCCTGTTGAGGCTCTCTTCAGGATATGAAGAAGGTGTAATTGTGGCTTTCACCAACCTTGGTAGCCCTGCTTCTAGATGTTTGTGGTTTGCTTGGATATTAGGTGTAAGGGAGATAGAGTGTGGGAGGCTGAGACAGTCCGGTGGGCGATTCTGGGATGCCAGGCAGAGCTGGGTCTCACTCTGTCTCTGAATTCTGCCCCTCACTCCCCACAGTGGGACCACATACATTTTCCATCATGGAGCGCTCCTGTTCTCCCCACTTTCCTCTTCCAGGCCCCCTTTCCTCTTGAGATGCAAATACACTTTTCCTTTCCAGTCTAAGTTGTACAAGATTCTCTAAATTAGGGTGCTGACTCTGGGAAGAAATGCTTAGTGAATGATGGCTCATGGTTGCTAAGCAAATCTGAGCTGCCTGACTTCTGCATGGAGTTCTCAGGATTCTCCATGGAGTGACTAAGAATGGAACAAATCATTTGGCCCAGAGTAATGGGTTTCTGTACTATTAGTTGAGGCAGCTTAGTGTAACAGAAAAAGCATTTTTTTTTTTTTTTTTTTTTTTTTACTGGTTGTCGGGAGTTCTCTAGATCTGCCTCTGTCGCTGCCTAACTCGAGAGCTATGACCTCTCAGAGCCTCAGTTTCCTAATCGATCAAAAGGGGTCATGGGATCAGATTTTATGCTTGTTGAGCTGTATTCCTCAGAGAACACGGTGGAATGGTGGTAGGTGGGACACTGGAATCCCTGCTTCTGCTTCCAGTGGATTACTTATGTGTTTATCTCTTTTACTGATCTGCATAAGATTTAGTTTGAAAAAAATATGGCTAAAAATAATCTGAAGTCCCTGGACTAGATGACCTCTAAGGTGCCTTTGTAGCTCTATAATTTTAACGTAGCACCTGCTAATTGGATCTGACCATAAACCCAGGTCAGAGACTAACAGCTTGAGGTAAGAAGTCTTGAGGCTATGTTTCAACTCATTTTAGCAATTTGCTCACTTCTATACATCTGGCCCTTGGGGTTAAATCTGTAACTGTTTTTCTCTGTGCGCTTTTGTGTTTGTGAGTCCTCTGAGCACTGAGAGAGTGTGCTGAAGATGGCTCTCTCATTTCATTTCCCCTCTGAGGGGCCTGTAGGATGGCACACAGGTCTGCAAGGGAGGCTGGGCTTTCTACCTTTGCCTGGAGACTTCTGATGCCTCTGCCCCAGGAGGGCTCACCACACGGGGAGTCAGGGCAACCTTCACTCGCGGGTTATGGAAGACATTGTACCTTCTCCCCCTCTAAAAAAATAATAATGACTGATGAAGCACTGGCCAGGGTCAACCACAAAGATAGATAGATCTAATGACTTTTTCACAAATAACCATCCTATCCTCTAACGCTTCAATTCACCTCTTCATGTCCCTCTACAATTTGGGTTTGTGCTCTAGGAATTACAATAGGGAATCCACTTTAGCTCTTGGAGTGAGAGCTAAAGAACTCCTCTACCTCAAAGTGTTTTTTTCTCTTTTAAGATCAACTTTACTGAGGCACAATTTACATATGATAAAGGGACAGTTATAGAACTACAGTGCACAGTCTACAAATTTTGAGAAATGTGTTTTCATATGAATACCCCCAATCAAGATAGTAGAGTATTTCCATCACCCTCTCCACCATGTCTACCATGATGGCATGCCGTTGGTAGGCTAGGATAGCATGGTGGTGAGGAGTGAGTGGTTGGCTGATGGAAATGATTTGTGTTTTGATTAGGTTTGGGTTACATGGAATTTACATGCATCAAAATTCATGCAACTGAGCACTTAAAATGTGTGCAATTTACAGTTGAAATGGAGAAAGATTAAGTCAATGCCTTAATGCCACACATTTATTAAGTGACAGACTCCAAACCTGACCCAAGGACCATTGAATTTCAATGCCATCCTCATCACGACCATGTTACCCTGCCTTCCCTCATGACTGTATTCATAGATGGAGGTAGTGCAGGTTGGGAACTAGCACTCTGGCTTAACCTTCTCATTGTATAAAAAAGAAAACAAACTGTTAGAGGTAGGGAAATTTATGTAGCAAATTGGTAGTGAAGCCCAGACCAGATCTCATATTCAGGGTTTCTCAGTCTAGTGATGGAGCTAAGAATGGTAGTGTCCGTATCGTTAGATCAGTTATGAGTTATCGTATCAGAGAACTTGCTCAAACATGAAGAGCCCTCAGTGCCCTATGTGATCACGGTGATTATTCCTATGAATACGGAGAGCTTTACAGCCATACTTCTCTCACAGAAGATACATGTGAATCAGGTGGACGTCTTGTTAAAGTACAGATTCAGATGTAGAAAGTCTTGGGAATCTCAAAAACATTTTGAGGAATTCAAAAGCAAAGTTAAGTACATTACATAAAAAAATTCCCGTAGGATTCCCTCTTTTCCTGTGGGACACACATATACACACATATACACACACACACACACCCAGCCTTGACCCCAGATATCAGTGAGCCTCTGACATCAGCCTTAACTTGATCACCAAAGTCTTGACTGTAAGAAAATTCCTGGACATGGATTGATTGGTCACACCCACAAACCACAACTGAATGTTTTATTGGCTTACATTTTCCAGCTGAAATTAGATACCACAGGATTGAGTATTTTGATTGACTTTGCATCTGGGTCAGTGAAAATTGCGGGTCCCAGGGAAGGGCTGTGTTGCACTAAGAGATTTTCATTTTGTGCCGCCAGAACCACTTTTGGCGAGTGATTGATTGATAGATCCCAATCCAAATCTAATTGCTCATGCTTTCTGCCCAGAAGGATCGGGATGTATTGATCTCTGTCCAAGCTCATCTGGGGAGAACAATGCTTCTATAATGGAGAGAGCGCCACTTGGGGTCCTGCATTGTGCTGCTTTTGTTTCTCCTGCCAACTCAGACCAAGGCTTTATCTGCAGAACTTTCGGCAGCTGGCAGGCATGATTCTCTGCCGGAGACAAATTTGACTCCCCATTCCACTGCCTGTCCTTTGATGGCAAATTCATTTAGGCACATTACAGTCATACAGATGCAGACTGACCCAGTTAGCTCTACATGCGTTGTGAATCCAGTTAATTGTGTATCAACTAATTGCATAATTCATTTATTAATGGACTGAATTAAAATCCAAGTGTTGCAGCTCCTCTTCAGAGCATCAGGATTAGTGAGAAGCAAAGCCTTGGGAGAATTTCATTTTTCAGATCCATGATCCTCCCCTCTCCAAAATATATTCTCTCTCTCTTTTTCATTTGGGAAAAGAACTATTCCAAGAAACAATTAAGGATGAGATAAAAAATAAAACGTAGCTACATTACTAAAACTGCCATTTTTTTTTTTCTTTGAGACAGTCTCACTCTGTCACTCAGGCTGGTGTGCAATGACACAACCTCAGCTCACTGCAACCTCCGCCTCCCAGGTTCAAGTGATTCTCCTTCCTCTGCTTCCCCAGTAGCTGGGATTACAGGCACGTGCCACCATGCCTCGCTAGTTTTGGTATTTTTAGTAGAAATGAGTTTTCACCCTGTTGGCCAGGCTGGTCTGAAACTCCTGACCTCAAGTGATTTGCCCACCTTGGCCTCCCAGAGTGCTGGGATTACAGGTGTGAGCCACCATGCCGGACCCTAAAAATGTTAATCCTTTATATCCAGCTGCATAACATTAGGATACAAACATTAGCAGATTACATTGGTGCCCCCCAAAACAATAGTTTTGAGAACACATATTTTGAGTTTAGAAGGGGGTCCAGATTTTCCTGTGTCCCTCCGGGTGACTCCTCATGGGATGACTGTGCTTGCTAAATGGTTGGGGTCACATGAGCTCTCTGTTTCCTAGAAGAGATGTGCCCTCACCTCCCAGCATCTTCAGTGCCCTCGCCTTGGATACTGGTTTCCTTGGAAGGAGGTTACCTCTTGTCAGCTGCCAGCAGCAAGAAGCAAAGGCCCACTGTTGCACCTCGTGAACAGCCTGCCACAGGCCTTACCCTTTCATCACCAAAGTCCTCCTTGCTGCTGGTTTTGGAAAGCACATCATCACGCTTCTTGTGAAGTAGCAGAAAGACATAGAGTAACTCTCATTCTACATCTTATGTTGGGCTTCTCCAGAAGTAGACCTGAAATAAGAATTTGAATGTAAATGTTTTCCGTGGACAGGGACTTCAGGAAGCACTGGAATAGGAATGGGGAAGAGAGGAACAAGAAAAACCTAATCAGGGGCATGTTATTAATGAGATTATCCCTGGGACAACTGGGCTCTGTCTGTTTGAGAACCTCTTGGAGACCACTTAGAGCATCCTTGGTCTCACTGCAGGGATGAAGAAGGGTTGGGTTTGTCCTCCAGTTCTCAGATGTCATTGACTGAGGGCTTCTCCTGCAGCACTCGCTCCGTGTCTTCTGTGCTAAGGCACTGTCCAATGGCAGGAGAGAAGACTGTGGGGTGGAGAATCTCAGGTGCTTACCCTGGGGTCCTGTGGATGTGCATGGGAACATCGAGGGCCAAGGGGATACCACATGCGCACCGAGAGCCTAGAGTAGCAACCCAAGGGCTTTCACCAGATGATCAGCTTTCTTCTTTGACTCTGGCCCCCTTAAAACCTGAAAAAGCTCACTCCAACCCAATTTCATTGTTTCCATTCTGTCTTCACTGTGGGTCCAGAAAAAAATGACCTCTGGTTCTAGAGAGAAAATACTCCCTCTCCATTCCTTGTTTCACACCCTTCTCTAACTCCCAGAGTCCTAATTTTCTGCCTTAGGATAAAGTCTCTTCCCTAACAGACCCTCAGTGTGCCACACAAATTCCTTTTAGGGGAAGCACGGCAATGCCTCCAGGAGTGTATTCTGTCCCTATATCCTGATGAACAGTTAGAAGGTGATCTCGCAGTGGAATGTTTTCCAGTATATGGATTGGTAAGTCCTGTATATTATCTTGTATATTAATAATAATAATAATAATAATAATGCCTTACCTTTCCATTGTTTTTATAATTTCCAATGCACTTGTATTTTCTGAGCCGATTCTACCAACCTCCTGGGAGAGAGATGTTATTAGATATTACCAAGAAGAAGATCAAATACCTAAGAGGGTAATTTCGTCCCTAAGGAGTGAAAATAGCTATTAAGAACTGAGGCTTCTCAATCAGTTGACCTGAGTGCAATTCTTGGCTCCTTTGTTCGCTCACTGTGTACCTGAGATAATTTTCTGGACATTCCTAAGATTGTTTTCTCAAATATGAAGTCAAATTTGTAATAGTCCCACTCCACTGGAGTGTCCCGAAGCTTAAATGGAATAATGGAAGGAAAGGCGACTCACTGGCTCATAGCAAGTGCTCATAGACCCTGTTGTTACTATTAACTGACTCAGTCAAAATTGCCCAAAATAGACAGAGCTTGAAGCCAGATCTTGTGACTGTTAAGTCTTGTGTTCTTTCCACCATTTCATATTTTTGGTTAAATTCTGCAATTGACCCAAATCATGCATTTTGGTGTTAGATTTGTGTTAAACTTTCTCTCAATTCTTATAAAATATTATTCAATCATAGTGCATGACTTGGGAGCAGGAAGTCTTCAATGGTTGAAAAATAGAAATAAAAGCATTCATAAAGCCTTATAGCTGCAGCCTCCATGAGTTTAGTAGAACAAATGCCATGTACCCAGGACAAAACTATCTCAAGCAGAATAAATTTGCCTTTTTATGCTGAGAGGAAGCTGAAATGAAGCTTTCAGGGTCTTGGTGTCATTGGCATCATCTTTATGCTCTTAAATGAAAACAGAGAAAGGATTTGCTTTATTACAGGAGAAAGGGCCAAATGTGTTTGCTTTCAAGTACAGAATAAAATGAAATGCATATTCTCAGGGAGGAACTTCATTTTGATTACCCGTCTGGAAAAGGAGAGCAAGAAACGGCCGCCCATACCCATCCTGGCCCCCGTCTTCCTCTTTTTATTTGTTATTGAAGCAAATGAGGCCAATTGTTGGAAATTTCTGTGCAGCCCTGAATGCCTCAATTGTGACTCTCACAGAGATTAATGCATTTAATTTACCTCTTTGGTATATTCGAGACACTATTCAGCAGCCAATTGGGAGTTCCTTGCCCTGTAAGCTGCTCCTTGATGAGATATACTCTGGCTGTCTCTACCGCACATGCTGCAGAGGACTTCAGTTCAGCCCAGGGAGGAGAAGGGCGGCCCTGCCTTTCCAGGCTCCCTTCCCCTCCTCCACAGGTGGCCATTAGTGAAGAAAATTGGAAAGAGCTGAATGACAGGGACAGATGAGCACAAAAGACTTGCATTTACCATCTTTCTGGGCATTATGGACTGTCTTCTCCCACAGTGTTCTCATCAGTAAAGAAGTCACTACTATCTAAGTAAAAGGTCCCTATCTATGGGGCAAATCAAGGGGACTAAGTAGTTTTCCTATGGATCAAGTAGTTTTTAACTTTTTGATATTAGCTATTGACTTTGGCATTATTTCCAAGAGAGACAACACTTCCTGTCCTTGTTTCTTTATTCCCAAATGTTTAATGAGTACCTCCCTTAAGCCAGGCACAGTGCTAGGTCTGAGGATAGAGTAGGGAAAAGAGACGCACGGCTCCTGTCCTCCATGCCCTAGCCTGTTGGATGGTACACAAACAACCACACAAAAGTCTACCTCATTACAGTTTTGATAAATGTCACGAGAGAAATACACAGGTGACCTAATCTAGACTGGAGGATTCCAGGGAAATTCTCTTTGAGGAAATATGTTTTAAATTATATTTTCAAGGATGATTAAGAGCCAAGAGATAAGGAGCATTTCATGGTTGAGGGGAGAGTAGGATACAGGTGTCATTGCTTTCAGCCCTCAGCTTGCTCCATGACAGGTGTCTCATCAGGCTGGGGTTGGTCCTTTTGCTGCATCTCTAAAATCTAGGCACATTAGGGCTAGCACCCATGAATTGCCACAGGGAAGCTATTCTGGGAGGCCCTCTTTGATCTTATGGTTTCCAGTCTTAAGTATGTTGCATTGTCTTAAGAGTTCTGTGGGAAGAGAGACATTTTCCTATTTATTTTCAACATTTCCGGGGTGTCTACCCTTGGTATATGACTATGAATTGCTTGATCTACTCTCTCAAAAGGACAGGAGAATATTATAGCTACTCTTCACTCTCTTCTTCCAACCCCACTAGGACTATTTTCGGAAGGAAATAACACCCAAGGATTTACCTTTAGAAATTGAGAAATGAAGCTTTAGCCCAAGACTTCCTCAGATAACTTTATGCAAGGTCAAAATAGGGATAAAGTAGCTATCCAGTTGCCCACTCATACATACATTTCCCCTGATAACTCAGAAAATATCCTGATGAGGCCACTTCAAAAGCTGAAACTCAGCACGAACATAGTAGGTGATCCCCGCAGAAGGTGAGCACATTTTCTAGGCCAAAGCAAGGTCTCAAATCCAATTTCTCACACATATGATAATATGGTGAGGATTTCTCCCATGGCTAGAAGCAAACACAGCTTTAAAAATTCAAATCATGGATAATTCATGCAGAATGGGAAGCTAACGTTTTTAAAAATGTTAAATGCATGTTTCAAAGCCAACTTCAAGTATAAGTTGAGTTCGTCACTTGCTGCATGCTATTGGGAGCTCGTTGTTTCTATTGGGGCCTTACTCCTTGAAGTTTCCAGTATGGGACTACTGCCATCGAGATACTCTTTTCCCAATTGTAACACAGATGAAGGACTTCAGAAACACCAGAGAAGGATACTGTCTGAAACAGTTTATTCTTTATTTGCATCCCTTGTTAGGGAGAGTGGACCGAGGGTTGGGACACCTAGGCCTCCCTCAAAGCCCTTTAACAGCCTGATTGTGGGAACTGGAGGAAAGCATGGCCCCTCCCCTGCCTCTGTGACTTTGTTGTCCAGCAGGAATTATAATCGCTGTCTCTCCCTCCCTGCTCGCCCTAACCTGACTACAGGGACTGCGAGCTCTAGGGAGAAGAAACATCATGGGGAGTGATATGTGAGCCTCAGAAGGCTTCATCATTCACTCTGAAATGCTGGCACCGAGTCAAGTTAGTTCTTATGCGACATTAAAAACCTCACTTCAGTGAGGAAAACAAACAGATAAAGAACACCAGCTAATGACTTTGGAAGGCCAGAGAGCAGCAGAAGTATTGTTTTTTTAAATGCAATAGATTTTAAAAGGCATTTCCAATAATGAATATGTCACCCAATTACTGCACTCTTCTTATTCTGAACACCTGTCCCAGTGATTCTCAATCCCCAGAGTGACTTTTATTT
Source organism: Rhinopithecus roxellana (assembly GCF_007565055.1). Taxonomy (NCBI): domain Eukaryota; kingdom Metazoa; phylum Chordata; class Mammalia; order Primates; family Cercopithecidae; genus Rhinopithecus; species Rhinopithecus roxellana. Next base: position 65,922,453 of record NC_044563.1, on the reverse strand, counting down.
TTAACAATATTTATTATCATGAGTGTTATCACATTAGATGAAATCAGCTGGAGATAGAGGCTGCATTCACTGACGGCATGGAGGCACCATGCCCAGGGGAGGCTGTTTTTCATCCTCCTTTGGATACTGCAGCTGCTCTGCACTGCTGTCTTTGACAGTCCCCAGTGGACACGGAGGACCATCTCATAATCACCCTTCAGGGTAAGATCGCCCTAGGGTGCCCCATGACTGTCATCTCAAAGGATCCCTAGTATTTTACAAAGCACTTGCTTGGAGAAAAATCTAAGAACAACCTCACTTAGCATCCAAAGACCAGGGCTTTGGGGAATGGGACTAAGTAGCTATGTCACCACCATGTAGCAGTTCCCATTTGCTTCTGAGGAACCGCTAGAGAATTGTCGAGAAAGCACAGAGGCAACAAGGGCAATGACTCAAAAATGCCTTTAGTGCATCCTTTTTGTTCTTCAGATAGGGCCCAGAAATCAGGCAAATACTATTTATAGAGTTCCTACAATGTCCCTAGCATCAGACCTGTCACCCATTCTTACAAAGGATCTAATTGGGAAGGGAAAGCTAGCCCTTATTAAACAGCATTTCATAAAAGAAAATTCGTCTAGTTATTTATTCAACATTTACTGAAGGCCTACTCTGCATTTTACATGTGAGACTTGATATACCAAGTTGAAGTAAGAGAAAATTCCTGTATTTAAGAAAGTTCTGAGTAGAAAGGTTTGAGTAAGTAAACAAAGCAGCTGTGACGCTCGAACTGCGTAGAGCCCACTGCGGCTCAATGAGGCCTGCCTGCCTTTGTAGACTCCACATCTGGAGGCAGGGCATAGCTGAACAAAAGGCAGCAGAAACTTCTGCAGACTTAAACGACCCTGTCTGAAAGCTCTGAAGAGAGCAGTGGTTCTCCCAGCATGGTGTTTGAGTCCTGAGAAAGGACAGACTGCCTCCTCAAGTGGGCCCCTGACCCCTGTGTAGCCTAACTGGGAGACACCTCCCAATAGGGGCTGACTGACACCTCATACAGCCGGGTGCTCCTCTGAGATGAAGCTTTCAAAGGAAGGATCAGGCAACAATATTTACTGTTCTGCAATATCTGCTGTTCTGCAGCCTCTGCTGGTGATACCCAGGCAAACATGGTCTGGAGTGGACCTCCACCAAACACCAACAGACCTGCAGCTGAGGGACCTGACTGTGAGAAGGAAAACTAACAAACTGAAAGGAATAGCATCAACATCAACAAAAAGATCATCCACACCAAAACCCCATCTGTAGGTCTCCATCGTCAAAGACCAAAGATAGATAAAACCACAAAGATGGGGAGAAACCAGAGCAAAAAAGCTGAAAATTCTAAAAACCAGAGCACCTGTTTTCCTCCAAAGGATTGCCATTCCTCGCCAGCAATGGAACAAAGCTGGACGGAGAATGACATTGATGAGCTGTCAGAAGTAGGCTTCAGAAGGTCGGTAATAACAAACTTCTCCGAGCTAAAGGAGGATGTTTGAACCCATTGCAAGGAAGCTAAAAACCTTGAAAACAGATTAGACAAATGGCTAACTAGAATAAACAGTGTAGAGAAGACCTTAAATGGCCTGATGGAGCTGAAAACCATGGCACGAGAACTGTGTGACGCGTACACAAACTTCAATAGCCGATTCGATCAAGTGGAAGAAAAGGTATCAGTGATTGAAGATCAAATGAATGAAATGAAGCAAGAAGAGAAGTTGTGAGAAAAAAGAGTAAAAAGACATGAACAAATCCTCCAAGAAATATAGGACTATGTGAAAAGACCAAATCTATGTTTGACTGATGTACCTAAAAGTGACGGGGAGAATGGAACCAAGCTGGAAAACACTCTTCAGGACATTATCCAGGAGAACTTCCCCAACCTAGCAAGGCAGGCCAACATTCAAATTCAGGAAATCCAGAGAACACCACAAAGATACTCCTCAAGAAGAGCAACCCCAAGACACATAATTTTCAGATTCACCAAGGTTGAAATGAAGGAAAAAATTTTAAGGGCAGCCAGAGAGAAAGGTCAGGTTACCCATAAAGGGAAATCCATCAGACTAACAGCAGAAACTTTACAAGTCAGAAGAGAGTGGGGGCCAATATTCAACATTCTTAAAGAAAAGAATTTTCAACCCAGAATTTCATATCCAGCCAAACTAAGCTTTATAAATGAAGGAGAAATAAAATATTTTACAGACAGGAAAATGCTGAGAGATTTTGTCACCACCAAGCATCCCTTACAAGAGCTCCTGAAGGAAGCACTAAACATGGAAAGGAACAAGCAGTACATGCCACTGCAAAAACATGCCAAACTGTAAAGACTATCGATGCTAGGAAGAAACTGCATCAACTAATGGGCAAAATAACCAGCTAGCATCATAATGAAAGGATAAAATTCACACATAACAACATTAACCTTACACGTAAATGGGTTAAATGCCCCAATTAAAAGACACAGACTGGCAAATTGGATAGAGTCAAGACCCGTAAGTGTGCTGTATTCAGGAGACCCATCTCATGTGCAGAGACACATACAGGCTCAAAATAAAGGGATGGAAGAAGATCTACCAAGGAAATGGAAAGCAAAAAAAAGCAGGGGTTGCAAATCCTAGTCTCTGATAAAACAGACTTTAAACCAACAAAGATCAAAAGAGACAAAGAAGGCCATTACATAATGGTAAAGGGATCAATTCAACAGGAAGAGCTAACTATCCTAAATATATATGCACCCAATACAGGAGCACCCAGATTCATAAAGCAAGTCCTTAGAGACCTACAAAGAGACTTAGACTCCCACACAATAATAATGGGAGACTTCAACACTCCACTGTCAACATTAGACAGATCAACGAGATAGAAAGTTAACAAGGATATCCAGGAATTGAACTCATCTCTGCACCAAGCGGACCTAATAGACATCTACAGAACTCCTCATCCCAAATCAATAGAATATACTTTCTTCTCAGCACCACATCACACTTATTCCAAAATTGACCACATAGTTGGAAGTAAAGCACTCCTCAGCAAATGTAAAAGAACAGAAATCACAACAAATTTTCTCTCAGACCACAGTGCAATCAAATGAGAACTCGGGATTAAGAAACTCACTAAAAACCGCACAACTACATGGAAAGTGAACAACCTGCTCCTGAATGACTACTGGGTAAATAATGAAATGAAGGCAGAAATAAAGATGTCATTTGAAACCAATGAGAACAAAGACACAATGTACAAGAATCTCTGGGACACATTTAAAGCAGTATGCAGAGGGAAATTTATAGCACTGAATGCCCACAAGAGAAAGCAGGAAAGATCTAAAATCGACATCCTAACATCATAATTAAAAGAACTAGAGAAGCAAGAGCAAACAAATTCAAAAACTAGCAGAAGGCAAGAAATAACTAAAATCAGAGGAGAACTGAAGGAGATAGAGATGCAAAAAAACCTTCAAAAAATCAATGAATCCAGGAGCTGTTTCTTTTCTTCCTTTTTTTGGAAAGATGAACCAAATAGATAGTCCACTAGCAGGACTAATAAAAAAGAAAAGAGAGAACAATCAAATAGATGCAATAAAAAATGATACAGGAGATATCACCACTGATCCCACAGAAATACAAACTACCATTAGAGAATACTATAAACACCTCTACACAAATCAACTAGAAAATCTAGAAGAAATGGATAATTTCCTGGACACATACACCCTCCCAAAACTAACCAGGAAGACGTTGAATCCCTGAATAGACCAATAACAGGCTCTGAAATTGAGGCAATAATTAGTAGCCTACCAACCAAAAGAAGTCCAGGACCAGATGGATTCACAGCCTAATTCTACCAGAGGTACAAACAGGAGCTGGTACCATTCCTTCTGAAACTATTCCAATCAATAGAAAAAAAGGGAATCCTCCCTAATTCATTTTATAAGCCACCATCATCCTGATACCAAAGCCTGGCAGAGACACACACACGAAAAAGGGAATTTTAGACCAATATCCTTAATAAACATCGATGAGAAAATCCTCAATAAAATAGTGGCAAACCGAATCCAGCAGCACATCAAAAAGTTTATCCACCACAACCAAGTTGGCTTCATCCCTGGGATGCAAGGCTGGTTCAACATATGCAAATCAATAAACATAATCCATCACATAAAGAGAACCAAAGACAAAAACCACATGATTATCTCAATAGATGCAGAAAAGGCCTTTGACAAAATTCAACAGCCCTTCATGCCAAAAAGTCTCAATAAACTAGATAATGATGGAATGTATCTCAAAATAATAAGAGCTATTTGTGACAAACCCACAGCTAATATCAAACTGAATGGGCAAAAACTGGAAGCATTCCCTCTGAAAACTGGCACAAGACAGGGATGCCCTCTCTCACCACTCCTATTCAACATAGTGTTGGAAGTTCTGGCCAGGGCAATCAGGCAGGGGAAAGAAAGTGTATTCAATTAGGAAAAGAGGAAGTCAAATTGTCCCTGTTTGCAGATGATATGATTGTATATTTAGAAAACCCCATCGTCTCAGCCCAAAATCTCCTTAAGCTGATAAGCAACTTCAGCAAAATCTCAGGATACAAAATCAATGTGCAAAAATCACAAGCATTCCTATACACCAATAACAAACAGACAGCCAAATCATGAGTGAACTCCCATTCACAACTGCTACAAAGAGAATAAAATACCTAGGAATCCAACTTACAAGAGATGTGAAGAACCTCTTCAAGGAGAACTGCAAACCACTGCTCAATGAAATAAAAGAGGACACAGACAAATGGAAGAACATTCCATGCTCATGGATAGGAAGAATCAATATTGTGAAAATAGCCATACTGCCAAAGGTAATTTATAGATTCAATGCTATCCCCATCAAGCTACTAATGACAGTCTTCACCGAATTGGAAAAACTACTTTAAAATCATACAGAACTGAAAAAGAGACTGCATTGCCAAGACAATCCTAAGCAAAAAGAACAAAGCTGGAGGCATCGCGCTACCTGACTTCAAACTGTACTATAAGGCTACAGTAACCAAAACAGCATGGTACTGGTACCAAAACAGATATATAGATGAATGGAACAGAACAGAGGCCTCGGAAATAACACCACACATCTACAACCATCTGATCTTTGACAAACCTGCCAAAAACAAGAAATGGAGAAAGGATTCCCTATTTAATAAATGGTGCTGGGAAAACTGGCTAGCCATATGTAGACAGTTGAAACTGGATCCCTTCCTTATACCTTACACAAAAATTAATCCAAGATGTACTAAAGACTTAAATGTTACTTAAATGTTAGACCGAAAACCATAAAAACCCTAGAAGAAAACCTAGGCAATACCATTCAGGTCATAGGCATGGGCAAGGATTTCATGACTAAAATACCAAAAGCAATGGCAGCAAAAACCAAAATAGACAAATGGGATCTAATTAAACTAAAGAACTTCTGCAGAGCAAAAGAAACTGCCATCAGAGTGAACAGGCAACCTACAGAATGGTAGAAAATTTTTGGCCGGGCGCGGTGGCTCACGCCTGTAATCCCAGCACTTTGGGAGGCCGAGACGGGCGGATCACAAGGTCAGGAGATCGAGACCATCGTGGCTAACACGGGGAAACCCCGTCTCTACTAAAAATACAAAAAATTAGCCAGGCGCGGTGGCGGGCGCCTGTAGTCCCAGCTACTCAGGAGGCTGAGGCAGGAGAATGGCGTGAACCCGGGAGGCGGAGCTTGCAGTGAGCCGAGATCGCGCCACTGCACTCCAGCCTGGGCGACAGAGCGAGACTCCGTCTCAAAAAAAAAAAAAAAAAAAAAAAAAAAGAAAATTTTTGCAATCTACCCATCTGACAAAGGCTAATATCCAGAATCTACAAAGAACTCAAATAAATTTACAAAAAAACAATCAAACAACCCCATCAAAAAGCTGGCAAAGGATATGAACAGATACTTTTCCAAAGAAGACATTTATGCAGCCAACAGACACATGAAAAAATGCTCATCATCACTGGTGTCATCAGAGAAATGCAAATCAAAATCACAATGAGATACCATCTCACAACAGTTAGAATGGTGATCATTAAAAAGTCAGGGAACTGGCCAGGCGCGGTGGCCCACGCCTGTAATCCCAGCACTTTCAGAGTCCAAGGCAGGTGGATCACAAGGTCAGGAGATCAAGACCATCCTGGCTAACACAGTGAAACCCCGTCTCTACTAAAAATACAAAAAATTAGCCGGGTGTGGTGTTGTGTGCCTGTAGTCCCAGCTACTCGGGAGGCTGAGGCAGGAGAATGGCGTGAACCCGGGAGGCGGAGCTTGCAGTGAGCCGAGATCGCACCACTGCACTCCAGCCTGGGTGGTGAAGCAAGACTCCATCTCAAAAAAAAAAAAAAAAAAAAAAAGGAACAGCAGGTGCTGGAAAGGATGTGGAGAAATAGGAATACTTTTACAATATTGGTGGGAGTGTAAACTAGTCCAACCACTGTGGAAGACAGTGTGGTGATTCCTCAAGGATCTAGAACTAGAAATACCATTTGACACAGTAATCCCATTACTGGGTATATACCCAAAGGATTGTAAATCATGCTACTATGAAGACACATGCACAAGTATGTTTATTGTGGCACTGTTCACAATAGAAAATACTTGGAACCAACCCAAATGTCCATCAATGATAGACTGGATTAAGAAAGTGTGGCACATATACACCATGGAATACTATGCAGCCATACAAAAGGATGAGTTCATACTCTTTGCAGGGGCATGGATGAAGCTGGAAACCATCATTCTGAGCAAATTGTCTCAAGGACAGAAAACCAGACACTGCATATTCTCACTCATAGGTGGGAATTGAACAATGAGAACACTTGGACACAGGGCAGGGAACATCACATAACCTGTTGTGGGGTTGGGGGATGGGGGAAGGATGGCATTGGGAGAAATACCTAATGCAAATGACGAGTTAATGGGTGCAGCTCACCAACATGGCACATGTATACATATGTAACAAGCCTGCACGTTGTACACATGTACCCTAGAACTTAAAGTACAATAATAATAAAAAAATAAAAGAAGGTTCTGATTCTAGTATCCTTTAGTATCTAGGGGATACTAGAATCTAAACTATGTTTAGATTAGATTGTAAACTAATCTCATTTCGTAGTTAAGATAGGAATGATAACAATAATATTTTAAGTACCTGGAAAATATTGAGCTATTTAATCTGTAGACATTTTATAGACAAGGCCATAAAGCACAGATAAATAACTTGCCCAAGATCACACAGATACTAATGAGTAGATTTGGGATTGGAACCTAAGAAGTTGGTGTCCAGAATACAGGCATTTAAACACCATGCTATACAGCTTCCCAGAAAGATGAGTGACAAGGATAAAATAACCACCCTTTTTGAATGCTTAAACTGTAGGCTGCCAACATGCTAACCATTTAACATGTCATCAAAGAATTTAGTGCTTAGAACTACCCAGTCAGGTACTCATGAATCTTGATTGTAAGAAATAGCTTAAGTAAAAAGAAGAATTAGCACAAGTAGATCATAAGATGAAAGAATGTAGGGCAGATCCTCCAGCCATAGTGACTGGAACTAGAGATATGAACACTGTTGGGAATCTCCTTTTTTCTCATTCTTGTTCTCTCTCTTATTCTCCATTCTCTCTCTTGTCTCTTTCTGCTTCTCTCTCTCTCTCATCTTTTATCCTTTCTCACCTCTTTCTCTTCTTTCTCCCCTCCCCCTCCCCATCCTCTTCCCTCCTCCTTCTCCTCCTCCTCCTCCTCCTCCTTCTTCTTCTTCCTCTTCTTCTTTCTTCATCATTCTCTCCATGTCATTTTTCTCCACTTTCCATTGCACCTTCGCTGCCTCACTCTTATCTCACATACAAGAGACAAATAAAGGAGCCCATGGCTGATTCATTTACGTCTTTACCATCAGGGTAAGAGGTTTCTCCCTCAACTCTAAGAAAATTATCAGTAAAGACATAGATTGGCTTTCCTTCTATCAAGTACCTAGTCTAAGACTAAACACAATGAATAGCAAAGGAAGGTCATAAGAAGAGTACCATTCCCATTCAGGCCACACACTAGACTGAAGGATATGGGAAGTGAGTATTTTCCCCTAAAAAGTGGGTAAGTAGGGGTGCCCACAGAGAGAATCATTAGGAACTGAGTAACCAGCCTAGTATGTGGCTATAAAGTATAGGTTTATTGATATCCTTTATTGCAGATGATAAGTTGGGAATGAGAGGAGTTAAGATATTTGCTCAAAGCATCATCTACTGTTCATAAGAGATCTGAATAAGGTGGAATATATAGTGTGGCCTGGATTCTAAGCCATACTGGCATGTTGTCAGGAGTTGGACTGTTTAATAATCATCCAGGAAGAGACACTGCTCACTGTGCTTATTGAAGAAAGAGCAGAATTCAGAGTGGCAGAGAGAAAATTATTCCAGGAAAAACCACAGGAGGCAGAAGAAAGAGTTAAGCTGGTATGAAGGAGGCTCAGGAAGAGGCCAGTCTCAAGGAATTGGGGTGTTTTTGCTGTTGTCAGAATAATGGGACTGCCATTTGAGTTCCTTCATGGAGGCCAGTGGGATAATGGGTTCTTTGTACCCAGTGCACAAATGCTGCCTCATGGTTGGCACCAAGGCGATTTGCAGAGCCTTCTCTGTGGAGATCACACCTGTGGCTGAAAGATCAGAGTTCCCTCAAAAGAGCAGTGCATGATCTTGAGGCTAATCATCTGTCATCACCCTCCTGGGGAATAAGCGGGTGTTTTTTTTTCTTTTTTCTTTTTTCTTTTTTTTGTCGGAGTCTTGCTCTGTTGACCAGCTGGAGTGCAGTGGCACAATCTCGGCTCACTGCAAACTGCCTCCTGGGTTCAAACAATTCTCCTGCCTCAGCCTACGGACTAGCTGGGATTACAGGTGCAACGCCACCATGCCTGGCTAATTTTTGTATTTTTAGTAGAGATGAGGTGTCACCATGTTGGCCAGGCTGGTCTCGAACTCCTGACCTCGAGTGATCCACCCACTTCTGCCTCCCAAAGTGCTGGAATTACAGGTGCGAGCCACCGTGCCTGGCCAGGTATTCATATTTTTATCCAAACTTGGAGATCACAGCCTTGACCTGCATTTTCTTCCATGCCTCAGATCCTCACAGTTTTGGAATTAGAAAAACAAGGATGCCCGGGTGACCTATGCCTAGCAGAGTCTATGACTAAGCCACGTATCTGTAGTTCAGACACAAACCTGCTTTGAAAATGGAGCTTCCCCTTAACCCTGGGTTACCAATTCTCATCTCTAGATTCTGTGGTCATGCCCACTTCAAATCATTCTTCCTAGGCCTTGCCTGAGTCACTTTCTCTGAGAAACTTTGTTTTAGCCTCAACTGATTCTCTTTTTTTCTCCTTTTCTAGGCTTCTGACAGTCTTTATTAAGTGCTGCTTCTGAATTTTATCCACTTCATCCTTTCTTCTCTTTCTTAATCAGGACCTTCTCTTCCCGCCTCTGTTCTCTCCCTCTGGTCACATCTCCATTTGTGCTTCCTGGCTTTTGCTTTTCTGGTTGGCAACTAGTGCATCTTCTATTGTCAGAAACCATCTTCTAGCTCTTTCTGCCAAGTGGGCTGGAGCCTCCAGGAAAGTGCCCAGTCTGTTGTAAATTTAACCCCAATGACAAAATCATCAGGGCCTCTAAAAAGAAGACTCCAGAATTCACCATGGGTGGCTTTGCTGCCTCCACCCAGGGAACAATTGTCACTTGCTCATTGAGAAGTTTCTGGATTTGTATCTCTGCTTTGACCTCAGTCAAGGTCCCTTTACTTAACCATCAGTACTCGGGACCTTTTAAATGATCCCATAGAATCTGTTTTATTCCTGCAATCTTGTTGTAGAACAAAGACAGGGGCTGTCTTCTGAGAATGAAGGAGAGAAATCAGAAACGAGCAAACAAATTAAAAAAAAAAAAAAAAACTGCTGCAAATCTTTAAGAATACAAATTGTGAACCTTGTATCTGTACTTCCTATGCCCTCTCACCTCTAGAGCACAAACGGAATATATTCCCAGGCTCCATGTGGGTCAGCCTCAGAGCTCCATTATTTTTCAAGACTAAGTCCAACATCTAAAAAGTAATTGAAGTTTCTAAAGTCTATATTCATCTCTCAAAGGGGATAGTGCTTCTTTATGATCCTCCATGACTTCTCTTTCTGTCTCATTGCCGCCTTCCTCTTCTTCTTCTTCTTTTTTGAGTCAGTCTTGCTCTATTGCCTGGACTGGGCAATGGACCAAGACTCTTGCCACTACACTGGGCTAAATTTTTAACATTTTTGTACAGATGGGATCTCACTCTGTTACCCAGGCTGGAAGGCAGTGGTGCTCTCATAGATCACTGTAGCCTCGAACTCCTGATTTCAAGGTATTCTCCTGCCTTGGCCTCCCAAAGCATTGAGATTACAGGTGTGAGCCACTGTGCCCAGCCTACGCTGGTTTTTAAGTCTTCAGCTTGACCCTTTGACCTTTTTTTTTTTCCTGCTTTTTCCATTGCTGAGATTTGTGTGACCAACTATAGCAGAGAATATTGACCCAGCAAGAAGGATTATTATAAAACATGGGTATCCGTGTGTGTGTGTGTCCCAATACTTTATTAAATGCTTTTTCTTCTATATAAGTTTACCTGTTTTTTTAATATATATATGTGTGTGTATGTATGTGTGTGTGTATGTATATATATATATATATATATATATATATATATATATATATATATATAAAGTCAGCAATTTAGTTGCCATAAGACTTTGGCCCAGGGAGACACTTACAGGTTGCAATTTGGTTTTGAGAGACTACTCTCCTGTGTTGGAAGCATATTTGCACATTTTGACACAATGTGCATACAATTCTTAAAGAAATTCCCAGCTTGATTTCCCAGCAAGATAGATTTTGGTACTTCTGAGCTCTAGAGGTAGAGGTGGACTGGCTTTCATCTAAGTTGTTTCAAGTCACTTGGCAAATATTTCACTAAAATCTCCTGCCAGTGAGAAAGACATTCTCTAGTAATTCATAATGTTTGTTGGAAGTTTCCTCTCTGTAGATTCATAAGTTTTCCAGTGTAGGATAATTGTAGCTGACAAAATCCCCTGCCCTCAAGAAGCTTGGAATTGAGGAGAGATCTCTTTCCTTCTCTTTCTCTCGTGCGTACATATACACATTCATACAATACAGAAACACTTATCAATCTACATGTAAGCAGCTATGAAATAGAGTTCAAACTTAGTACACATTTTTAAATATATTAGGAGACTTGTTGAGACTTCCTGGATGAGAAGCTAAGTGAAGTTATATTTTCAAGAGCTGCACTTCATAAATATTTGTTTTTGAAACTTAAATTATTTATTTATTGTATCATTACAGAATGCAAAATTATTAAAATCAAATATGTAACTTTCCTCTCAAGATTGTAGTCCAGCCAATCATTTTGATTCACTCATTTCTCAATTATGTATCAATCCCTGACTGTACCGGGCTGGGAACTCAGGATAAAGAGATGACTAAGCCATGACCCTTACCCTCAAGCCCAGCTTCCATGGTAGCAACCACTGTGGAAATAGCATCTCTGCAAGCATGTGGCAAGCTTAACCATGGAGGCTGCATGGTGATTATGGCAGCATGGAGTATGGACACACACATTGGGTAAGGGGGCAATTAAAGAGGATTCTTGAAGAAAGTGAAGCCTCAGATGTCTCGTCAAGGGCCTGTAGGAGTTAGCCAGGCAAATAACAGGTGGGAAGAGCCTTGCAGCGGAAGTCACAGAGAAGCAACAACAGAGATGAGACACGGCACAGGCAGCTATGTGTGTGTTTGTGTTGGGGTGGGGTGGTTGACCTCAAGTTGTTGAAGCGCAAATTCCGAAGAAGGCTGTACTGATAGTCAAGAGTGAACAGATAGGTAGACGCCAGAGAGGGGAAGTCTTATGAGCCATGTGAAGGATCTTGAATTTTCCCTGTAGGCAGAGCGGATGATGGGGGTGGATGGTGATTTTAGTCTGGGAGTAATTTCGCCAGATTTTTATCTGGCATAGCTCACTCTGTGACGAGGCCGCATTAGGGAACAATTAGCAGACGGGAAATCAGTTAGAGATCTGCTGCACTAATCCTGGTGAGAAACAATGGGTGGATAAATTAGGGAAATTGTCTTAGGGATGAAAGAAAAAAAGTCTAGAAATCCCTAAGAGATAAAATCAGCAGGGCTTGGAAAGTGATTTTTAATCACAAATCATCTTAGCAAATGCCAACTCTGTTCTTCCACTTGATCAGTTCAAAGGCCCTTGGAGTCACCTTTGGCTCCGTTTCTCTCCAATAGAGAGGCCTGTCCTTTAGAATTCGGCCCTTCCACTGCCAGGACTGTGGACCTCACTGCTAGTGTTTCTCAGTGAGTGTGTTGCAGTGGCCTCCTGGTGGGTCTTGTGGCTTCTCCTCTCCCCCTCCTTCAGGTTATTCTCTGACCAGAGATCCTATTAACACATGCCCGGTCAAAATCCCTCATAGCTTCCCATCTCGGTCAGTAGAAACTGAAGTCCTCAAAATTCCCTTCAAGTCTGCATGACCGACAGCTCCCCTCCTCCGTACACCTCCTGCCTTGTCTTCTCTACCACCATTCCTTGCACTCTGGACACCTGCACTTCCTCTGTCCTCCTATTGGCCAGGTGTGCTCCCACGCAGGGACTGGGTCCTTACCATCTGCTGGTACCAGAGGCTCTTCCTTTGGTGAACGCATGGCTCATTCACTCATTTCTTACAGGTCTGTCTTCACCTGCCAGCTCGGCAAGGCCTTTCCAGACACCCATGTGGCACTGCCATGCCTCCAATGCATTCTCTCCCCTTCCACTTCATGCCTCTCCTTGACCTTCTCACAAGCTGACATATTTCAGTCATCTTCCTTACTGTCTGCCTCCTCACAAGTGTTGTCTGCTCTGTCCTCAGCTGTATCCATAGTGCTAGAATGGTGCCTTTCATGTACTGGGTATTCAGAAAACTTCTGTTGTTGAATGAAAATGTAAACAAAAGAAATTGATTTGATAGAGAGGGAAGAGAAGGGGAAAGTGTGAGTGTCTGTGTGGAGGGTGGTGTGACCTAGTGTGAGAAAGGGCACAGAGATCGGAGGGGATGTGAGGGGTGCCGATGAGGTCTGCAGTGTGATGTACTCTGTAGATGTTATCATTTAAGACAATAGTCACAGGAATGTTCATGGAGGATTCCACAGGACAACACACCTATGAAAGCAGGAGTCCACTGAATATTATGATGAACAGAGAAACAAACGTGCAGACACCCCCACCCCATGCCATATCAGGAGGCAGTGCATCCCAGGTGGATGAGCGAAGAGGTTTTCAGCAACATTCTGAGGGAGTGGAAGAGTTTACATTGTTGAGGTAGTCTGTCCAGGCATGAGAAACACCAGAGAGAAGGGACAAGAGCAGTGAACCATTTGTTTATCTTTTTAAAACAAAACTTCCACCCTTGGGTGCTCTATCCAACAGCCAGCTTGTTTTCCTGTCATGGATGAGGCAAAGACATCTAGTCCAGCTCGGATGAAAATGCTCAGAGCCCAGGTCCACTGCCTGGCAGGCACAGAGTGGAATGTTTCTGTTCCCACAGCCTCTGTCCTTCTGCTCACCTCCAGGACAGATACGCTTAGGCTCCTGGTACTTATCTGTGTGCAAACACCACACAGACACTCGGAGAGACAGCCAGTGGTCTGCATTTTCTAATGTGAGCTTATACTGTGCAAACAGCTTTATTGTCAGCCCACATGTACAGAAAGTCCCACAGCAAACAGATGCTCAGCCCTGCCCCCTCTTACTAGGGTCCTTGGGAGACACTTGGAGCTTGAGGTATTAACATTCCCCACCCACAATAACTACATTTCATGCCTCATATTCACCTTCTATACCCTGCTCCATGCAACATTACCCAGTGTATAGCACTCTTAATTCTTTCCAATCCTTCCTATAGCCGAACATACTCTGTGTGTGTGTGTGTGTGCGTGCATGTGCACACATGCAAACACATGTGTGTGTAAGCACTAATATGATTCAAGACATGCTGTTGCAAAACATAGCACCTTGGCATTTGAGAAAACAGCAGAAGCAGGAAGATTGCTCTCACTTCCCCACATCATTTTCCCCTGAAGCAGGTCATGAGACCCTCATTCCAGAGATGCCCTTACTCTACCTGGAGGGAAGGAGTACCGTTATCTCTGAAGACACCTGAACACCGAGCAGAATCTGAACAAACAGGGCCTTGTTAACTCCATCCCCAGCTTATTGCCATTAGATCCAACCCTTATGTCCAATCACACTTCCCCACGGCTGTCCACTCTTTGCCAGACCTCAGCAGAAAAATGCATGCATTCCCTTGTTTTGGGAGGTGTTTATTTCTGAAGGCTCTCACGTTATATAAAATTTGTGTTAAATACATACATGTGCTTTTCTCTTGTCAATCTGTTTTGTAATATGTGGTAACAGGAAAAAGTATTTGTTTTTCCTACAGTATGCATGCATATTATTTGTATTAATATGTATAGATGTGCATTTATAGGTATATACATTTTCAGATCTTGGATAGCTGACACAGGAAAGTTAATACCACACTGAAAGTGTGTGCTGTGGAGTCTTCAGATCTGGGTCAAACTTCAGCTCTGCCAGTTACTAACTTTTGATTTTAAGTGGGGTAGATAACATGTATAAGCCTTCCTTCTTATCTGGAAAATGGGGATAATAATATACGCCTTTCAGAGTTTGAAAATAATCCATTAGGCAAAGGAAGATAGCGTTGGGCTGAATGTTACTGTTATCGTTAAAAGTACAATAAAATACTGTTGGACCCTTAACAGAATAAGAAATACATATAAAATTGGAAAGGAAAGAAATCTATGGAGAGAGAAATGTAAGGTGGTGTGTTGTGTGTTTGTTTCTGTGATAAAGCACTCAAGGGCCTCATCCGGCCCGGGAGCCCTGGAGCGTCCTCCTGCGAAGGCAACGTCTTGGGCTGTGCTGCTGAGAACATTTGGGATGGGATGGTCCAGCCAGCAGTGCCCTGGCATTCAGCCCTTGTGTGTTTCCAGAAGCTGGTGGCAGGACCAACTGTGACCATCTGCCAGGTACCCTCAGTTGAGCATGTGGGGTCAGCTGAGGTTCTAGGGGGGTCTGGTCTTGACAGACTCACATTTCCTGGAGCCATGTTCCAATAGACAAAGCAGGGCTGTCCTCATCTCTTGTTTAAAAACTTTTTCTCTTTGTCCATCCTCTTGATGCCTCTCCTCACAGGAGGCAAGGATAGAAGACGAGGCACAGGCAACATGGGGCTCAGAGAGCCTCTGCCCCGATGCAGAGCCGAGGTGGCCGGGAGGTGTGGAACATGCAGGTCCACTGGCTCTTGCATTCGTTAGGGCCCCCAGTGGAAGGTAAATAAAAGATTCTGCTCTCTGGGGCTCTTAAGCCATCCTCCCTGGAAACCAGTTCTACTCAAAAATGTTTAATTAACGTGCTCCCACCTTCCTAAAAATAGGAAAGAAAAATCAATACGCACTAAATGGCTACAATCCTTGGATCAAAGTGGTTTTAAGTAAAGTTGTCTTCAGCTTTAGACCCTCTCTCACACTCTCCATCTGCGAGCAGAAGACGCAAACTTGGTCCTCAAACCTGCACGGGTGCTCATGGAAGGAATGGGTCATATTAACTTGCAGAGGTTACCAGCTAGATTTGTAAGCAAGAAGGGACATTTCAAAGTCTACTTCCAAACCCTTGTGCCTTCCACGCTGGTACTGAGATGTTTGCTAAGCTCAGATATTTGAGATGAGGAGGGCGTGTGGATCCAATCAATGTAATTAATTCCGACAACCTAGGTCGTGGGGTCTTTGCATGGGCTGCCTCCACCTGGGATGCTCTTACCCTCGGCTGCAGGGCTAGCTCTCCCACTTCCTTAGGTCCTGCCTCACACACCACTTCCTCAGCGAGGCTTTTCCTGATCCGACTTTCCAAAGTTTCCCCAGGTTGAAACAACATCTCATTGCCCTCTCCTGCTCCATTCGTATTCCTTAGCGCTGACCACTTTCTAACACAGTAGATATTTTACTGATTTGACTTGTTTATTGTCTGTCTCCCTCTCGAGGAGGTGAAGAAGAGATTTTTTGTCTGTGTGGAGCTCTAATGTATTCCAAGCCCTCGGAATAGTGCCTGACATTTAGAAGGAACTCAGTCAGTATTGATTGGAGGACATCCAGTAGTTAAGAACCGGCCTTTACGGGAACCTCGGAGGCTCAGATTCCAGGTCCACCTCTTACTAGCTCTTCACCTTGGGCAATCCTTTACTTAGCCTCTCTGCACCTTGGTCTCTTCATCTGTAAAATGGGGATGATGGTGTAGTACCTGCTTCACAGAGCTGTTACAAAGATTAAGTGTGTCAATATGTAAAGTATTTAGAACAGAGCTTTGATACATGAGGTGTGCTTTAAAAGTGTTTTTCTGACTGTCATTATTTAAAAAAGACATTCAGCAATTATTGAATACTTACTATATTCTGGGAACCACATCATGAACATATAAAGCAGTTAGAATAGTATGTGGCACATATTAAGTACATAATGAATATTAAGTATTATTTTATCTCTTTTATACTCAAAACCAGACAGATACTATTATTAATAGATGCTGTTATTATTGTTATTGTTATTATTATTATGACATTTGGTGAGGTTACTTCACTCCCTCAAATCCAGCCTGCTGGTAAGGCTCAGATCCACAGAGCCACCCCCAAGCACCCCATACCCAGGCCTTTGTAATGGGACTACCTCCCTGCCTCCATCCTGTTTCCAAGGCACAGGTGCTGTTGCTTACATACAGGCTGGTCCTTTCTTGCCTAGTTATTGGTTTTAATGGCTATGAGAGAACACTCTGAGGCTCCTTGGATGACCCTCCACCCCTAAAAGTTCAAATTCAATCCAAGCCTATTCTCTCTCTTACAGGATGAGTTATGTGCAATTTATCATATGGGTCCTGCTGATTGAAATTGTTTAAATTGGCTCAGTTCAGACACTATAAATCCAGAGCACAAAGCTTCTGAACCAACCTGGTTTGGGAACTGAGGCTGTGGCTTTTCCCTGAGGGCTTGCTGTATATTTGCTGCCCTATAAAACCAAATTTTATCCTGTTCCTTACTGCAACACCTGCTACCTGGCAGAGCCACACTGTCTTCCCTTACAACCAAGGCTGGTGGGGCTGGGAAAGAAGCACCACAGAGCCATGATTGGGATCACGGAACAGGCAGAGGCAAGCGCTCACACCTTCCTGCTGTCTCAGGGTCGAGATGAGTTTTCAGAGCTAAGGGTGGGTAGGCAGGCAGTCAGCAGCGAGTGAGGCAATCAGTTTTGAGAAGCAGCACTGCCTCCGGGGGTATTGCCAAGCAGCACCATGACTAGGTTTCAGTTTCTTTTTGCATCATGGCCTGAAATCCCCTCTTACCCCAGTAAGGGCAGGCCAGCATGGCCAAGAGGCCTTGCTGCCATTTAGGAAACAGTGTCCTGAATTTGTAGCTGCTGGGTCCAGAGCTTATCCCAGGAGGAAATCTGCGAATGAGTTGCAGGCGAGCCTTTTGTGTGGAGGCAGGCTAGTGATGAAGATTTGAACAGTCCCTACATCAAACTCAACAAGACAGGCACTGTCTAAGTGGGGCAACTGCACAGGTCGCCATAGATAGGATTGGGGAAGAGGAGATACGGAGGAATGACTGCATCCATGCAGCGCTGCAGGAAAAAGACAAACCCGTATGCTGATGGGGCTCTATCCGTGGGAAGAACAAGCAGGGGAGCACAGTCCGCCAAAGCCACTGGTGCAGGACGAGAGGAAGGCAGAGCTGAAGGGAGCATGACCTGCAAGAGAAGATGGAGCATTAGAGGGAAGGGGGAAGTGACCCCACTAACTCACAGAGCTGAGCAATGTTGCAAAGAAAGCTTCCCTTGCTGGGAGGCCCAAGTGTTAGCTGCAGAAGCGGCCTTAACTCTTTTCATCGCCACGGCTGTATCAGAGGCGAGGTTGATAGCAGGCCAAGGAGCCAAGGAGGCACTGAAGCTAAGGGGAGGCAGGTGGCACAGCCCGCTGTAGGCATCCTGGAAGGCTCTTCCCACCCCCACATGAATTCCATAGCTTATTTGCCCTTTCTTCCTTTTATTTTTGTCTTAAATGTCAAATTTGGTGTCACTCTTCTGGGATAAACAACAAACTGGTCTTTGGAAGGGATCCACTTGAATAGCAACTATTACAAAGCAAAAGTGGCGAGCGTAAATGCGTCCTCTTATGAGGGCATCAGAACCTTGCTCAGCTGCCCCATTGGAGGACACGTGGAAAGCTCAGCTTCCAGGGCAGGAAAGGCCGATGGTGTCCCCTTCTCCTGGGGCACAGTAGGCACAACCCGGGGATCTAAGGGGGTGGGAGCAGGCAGAGCATCCTAATGGGTGACCCTGGACAAACGAGCCTGAGGAGGGAGAGGTGAGCGTGCTGGGCTAAGGAAGCGCCAGGCAGAGCTGGCAAAGAGGCCCAGCAGCGTGAGAACAAACAGATGGGCCCCAGGAAAGAAACATGGCAGCCCCAAGTCAACGACAGAGCTCAGTGGTCTCCAGCTGTCTCGTTCCTTTGCTGTTTCCCACCCTGAATCAGGGGTCATTTCTCCCCCATTTCCTCTTTCCTTTCTGCACAAGATGGAATCTCAGAACTCCCAAACATTTTAATTTTTTTTTAATGAGGAAGCAGTAAGCTGACAAATTTCTTGGAGCACAATAATAAAACATCAGAGAAAAGTAGAACAGTCTCATATAGATTTTTCTAAGTCCATTTTGCCTCCTAAATATTCATCCGAAATAGTGTATTAAACAGTAGAAAATCACAATGCTTGATTGTGCAGTACAGACACTCGAGTGTGCGTGGCACTGCTGTGACACCTGGACTCCTTGTCTGTCCCTTTGTTTTTCCTTCTGTTTCCTCTTCTCTCACTGGAGTGAGGAAAGAAGAGGGGAAATGGGGAGCACTTAAAAGAAGGGGCACAGAGGGGCAGAGGGACCAGAATGGAGTGAAAGGGGGAAGAGGAAGACAGAACACAGAGGGGAAAGGGGCAAGGGTGTTAGTGCTCAAACACCTGCCATAAATTAAAATGCTGAAATCACACTCCTGGTCAATAGTTTTTGAATTATTTTTTAATAGAGAGGAGAAATGTAAAAGTGGCTGGGAGTGGAGCTGAAGGCAAATTTGGTTTTTCTCATTGGACTAAGACCATTTACTGTTTTTGGCAAATCAGATTCTGCTTTGAAAGTAAAGAGGCAGGTGGTGTAAGCTAAAAATAAAATCCTAAGCCCCTGCCATAGGCTGAGTGGACCCTTCTTGGCCAACGGGACCCCAGAAAAACCTTAAAAACTTAGTTCCCAGCCATGACAAGGTGGGAGATCAAACACGTTGTACAGTGTCCCCTCCCTTTTGCAGTTTAGACACAACAACCAGCCAGCATTAACGGAGACCATAAGACAGATGGAACGGACGCTTTGTGGCAACAAGATTTCAAATGATAAACAGGACCTAAGGCCATGCCAGGCAGTGGTTAAGTCACGCACCCCATGCTTAAAGCATAAACTAGGTTTATGCCACAAGGGTCTTTCTTTTTCTCTCGCAGCTAAACAAGCACTGGCCTTGAGATAAGCAAAATTAAAACAATCACAACTCATCAGCTCACAGAGCCTAAGTAACAGACCCCTGTTTCACCAGCCATGACAACACCTTTGATTAGACAGGGACTGATTTCAGTAGCTTTCTCCAGGTAAGAACACTGACCACGCAGTGGTTCTGGCCGGTCTACAGAAACCGTGCACTTGTGTGCCTTCATGTCCTGAGACCTTTTGACAAATGAGACCTAATTGTAATACATTTAAGTGCTCCGTCGCCACCCCAGAGTGAACATGGGTCATATGTTACACACGTGTGTGTTCAGTACGTGTGTGTCAGGATCACCTTCATGAATATTCATAGCTCCTCCTGTCACCTGTTAAGCAGGTATGTTGAGCCAACCCATTCAGCATAAAGCTTTCAGTCCGGCCGCTCCTCCTGTGAAGCGCCCGTCGGGTTTTGGCAGAGGCAGGTCTCAGCCTGCGGATGGCCATCTTGCATGTTGTAACCCCCTATAAGAAGTAAAGTCTCTCCCTTTCCTTTTCCAAATTTATAAATTTGGATTTTTTTAAAGTTAACAGTAGTGTGGGAGCTTTTATGTATTCTCTAAGCAGAGTAGGAAGAGAATCCCAGAATTAGAAAATACAGAATAATCAGATTCTGTTTAACGCCTTTCCTTGCATCCAGGGAGATTACACCTAAGCCACTTAGGCTGACGTCTCAAGGGTTGCAGTTGGTCCCATTTCTATTAAAGTCTTGCCTAACAGGAGAGCACAGTAACTTCTTTTTCATTAAAGAGGAAAAGAGAAAAGTTGATGATGATACTAGTCTAACTCTAAATGATACTAGTTCATCTAATCACTCAACGATGCAGTATGTTTGCCATCTAATTTCATCCAAAACACCCTAAACTGAAAATAAAGTGCTGCTTAATAGGCATGCAAAGATGTCATTTCATTTTGCTGAATGTTCTAGTAGCAACTACTAATTATTTCAATGTATTTTTTTTTCTGTAATTATTTGGAACAAACTATTCAGCACTCCCCTATTAACTTCAGAAATATTTCAGTGTCCTACAGAAATTCAGTAGTATAAATTTAAATAGCTTTTTCCTTCCTTTCTTCAATGTGCTGGGAAGACAGCTGGATGAGGTTGAGGGAGGAAACACATCTTGTACAAGCAGAAATAACCAAAAAAGAACAAAAAAGAAAGAAATCCCACCCCCGAACTCTCTCCTTTTACATCTGGACTCCTTTCTTCCCACATTCAATTTTCTTCAGGTTCCTGTGGGCAGGGTTATAGAGCTAATCCCCCAGATCTTCCTTTGGATGCTGAAGGACTGAGCAGCCAACAGAGATATGGCAGACACAGGGAGCAGGACAGGCGAGAAAGGCAGTTGGGAGGAATCCTGTCATCTTCCTGGGGTGTTTTTAAATCAATGTCCTCCAGAGCCAACCCCTGATTCTTGTTGATATCATTTAGAATGAAGATGGGGTCGGGCGTGGTGGTGCACGCCTGTAATCCCAGCACTTTGGGAGGCCAAGGCGTGCAGATCACTTGAGTTCAGGAGTTCTAGACCAGTCTGGCAAACATGGTGAAACCCCATCTCTACTAAAAATACAAAAATTAGCTGGGTGTGGTGACGCACCCTGTAGTCCCAGCTACTCAGGAGGCTGAGGCAGGAGAATCGCCTGAACCCAGGGGGCGGAGGTTGCAGTGAGCCGAGATAACACCATTGCACTCCAGCCGGGGTGACCAGAGAGAGGGACCACTCCTAGCCACCCAAGGAGCTGGATTGCTAGGCTTGGCTGATCCTGACAGGGGCTCCAATATCCCTCTGAAAAGAAGAGCAATATCCCATCCATTCTTCTTCACACACTCTACCCTGAGGGCCACATCACAGCCACACCTTCGGCAGCACAGGGCTAAGAGGGGCTCAGCACTGGCATGTACTGAGTGGTGCACCATATGCCCTACCCAGGGAACAGCAAGGCTGAGACGATCTCATCTAGCATCTTTATTTGACCAACCCGTGGCACAAACCTTAAGAGCAGGAGATTTTCCCAGAGCAAGAGGAAGAAATGATAACAGCAGGTGAACTCACCACCAGCATTTGGGTTTCTGCTGTGAGTATATTCACTGCTCCTGAGTCCACGCATCTTCATTAAAACCTCGTCATGCATAGCGAGCACTGCTGAGAGAGCTTGTCATTTTACAATGCCCTTTTGCCTGTATTCACCTATGTGAAAGTGACTACCAGGTGAGGGAGTAGGGAAGCCCAGCCCCTCCGTGGGCACAGCTGAGGAATGCCTTACCTGAGATAAGGCTAAAGTGAGCCTCTGAGGTCTCCTGCTTGTCTGGTTTCTCCTCTTCCCTGTCCTGTCCCTCTACCTCCAATGGATCCTTTGGGAGCTCTTTCTTAATAAATCACTTGCATGTGATGAAAATAAAATATAAAACATGACATGTTACCATATCTCACACTGTTTAATAGCTACCTGTGTGGCAGCAATCAAGAAATGGGGGCGTGGAAGCAGTGGGAGAAGTTAAATCATAGCCTCTCATTTTCTGTAACTGGAAAGTCTCCGCTTTCATGTGCACATATTATATCTCCCCATTTAGTGTTCTTAAGGATACTGAAAAGGAAATCTCAGATAGGCACAAATTAAATAATTTTTTTCTAGAGAATAAAGAAGCTGCCTAAGAAATGATTAACTGACAAAGGAAGACATCTAAGAAGAGGTAAGTTCTATTTGGACAGTACAGAAAGCCCCAGAGTCAACAGTTGGGCATCATTTTGTTCCATGGTCCTTTAGAGCAGGCCAGAGTGCTGAGCAGCTGTGGAGAGATTCCCCTGCACACCGTAGTGTGGGTCCTGCCTGAGCTCCAAAGTAGAGTGGACCCACCTCTGGGGAACTTCCAACTTCAAAATGCTGTAAGTTTTTGCTTCAGTCTCTTATTTTTACTGACTGAGCCAGTAAAACATAACATTCACATACAACCTAATGATGTTCAAATACTTGAATGTCTATTACTTCTCTGATCTTCTCAATGCACAAGGGCATTACTTAGTGAATGATGAAATGGGGTCAGAGACAGAATCCAACATTCCCCGGCTCACTCCCAAGTTCTTGGGTAGCTAAGTGGCGGGGATGTGGGGGAATCTCTTTGTTTTGATTGTCTAACATTTCCTCCAATATCATGATCAATACCTTAATTTAGATGTTCCATGGGTACATCATAATTACAACATTCATTCCCATTTCTCTAAAATTATTTCTTGCTCCCAAATGTTCCCCACTCCTTAATTTCTTATAACCATTAACGAAATAAAAAACACAGAATTCAGCCTGGATCCTTTTTCTTCGTGATGCTCATGGCCACCCAATCATTAGTCATCACGTTTAGGTTCACTCTTCATTCATAAGCCTTTTTCTCTTCTCCATCTTACTAAGCATGTGTCTCCAATTTGCATTCCTGCCTGTCACCAGGTTTGTCCCCTCACATCTACCCTCAATATAGTGCATTTCAGCATCCAGACAGCTCAGTTTCCACTGAAAACTGTGGAGTGGCTCACCACATCCTTCAACAGAGTGAGGTTGAGAGTATGGGGCTCAGGCCACTCATTGCTTTCTCCTAGGATGGGCCCTGCAGGAGAAATAAGTCTACATAGCCTGAGGGCTCCCAGATATAAAGTTTGAAAGTCCCTGGCTTAGAGAATAAGACTATCTTGCTGTGACCGTGGCAAGCTCCTCCAAGACCTGGCCTCGACTTCTTTCCAGTCTCATTCCTTGTCACTTACTGTCTTCCAGTTTATATTGCATAGGGGGAAAAACAAAACACTGAGAAAAGATTAAGTATTATTTTTCTATATTTGTTTTATAGATGAGACAATCAAGACATGGTATAATTAAATAACATGCTCAAGGAGACACAGCAAACACATGCGAGAGGCAGCGTGAGCCCAAAGTTCATGCTCCTCCTCAGCATGGTATGATCCTGACACCTCCAAGGATGGATACTCCTGAGCAAAGTCTAGGATGCATTCTGCTTAGAAAACAAAAAAGAAAGCCAAATATTTAATTCTGGCCCTTAGATAATCCAAATAGAAACACTTAAGTAACCTTACGTGTACTGAAATAAAATGTGCAATTAATACAGCTCTGAGAAGGATGGGTTCCTGATCTATAAAATATTGACCTTAAAAGGTTGTGACGATTAAATACGATAATGTATATGGAAGGCCTCTTCAATCTTGAAAGCAGAGAGCAGCACGAGTAACATGACTGCATTTGGCTATCCAGGTGAGGACAGGGAGTGCCGATGAGTACCTGATCCTTTTAAAGAGCGCAAAGCTACTCAGTTCTAGCACACCTTTGCCTGAGACTCAGAAAGAAGATTCTCGGTGTTGGTAACATTTCTGACTTCCCAAAAGAAGTCTTCCTATTTTTAAATATTGACAATGTTTAAAATCACTATGTGGGTCAAACAAAACTTGGGGAATCAAGCAGGATTTGGCCATGAGCCTGACAGTTTGCAACCTCTGCCTAGTTAAGGGCTTCAGGGATGTTGGCAGTGTCATGAGAGCTGAGTGGATCCTCACAGAGCAAACCACCAAAAGCAAAGGAATTTAGAATCAGACTGGGTGTCCTCCCAAGATGCTCTAATTTTAGTGTGTCCAGAAGAAGGGGAATAATGATTGCCTGTAGACAGGAAGCAGATGTGATAGGTGAGAATCATCAAGCAGGCAGAAAATTAGAAGAGTCAGAATCAATCTGCTCTTTATAGTCAAAGGACTCAATCAAGGTGGAAAACAATAAAGAGAAAACTGAAATCAGTGAGTTCCAAATGGTTTGTTTTGAACCCTGGCTCCAAAAGGGAGTCACATAAAATGCTGCTAATGTCTTTGCTAGGCACTTTAGTCTGTTCACTCCAAAACAAAGAAAAAAAAATCAGAGAAAAACAAAACAAGATGCTATCTTCTTGCGCTTAGTTTTCCGAAAGACTCATGAATTGGATCCTGTCATTCTACTGCTTAGAACCTTTTATGATTTCCCATACTGTATCCAAGAAGATAAAAGCTAAACTCAAAAATGTCAGCAGATAACCAGAAAGTATAAAACATTTTCAAAAGAATAAAATGGAAAATTAAACGTAAAAAGCACAACAAACCTTTTTACTCCCAAGTCTCATTTACCTGGTCTTCCTCATGCTAACCGATGGCAATTCTGTCTGACTAATTAGTTAGGCCCAAAAACCAAGAGATGATGCTGAATCCTCTCCCTCTCTTTCACCCCGTATCAAATCCAGCAGGAAACTGTTGACTCTACCTTTAAAATATATCCACCACCCAAACAATTCTATCACTTCTAATACTCATACCCACACTCACCCAACATCTTCTCTCACATAAATTCTTGTAGTATCTTCTGTTTCTTCTCTTGCCCCTATGTTGGTAAGAATAGGCTATATTATGCTCCAGAAATAAGTCACACCAACTTCTCTGTGACTTAACTACCAGGGTTAGTTATCACTCACTCTCACATTCGACGTTGGTTGGAAGAGGAGCTCTGTTCACCGTAGCCTCTGCTGGACCCAGACTGACAAAGCAGCCCTCATCACCAGTCACACGGTAGAGGCCAAATTGCCCACAAGCCCTTAAACCTTCTACCAGGAAGAGAAACCTATCACTTCTGTTTGCAGTTCTTTGGCCAAGTTAGTCCTATGGCCATGCCTAACTTTAAGGGAGCAGGAAAGTACAACTCATTTGTGTTCCAGGAGAACCAGAAATAATTTGCGGACAGTACAAATGACTATCACACCTCCCTAGAATCTGTATTAAATCCAATAGACCAAGTAAGTGATCTTTTAAAAATCATAAGCCAGATGATGTCACTCTTCTGATCTCCATTCCCACAGAGTCGAAGCCAGAGCTCCCAAGATTAGTACAGGGTGCTGCCTGATCTGCTGCGCCATTGCCTTTCTGGCCTGATGTGCCCCACTTTCCACCCCTTCCAATCCCAGTGCTGCTGACCTCCTTCCTATTTCTCAAACAAGTCAGACAGACTCCTATCTTTTAACTTTGCACTGGCTATTCCCTCTGCCTAGAACACTCTTCCCCAAGTATACACATAGCTATCTCCTTCACATCCTTCAAGGTTTTGCTTAAATGTCATCTTATTTAAAATTGTATCCACACATCCCTATGTTTGACTAGAGAATCCACAACATCCAAAATGAATTTATTGAGAAATTAGCTTAATCCCTTAAAACTTCAATATGCTCTCATGTAAGATAAGAATGATAGGGCTCACCTTGCTAGACTATTATGAAGATAGAATGAAAAAGACACACACATGGTGTTATACGTCTAGCTGTCACTCAACATGAGGCTGGTCTCTCTTGCCCATCCCCAAGCATAAAATAGCATAATGGCCACTTAATGGTCTTGCGTAGAATCCCACAGTTTTGGAGAATTGGAAGAGATATTTAAGACCATCTAGTTTAGTCTTCCCAAAGTATCTCTGTATCTTTGCTGATGCTAACCAAACCAAAACAAAGCAAAGCAAAAATAAAACAAAACCAATACAAAACCCCCTAATCCTATGGTCAGATAAGTTGAGAAAAATGTTTCTCCTATTTATAGTCAGCTGTTGGACACTCAGAAGTCACATTAACATATTAAAAACTCCAAGAATTCTTGGAGTAAATAAACCTTTCAACTCTGTTTAATCCAGCATCCCCCAAACTTAATTGACCACAGCACCCTCTTCTTTTTTCTTCACATTATTGCGCATTAATATACTGTAGAACCAATGTTCTGTTGAACACAAGTTGAGAAATCCTGAGCTAATCTAAACCTCACATTTAATAGAAGACTAATTCATAGGCCAGAGATTAAGTATTCAGTCCATTGTGACCCAGAAGTGGTATGGGATTGTGTATTAATCCATTCTCACCCTGCTAATAAAAACATACCCAAGACTGGGTAATTTATAAAGGAAAAAGGTGTGATTGACTCAGTTCCACAGGGCTAGGGAGACCTCAGGAAACTTACAGTTGTGGCAGAAGGGGAAGTAACCACAACCTTCTTCACATGGCAGCAGCAAGAAGTGCAGAGCAAAGTGGGGGAGAAGTCGCTTATAAAACCATCAGATATTTTCGTGATAATTCACTTACTATCACAAGAACAGCAGTATGGGGATAACTGTCCCCATGATCCAATTACCTCCCACCAGATCCCTCCCACAACATGTGGGGATTATGGGAACTACAATTCAAGGTGAGATTTGGGTGAGGACCCAGTCAAACCATGTCATATGGGAACCCAACTTTGACGTAATTCAGCATCAAGTTCCTCATTTCTTACTCCATAATAGAGAAAGTCATTAAACATGAAAAACTATACTCTTTTTCCATTTCCTGACGCTGTCAGACCTTCCACTTCCCACCCTGGTTCAGGACTCAGAGCTTTCTTTCCCTGCCTGTTTTCATGCCACATCCCCCACATTGTTCTTGCAGAAAGGGATAGTCTTCCTTTTACCACTAAGCTTCTCTGTTCAGTTTGGGTCTCAGGGCACAGAAAAAAAATAAAAATTTGAGAACAAATGTCTGGGCAGAACTGTTAGGTATTATTTATCTGTGCCTAGGTGTCTCGCTAGACTCTATGTCTAAATGAGGGGGAAAATTGCTCTATAAATAACAGCAATAATCATCCCATGGCTTTCCCGTGCAGGAGAACTCACAAACTGAGGGCTGCAGACAAATGATATGCCATTCTCTAGACCCCCTTCCTGCCCTCAAAGCCCCCTGAACCATGAGCCACCTACTACCTGCTCATGTCTTTTTTATCATTAGCTCGTATTCTGTGTAACGTGATATGACAGGTGGACTTTTCTGGGGATAAAAGTTTTCAGATAAGATGGATGAGCTGGAGCCACGAGTTGGACACACACTATTGGAAAACATAGCTCCTAGCCTAGGCATATAATACTTCCTTCCCCAATGTACCTACAGTTAAAGAATAATGTACAAGAGCTATCTCTGGAGTGATACCTAGATCTACATTGTTATTTATATCCACAAAAAGTATGCATTTCAATAATGTATTTAGTCTCAGGTATTGTCATATTAGATGCAAAATTATATCTTTGGCTGACATGTTGTAACACAACATTTCTTCTCTACTCTTTATGTGATTCTGGCTCTCATAAGCTTGTTTATGCCTCACAGTTACCCTACGAGATGGGCAGGGATGATATGACATGCCCTTTTTGTAGGCAAGTGAATCGAGGCACAGATCAGCTAATAGAAATTTGAAAAGGCCAGGCATGGTGGCTCACACTCGTAATCCCAGCACTTTGGGAGGCCAAGGTGGGTGGATCACTTGAGGTCAGGAGCTCGAGACCAGCCTAGCCAACATGGCAAAACCCAGTCTCTACTAAAAATACAAAAAATAGCCAGATATTGTGGTATATGCCTGTAATCCCAGCTACTCAGGAGGCTGAGGCGGGAGAATCACTTGAACTAGGGAGGCGGAGGACGCAGTGAGCCAAGAATTGTGCCACTGCACTCCAGCCTGGGCGACACAGTAAGACTCTGTCGAAAGAAAGAGAGAGAGAGAAAGAGAGAAGGAAGGAAGGGAGGGAGGGAGGGAGGAAGGAAGGGAGGGAGGGAGGGAGGAAGGGAGGGAGGAAGGGAGGAAGGGAGGGGAGAAAGAGAGAAAGAAATTTAATTTGAAGAGGTTGGATGTGAAACTTTATCATTTGACTCTAAGTCCTGGACTGTCTTCTCAGTCATTACTTGTGACCTAGAGAAGTCTGGCCCTGCTCTCTTAGGCTTGTTCCTGAATGAGATCCCTGATTGGTGACTTGGGAACCACATGTGGTGGAATCAAGGTCAAAGGAGCTGTACAGGCCCAAGATGCCCACTTTCCAGTGAGGAGCCCATTGGCATCCCTGTAGTCTATAGCTGAACAGACAACATTTTCTCAATCTATCTCCTCACCTGGGCTAACTTTAGTTAGTGGAAATTTTTATGTAATCACATTGCTGATACAATCTATTTTTTGTGTAGTAAATCTCTATGCCTTAGTCAACAAGAGATGTGTACAAGTAGTAAAATTCATAATTTCTCGCCAAGTAAAAATAGCTTTAATGTGTTAGTTTTCCTGATTATAAACACAACATTTTTATTGTGAACAATTCAGACAACAGAGACACATATTGAGAGAAGACAAACATCACCTTATTTCCCACTCCTGAAAGGCAGTCAGCATTGAGGTCTTGGTGGGCACTCTCTGGGCACAGCCCTCCCTCAACCTGCCCACGTGCCCTGCAGGAGACAGCACCGGCCTCTCTAGCTCTGCTTTTCTGAGCTGGCTGTTTCAGCGTCAACCATAAACACTAGCAAATTTGATCAGTTCTGAGGGATGGCAATGGGAAAAGGAGAAAATATTGTCTGGTGTGGTTCTAAGGCATCAGTTCTTGACTTTTAGGAGATTATAGATCTCTTTGAGATTTTGCTGAAAGACATGGATACTTTTCAGAGGAAAAAAGCATCAACCTATATTCATAGAATATTTTACATACAATCTTAAGAAACATATGGACTCCCAAAAGCCCATCTGTAGTTCCCTTGAATATATGGATAATAATATATAGATAATAATAATATAGAGATAATAATATATAGATAGAATATAATATATAGAAAATAATTTAGAGATAATATATAGATAGAATATAATATAGAGATAATATATAAATAATAATATATATAGATAATAATATATTGGTAGATAATAAAAATATATAGATAATAATATAATCTTGATGCCTTTAGGTTGAAAAGACTCCTGCTATAAAAGAAAATACAAGTGTTCATAACACATATCATAATCTGTATTTATATATTCATTCATTTACTTATTTAATACTTCTCTCCCCTACTAGATTGCAAGTTTCACAATAGCAGGGACAGTTTATGTTGTTCAAAGATGAACACCCAGCACCTTGTAGGGAATCTGTGTCTCAGTTATCAGTAAAATGAGTTTTAACAGATGAATGAATGAATGAATGAGCGCTTATTGGTGTTCCTTTGACCACCAGAAGCTACTTAGGCATTTTGTAAATAGGTGGACAGGCTAGGGAGGTTTAGGGAGAGAGATGTTTCAATTTACCTTTTTTATACAGATATAAAAAGGATGGCAGGGCGGGAGACCCTACCTTTAGGGTGGAGATGGCATTGATTGTTTGAAGGACGGTAGTGGCCCAGGTTTTTGAGCACTCTGCCCAATGGTCTATCACAGGAAAGTCTTTTCATCTACTTAGAAGAATTTGCCTTCCCCTGACCCAGGACGGGAAGGCATAACCCAGAATTTCCCATTGTTTTCCCAAATGTTTTCAATTTCCCATTGAATTTTCCCTTGTTCCCATTATATAGTTCTGAGTGCTCACTTTTCTCTGAATTCAAGGTCGAGCCTCTCTCTCCCTCATACTCAGTACCTAGAAGGTCACAGCATATTGTTCACACTCACTAAATTCCTTACCAGTTACATTTCAATAAGAAACAATGTTCTTTGCTCCAAATAACTGGTGCTGCTCATTGACAGGTTTGCATCTGAAGAGCTCCTTGGGCTGCATTCCAGTGGGCTCTTTCTCGAGGGAGCCTGGATGGTTCAGGCTTGAATACACAGTGCAGCAGGGCCTCAGAAAGTGGGAGAGGAGCACCTCATTCTCCTGAGATATTAAGCAATGCACAGAGCCAAGGCATCATCCCTTGGCCTTTGCTGCATGTCATTACCTTGTTCAGTGTACTCAGCACTAATTGCACAATAAACACAAATGTGCTTGGTGAGCTGCGCAGTGTAAAGCAATAAACTGGATGGGAAGATTAGATCACTGCCACGCCATTGGGGTAAGAGGTGCAGACAGGCAGAGGGGGTGTGGAAGGAGCAGGACCAGTGGGTGGAGTGACAGAGTCTACCCGCTGGGAAGCAAGCATTGCTCCTCAACACTGGACCACAAGAATACTCTCGTCCCTTGCTTCTTCTTCCTCCTTGACCTGATGGGCCTTCAGGACCTCCTAGCTTTTAGCCAGACTGTTAATGCCTAGCACCTGTAGCAGGCAATCAATAAACACATGCTGATTGCAACTGGAGAATAATTTAATTCCATTATTCAGATACTTATTGAATTTCTCTCTTCCAGATATTGTACTAGGTACTAGAAATGAGATGATTTTCCTTTCTAGTTCTAGTAGTCCAGAGAGAAAAATTCGCCCATAGACAATTTTTTAAAAGTACAATGTTATAAGAGCTAGAATAGACGTAGACTATTGTTCTAGAAAAGTACACAGAAAGAAGTAACTCTCTTAGCTTACAACATCAGGAGAGCATATAAGAAGCGATCCTTGAGCGTGTATTTACCCAAGCCACATCTATTGAGCATCTATGATGTGCCAGGTGTCCTGTAAAGCATTAGAAAAAAAAAGATGCAGAATTATTTTGGTTCTAAAGGAACTTACATTTTAGTGGAAGAGACAGACAAATGATAAGGCATTCAAGTCTAAGCACTTGTGGCGGATTGTAATAGTGTTTACAATCATTGGTTTCATCCTCTGTAGGAGTGCACATGCCCATTCTTGCCTTGCCTCCCTGAAAGAGGAGTATGTTTTTCTGCCTTATTGATGTTGGGCTGGGCCATGTAGCTTCCTGTGGCCAGTTGAATGTGAATATATGCAACCTGCGCATGTCCTATCAGAAGCTTTAAATTCTATGGCATTGTTCAACTCAGCCTCTTATGTTCCTGTGTCATCTGCCATGAGAAAGGTATGTCTCAGAAGGGGGCTTCCTTTTAGGCTTTAGTCCTAGGAGAGGGGATACATGGAGAAGACCTGAACTTGACCCACAGCTTGAAGCAGATTCATCAGCCAGCCTAATCTGCAAACATGCAACATGGATAACAAATGATATACATATTCTTGTTTTCGCATAAACTGCTGAGACTTCGGGGTTGTTTGTTATGTATTATATCCTAGTTAAATCTGCCCTAGTACTGTGGTATAATAGAAGTAAGCAGAGAATATGAAGAGGAAACATTCAATAAGTTCAAAAGCAAGCCTTGAGCAATGGTCAGCAAAAACTGCCTCGAAGAAGAGATGCATGTAAATTAAGTCCTGAGTAAAGAGAAGTTGGAAGGAGAGGAAAGATATCAAAGAAGTGGGACACTCATACAGAGGCTCAAATATAATAGCTAGCATGATATATTCAAGACCATCTGGAAAATGAAGATTGGTTATGAGCTTACGTATGTACAAGGGAGAGTGTACATACGTAAGCTCATACGTATGGACAGGACAGGCTGGGGAACAGATTAGTGGGAGATAAGACTGGAGAGGTAAGAAAAACCATCTTATGAAAGACTTTTGGTGCTGTGCCAGCAGTTTGGACTTTATGTTTTCAACTATATTCACTGAAGGGATTTAGAAGAGTGGGTAGGGGAAGTAACTTGGCATTTGAAAGTGATCATTCTGGCTGCATTTAGAGGATTGGATAAGAAGGGATAGAAAACCTGAGACAAGGGAGGCAGGTAAGAAGGTGTTGCCATACAGATGAGAGAGACGGTGCAAACAGAGAGAAAAAGGTGCAGTCTGGAGATAGAGACCAGAATCCAGAAAACTTGGCAGATGATGAGAGGCAAGAGAGAGATGGGAAGACAAGAGGACTTCTAGATTTCTGGAGGAGCAGTAAGTGGATGATGATGCCGTCATCTCAACTGGGGAAATTGTGCAGGGATTAAGATTAGGAGTGAGTGATGGGAGAAGAGAGTGAGTTCAGTTTGGGGCACACAGTGCTAGGTGTCCCTGAGGCATCTGCTAAATGGAGATATCCTTTAAATGCTGGATCTGAGTCTGGGGTGCAGGGAGAGATCTGGCGAGAAACAGAGACTTGGGAGTTGTTAGTATAGAGATGTGAGAATGGGATTTTGTTTTGCGATTTTTAAAACATGATATGTTTAAATGGTATTAGAAAAGGCCTGGCAAAGAAAAGCGAAGTTGGAGAAGAGGAAAGAGTTGATATAATGAATGGGAGGAAGTCTCTGAGGAGGAAGAAATGCCATCTGGGGCATTGAGGAATGACAGTGGAGAGAGACCCTGGATCCCACAGTGATGGGAATGGGAGGGGACACAGTGCAGGTGGCTGTGGGTGCAGAGTTCTTCTTAGAAGAGGGAGAAGAGCCTGACAAATGTTCATGTTATGGTCCTTTGGAGTCCCTACTCAGCACCTTATCAATGAAGCCTCTCTTTACTACCTATTTAAAATACTGATTTGCGCCTTCCCCGCCCCTTCTTCATTCTTCTCCGTGACAGCTTCACTATCAGACAGACTCTATGGTAATGAATTTGATTATTTGTTTACTGTCTGTCCATTCCCAGTGGAACAGAAGCTTCACGGGGGCAAGGATTTTTGTCTGTTGTGTTTATCACTACATTCTTAGCAGCCCCTCCCAGCCAGAAGCATCCAGGACTCATAGAAGGAACTCAATAAATACCCACTGAATGAATGAATGAATGAATGATGACTTCTATTTTTCCTCCAGTGAAATAGGAGGCAAAGTCGTGGATAAGGGAGGAGAAGAGAATGTGACAATGGGGAAAAGACATATCTAAGGAAGGACAGATGTATTGCCATGCAACATTAAGGCTCCAGGGGAAGGTGGAGGCCATGACATTGTTTATGAGTTGTGATTTTCTCCAAAGTTTCTTAGCAACTCCCATGTAGAAAGGGAGATGACAGTTGGATAGATCCAGCGTTGAAGCTTTTTCTGGGTCAATATAATGGAAAAAAAGAGGGCAAGAGCATTTTGGGAACTTGACAGGAGTAGAGTTGAAATGTTAGACCATGGAGTTTTGCCTAGATAGAGAAAGAAGAAGAACAGAAGGGAACTGACAGATTGGGAAGGAGGAAGGAGCAGCCTTCATGGTAACAAAATTGAGAATTCCAGGCACAGTGCATTGCACATCCTAATGAATGGAGGCAGGCAAGGCATGCCCTGTGTGAGATGGAGCTGAATGAGCAGACTTGACAGGAGGTGCGATGAGTCTCAGCCGGGCAAGGGTCTTACATACCGTGCTTAGGGATGGCTCTATGGAAGGGGATCTACATTTAGAATCAAGACCCAGGTTGAATTTAGACTCCGGAACTTACTAGTGTGTGATCTTTGATGAATTCTTCTCTCTAGGTCTCCATTTTCTTATTTTAAAAGTAAGGATAATAATAACATTTTTCTCATGGAACATTTATGAGGATTGAAGGAGATAAGATATGCAAATTCAACTACTATATTTAAGGAAATACTTTAGATGGCATAGACACTGCATATTGCCTGTATGGAATAAGTGTTCGATAAATATTGGTATTCTATTGTGTTGTTGGTTTGCCCATTTGTTTTTTGTTTTGATAGGTCTTGATTTACACACATAGCTCTGATGGTCATGTGGAAAACACATAGGTGGGAGAGACTGAGTTGCAGGTGCAGAGAGGCTGGGAATGTCACAGCCAAAGTGGTTGTCTTGGCAGGAAACTGGAAGAAGTGAGAGGTTCATCTGACCTCTCATTAACTTTTCTGTGTCTAAGGAGTTGGGTATAAGGAAAGATGAATTGGATTCCTTATAGTTTATGTTTGAAAGACTGGTCAGATTCAAATCCTGACTCTCCCATTTATTGGGCATAAGACCTGGATCAATTACATCATCTTTCAGTTTCATTTTTTCTCATATGCAAACTGAGAAACTAAAGCTCACCTCAGAAAGCTATTGTGAGGATAAAATGAGATTGTGTATCCTAAGGGCATCTGACAGAGGTCCCATCTGGCACTAAGTAAGTGCTTATTAAATGATAGTAGTGTTTATTGTTGATTTTGTCATTATTGGTGTCCATGAGGTTTCTGAGGTGGGGAAATCTCTGAGTTTTTCTCAACAGGTAAATAGTCATGACCTCTGTAGTTAGCAAATAATATGTGGAGAAAATAATATGTGGTTAATATATTATTTAGGACAGGTGCTAATCTCCACAACAAAGAGATACTAAATTACAGTGCTGTCAACAAAACAGAAATTTTTCCTTCTCTTATCTAACGGTCCCACAGCTAGTGGCACAAGACCAGTGGAGCAGCTCTGCCATGCTCACATGGCTTCTGCTTCTGAGTCCAAGGCAGCTGCTCCAGTTTATTCACCCCTAAAACTCACAGGGAGTTCCATTGCTGCAAGAGGAAAATGGGTAATGGGTAGGAAAGAAAAGAGAACAAGGCGACCCTGGGAAAGGGAAGTTGGGTAAAAAACATGGCAAAGGCACATTAGTTTTAGGCATCTGGAAGACTTGGAAAGTTCTTTGCAAGGTGAGGTTACCTTTTCATCCACCAGAGCTGAATCAGAGGTAGCCTGGTCAGCTGTAATTCTCTGTAGCTGAATCATTACAGAGAGCCTCAGAGCCAAAGATCCAAGAAGGGGTTTATCATAGAAGCCTTAGAGGTGGAGAATCGGGTAGTCTTCAGGTAGGACCATCATCCCAGTTTGCCTATTACTGCTTCAGTTGTATCAGTGAAATTTATCACTGTCAGTCAACTTATCTCAAGGATTCATTTGTGAAATTTATTTCTAGTGATCCTTCAGTTACTGCCAAGTAGGAAAGTCTTTCTTTCTCCTATCACCACAACAGCAAAACACACACACTTACACTCTAACCCCAAACTTCCCTTTTGGGTAAAAATGCTATGATCAATCTCTTTGGAAAGATAGGGCTCAAGGAAAAATATAATTTGTTCATTTTTTTTCTGCATTCTTATGTACTAATCATATAGCAAGTGCTATAATAGGCACACAATGCACAAGGACAAATGAGACGTGAACCCTGATTTCAAAATGTTCACAGTCAATTTTGGAAGAGAGATCAGGAAACTGATGATTGCAATAAATATGTAAGTGGTACATGCTATGATGGGAAGAAGCCCAGGATCTGTAAAAATGCAAGGGCAGTATGCCTGGCTCAGCCTAAGGAAAGCAGGGCAGGTTTCCTGGACATAGTCACCTTAAATTTTTACTGAAGGAGGGTTATTAATTACTCAGGCAAAGTAGCTATTGGAAGGAGGATGGTGTGTAGGGGAAAGGAAGTTGTGTCGGAAGAAGAGAGAAGGAAGCAAAGGGAGCCTGAATGCCTGAAACATAGATTAGGCAAGAA
This sequence comes from Rhinopithecus roxellana, assembly GCF_007565055.1. Classification (NCBI taxonomy): domain Eukaryota; kingdom Metazoa; phylum Chordata; class Mammalia; order Primates; family Cercopithecidae; genus Rhinopithecus; species Rhinopithecus roxellana. Next base: position 65,886,486 of record NC_044563.1, on the reverse strand, counting down.
CAGACTTCAGAGTTGACACTTAAGAAGGAGTCATGTTGGTTGAATGACAACCCCACTCCAAAAATCTCCCTACCCTGCCTACTCTCTCCTTGACCAGGGTGCTCTTGCTGTAAGAACTGCATGGGGATCCTAGTAAGTCGCTGAGAAGTGAGATGCTTCTTTTGAAGACTTCACCTTTAACCAGTGCTCAATATTCTGGAAAGCAGGTGAATGAAATCAGTCAGAGTCTAGAAATTGTCTGGGACTCCTGCATCCATGTCCTCAGCATGTCCAGCCAGGGATGATGCAAATGTATACCAGAAAACTTGAGCTCTCAACATGCAGGTGAAGCACATAGGAACTCACCCTTCTCCCCAGAAGTGTCTAACGCCAGCTGGATATTTTTCTCTAGTGGAGCTGTGTTGAGCTGGTCTAGGGTCCAGGAAAGTTATGAAGTTAGAGGATCTTCGCATGTTTTCCATGAATAACACAAAGTATTGAATAAAACAATTTGTTAATAAAATTACACATTGCTGTGATCAAATCCAATCAAAATCTTAATTGATATTTATATTAACATTTGATAGAACTCAAATTCAGTGAATGTCTCCTCCTGGAACCAGGTCCTGTCCTAGTCCAGGCCTCATCTTATTCATCTCTTTTATCCTGGCTGCATACTTTTCTTTTCTTTCTTTTTTTTTTTTTTTTTGAGACAGAGTCTTGCTCTGTTGCTCAGGCTGGAGTGCAATGGCATGATCTTGGCTCACTGTAACCTCTGCCTTCCAGGTTCAAGCAATTCTCCTGCCTCAGCCTTCTGAGTAGCTGGTATTACAGGCGTACGCCACCACACCTGGCTAATTTTTGTATTTTTAGTAGAGACAGAGTTTCACCATGTTGGCCAGGCTGGTCTCAAACTCCCAACCTCGGGATCCACCTGCCTCGGCCTCCCAAAGTACTGGGATTACAGGAGTGAACCACCACGCCTGGCCTCTGGCTGCATTATTAGCAACACCAACAGGTACTTCAGGGATGCAATTCTTGGCCTTGGTCAAAAAGAAACCCTTTGGAAGTTGTCTCTTTTCTCTTCAGGTAAGTCTCCCTTAACAGCTGCCACAACTTCAGACTCTTCACTGAATAAGGAAGAAAAGAGTGGGGCTTGTCTTTCAAGCACAGTCAGTCAGGAGGGCAACACCTTTGCTAAGAGAAAGGATCTTACCTGAACCTGCCCTGACTTCTGCATCTTTAGCTGGATTCCTCTCTGCCTTTAATGGGATGAGTGTTGGGAGACACTCTTCAGAAGGAAAACTGAAATTGGTTGCAATGGCAGATCACTAAACCTCTACACCTTAGGCAAGGCTTAAGGTGTGTTTTGAAGATCAGACCAGGTTACATTTTGTAGAGGCAAAATGTCTTTGCTGGAAGGATTTCTGCTTTCCTGATCTGGAAGCAAATGAACACCTCTGTCTCCAAGACCTCCTGGGGGCCCTTTTTTCTCTAGGGAAACAAAAACCCATCTTTTCTGTTCAGTCTCCCTCCATAAGGCAACTCCCACTCCTCAGCCAGCAAGATGCATTGGCAGTGATGGATACACCCCAATTCTCACACACATCCCAACAGAGTTGGAGAGTGAGAGGGCACGAGGAATGATGAAGAACACATCTGGAAGGCATTGTGGAGGGAAGACTGGAGGCATTCCCTCGCCTGCACTTATGAAGAATTCATGGGTATTCTTGCTGCAGCCACTTCGTTTATCTGGATCTCTCACAAAAGAGGCATGCATAATTGAATGGCCAAAATAAGTGCCTCATGCAGGAGAGTGGAGGGGCCTGCGTGCGGACTGTGTGGTGCATGCATGCGGTGTCTGATGCATGCATGCAGCTGTGCAGGGTATGTTCTCTGACAGCATCTTCTGTGGCCATCGCATTGCTTTATGTTTAATGCCTCAAATGTGGCACACTATTTGGTAGCGAGTAGTGTTTATCTAAGCAGATGGATGCTGGACTGTTGCTATGGGATGGGTGATGCAGGGAAGACATGAACAGTCTCCTGACTTGGTCTGGAATCTCGATTGCTCTTTTCTAGCTGCAAGTCTTGCCACATTAATGGTCACAAAATTAACTTATTAAGCCACATTCAGTATTTCTTTTTTTAAAAAAAGAATAGGATAGAAAAGAATATAAAATTTCAGAATGGATACACACACACACACCTCACAATGTATCTCGATATAAAATGTGAATTGTGATAAAAACAAATTGAAAGCCATTGGTGTATATGTCTTTTCAGTCCCTCTTACACCTGAAATTCCGTCATAATCCTATGATGCTTCTACTTTGTGTTGAGCCTCGTGCAAGGCACTGTGGGATACGAACAGGTTTAACATGTATTTCTAGTCTGGGGGCCTAATTCAGGGAAGCAAAAATCAACTGATATGTCTAAGTTCCTCCCCTCCACCAGACATCCGGCTAGACTCTCTTGTGTTTTTTTTTTTTTAATCTCAGCAAAAATCCTGTGAGATATGTATTGTTCTTTTTTATGTTCCAGGTGAGGAAACGGATTGAGAAAGGCTAAGTCACTCCATTTAGGTCACATGGCAATCATGGAGCACAAGACGTCACATGAAATGACCAGGGATGATAGAATTTGGGATCACAACTTCATTCCAAATGTTTGATACGGGCAATAATGGTAATAGAGGATGCATGGAAGAAGAGATCAATGTGAAATACTCTGTACACATAAACTGGTTGTCACGTTGTCACCAGTTTCATAACCTTTGTTTAGGAAGCCAATTTTAGTTGGAGGGAGAGAAAACATGTAAGTTCAGATCAATTCAAGAAACACTGACTGCATTCCAGATGCTGTGTTAGCAATTGGAGCACAGCAACATGTTTTAAACATCCCTGCCTTCAGGGAGCTTCCCGTCTAGAGGAGGAGGTTGCAGAAGGGATCATTGGAGTAGTATGCCCATCTCCATAGCTGAAAGCATTACAGGAGGTCAAGCAATTTCCTGGTACCTGGAACATATAGTTGTAAAGGAGTGGCCCATGTAAAAATATTGTTTATTTCCCCAGCTACCAAGGTTTCACTTAGTACAGAAAGAGCAATTTACTGAATTGTATAGAATGGCTGGAAGAGTGAGGTGCTTTTTCAGAGCAGCCAAGAATATAGTCAGGGAGTTTCTCAGGCATGGCATCCTATACCAAATTCCCTGATTCAGCAACTCTGAATAAAACCCAAGGTATATTTAAATGGCCAGAGTGTGGACTTGGATAAGAGTCATTCAGCCTGCTCTATGTTCAGAGCTGCCTGGGCATCGCTCCAAGGGCCCAATCATCTTTTGGGTGTCTCAGCGTTGCCTCTCAATCATGTGTGTCTTATTATTTCAAAATTCCACGCCAGGGCTAAACGACCTCCCTCATAGTTTACTGGCAGCCACCATCCGCTTCTCTCTAGCATTTGCTCGTCTCTATCAGAGCCAGCTCTTTTGCCCTGGATTTCCTTCTTTGTCCTCTTCTGCATTCCCCTATCAGCTTTTTGCTAAAGCTCAGCAAAATGTCTCTTTGTCCATCTCCTCTTTTTCTCCCACTCATGTCATTCCCAATTCATGCCTCAAAGAGTGCCTGTAAGGCATCCGTTACACACGGAACACATGCCGACTTCCTCAAACACCTGCTGTCTCTCAAACTGAGCTCCTTTAGGAAGTTTTCCCTGACTCGAGATCAGAGAGACACGATCTCACCTTATAGAAAACAGCCCCTTTATAAATCTACTTCTTAAAATGAATTCAGTGCAGCAGATACACAAGATCATTAGGAACGGCAGCTGCTTTAGCTTTGCTATGTGGCCTTAGAGCAGGTGTTTCCAATGGAGGAATCCCTTGTCTTTCTACTACATAATTGAGTGGTACCTGGCATGCTGCGGAGTTCAGCCAACAGAAGCAATGTGGGGATAGACCAATCCACTCACACACAATTAGTGGATTTCTTATGTTCTGGGGGATACCGAAGATTAAAACATAAACTGTGTCCTTTGGTAGGTTACACTGGAGCTAGAAAGGGGGATACAGGCATATTAGTAAAGAATTCATGACAAAAGAATCCTAAGTGGAAGGACATGTATGATTCTGGGCTGCTATACCAGGCACCTTTGTTGGTTTGTTTCTCTTCTCTCTCAGGCCCAACAGGCCCACAGTCTTTCTGGGAATAATCAGACAGCTCCTCAGCTCTTTGCTTCCCGTGCCTCCACAGTGCATCCCTGCATTTCATCTGTCCTGCCTTCCCCAGCAGTCAGGAGGTGGCTCCCTGAGGATGAATGAGGAAGGGGATTTCATCCTCCACGCATCGTGCTTAGTGCCAGGATGGGCATCCTGATGAGCCAGGATCTGGGAGCAAGTGCAGAGAGGATGAAATCATGCAAAACTCAGTACCGAAAGAAAAAGGAAAATCAAATAAAAGCAAAATATTTTCTGCCTATTTTTTCCATGCGAACTTCTCAACTGTATACAAATATTTGATGATTGTATTTTCAAATAAAGAAATGAATATGGAAATATCCAAAGTGAAATATGAAATCCACTCTTCACTGCTGTCTGTCCATTGATTCTCCATCGACTCCCCTCTCAATATACAGGTACATTTATACCTGTCTTTTATCAATAAATGGGATGCGATCTTCATTGCTATTTAATTTTTTACATAATAGAACAGAGATACTTCCATGTGAGGACACATATCCTATACCAAAATTCATAGAGCTACATCTCATTCTTTTCAACAGCTGCGTAACATTCCACAGAATGGAAGAACAAATGTGTACTTTAAAATATCTCTTCTTGGCCGGGCACAGTGGCTCATGCCTGTAATCCCAGCACTTTGGGAGGCCAAGGTGGGAGGATCACGAGGTCAGGAGATTGAAACCATCCTGGCCAACATGGTGAAACCCCATCTCCACTAAAAATACAAAAATTAGCTGGGCGTGGTGGCATGCTCCTGTTGTCCCAGTTACTTGGGAGGCTACGGCAGGACAATCGCTTGAACCCGGGAGGTGGAGGTTGCAGTGAGCTGAGATCACGCCACTGTACTCTGGCCTGGTGACGGAGCGAGACTCCATCTCAAAAAAACAAAAAAAGAAGAAGAAAAAATAATCCTTCTTGAGGACATCTAGGTAGTCCTTGTTTTTATAGTTACATAGAGGCTGTAATAAACCCATTGTGGATGGTTCTTTGTGTCTTCATGTATTTCTCTACAACAGAGGACCTGAGAGTAGAATTGTTGACTCAATGGGAATGCACATTTAAAATGTTGATTGACACTGCCCAGTAGTGGTAAAAATGCTCATTTCTTTCATCCTCAACAATTCTTGATCTTATCAATATTTCTACAAATATTACCAATCTATGCCAGGTGGTGGAGTAGCGAATCTTGTTGTTGTTTGAAGACCTTTGCATGCTAATAATCTTGAACATCTGATGTTTAATTATGTATTTGATTGTCTTTCCTTTCTGTGTATTGTCTGTTGCTTGTCTGTTTTAATATTGGGGTGTTTCTGTGTGTGACAATGCACTGGCTGGCAAGGGGGAGCACTGTCAGTCCCTCAGGGATCACCTTCCGGGTTGGGAGTCCCCTTGCCCAGGGTCACACCCTTCCCACATCTGACTATATTCAATGACTCATTGAGATGTAGGTGCTATGGCCTGGCCATCCCAGCCCCTGCAAGACAACTCTGTTGGGACAGTTGAACTCCAGAGATCCCGTGGGGTTTGCTTGGTGCTTTTGGGCCAGCTTCATAGCTCAAGCTCTTTCCCTGGCCAGTCCTACCTCTTTTCCCTTTTCTTCAGGTTTTGGTACCCTAACAAGTATCCTGCACCATTGTTCCATCTCAGAGCCGGCTTCCCACAGCCTCCGCCTTGCAGCAGACTGTCTGCCTCTATCCTCATCGTGCCTAACATGACCTTTTACACTCTGGATACCAGGTGAATGCTGGCAGTGTAATGGGTGCCAAATTCATGGAAGTGAAACTCTTGCCTTTTCTCCAACTCTGATGTCAGCCCTTTCCACTAGGTGGCAGAAGCTGAATCTTAGATCAGCCCTTTCCTGGTCTGGGTCCAGGTTTGGGGGGGTCCTGGTGGCAGCATGTGGTGGATCCTCAGTTACTTTTTGTCCACATTGGCATTCCCTGGGGAACACTTATTCCCTCTGGTTCTTGGTGCTCAAGTTAAAGCTGACTCAGTCCTTGCCCCACTTCAAGGTGACTTTACTTGCTACTTCAGTGCCATTACTGCGTATACTGGGAAAACTTGGCTATTTTTATGCATGTCAGGCATGGGGGAAATGTGTGAGAATGTGTCAAGTCCATCCTGTAAGACACACCACCCCTCTTCTCTCCCATAACACTGGGCTGAGGGGAAGGAGTGGAAACACTAGGGGCTTGTTCCTCCCTGGGCTGTTCCACTTTGGAAAAGGGATGTCGGATTATTTGTTTTTTGAGTTTTCTGTCACTAGCAAACCTCGCTACCCCTTACCCCCTGCCACCCCAACACACTGCCCCTGCAGAACCAGGCACAGTCCCTGGCCAGGGCTGGGGCAGAATCTCTTTCTCATCAGTTCTCTTTACTTCCCTTTCATCTGCCTTTCTTCCTAAGCCAATAGAATCTTGAATGAGAATCAAGACAATCAAATCTTAACATTGAGGTGGCTACAAACACATTTTTCCAAATAGTTTATCTATGCTCCATCCTAGCCTTTTGAAATTCAAAAACTGTGAATGGCCTCCTTGTTCTCTGCGTTGTGCTGTCATCTCTTCTCTGAGGCGATGAACATAGAATGCCCCGGCTGCTGCCAAATGGGGAGGGGCGGTTGGTGGGGATGGGGTGGGTGTAACAAGAAGTTAGAGAAAACTCAGTTATTATATCAAAATATTATTCCGCTGCACTGGTGTTTCTTTCACTTGTCTTTTAACTTTGTTTATGGAGTCTTTTGTCATGCAGACATTTATAATTTTTGTACAGCAAAACCTGTCAATCTTTTCCTTTATAAATTCTAGGTTTTGTATCTTTCTTAAGAAAGCCTTCCAATATATAAATTAAAAATAAATTCTCTGATATTTTTCTCAAACACTTTAGAATTTTGCTCTTTACCTTATGCTCTTAAATGCATTTTGAATTATTTTTTTTTTTGTACCAGATAAGAAATTAAGGGGCCTCTCTCTTTCTCTCTCTCCCTCACCCCTTTTAGATAGACAGCTACCATTTTTAACACCATTTATTTTGTAGACTATTTCCTGATTTAAAATTCCATTTTCATTATCAACTAAATTCTGATAGGTGCACAACTCTTATTCTAGACTCTATATTCCAGAATTTTCCAGATCATCGTAAGGACGAGATAATTATATATTGCTCTTTCAATTGGCTTCCATTCCTGTGTACATTTTGTGAAAATGAATGTGATTCTAATGTCTAAAAATAATATATTTTCATGCAACATGGCTGCTAAATTCAACAAGATGCTTCATTTTTAATTCACTCAATATAAACCCCAGTGAACTCTTCTAATTCTGGAGAAAAACAAATTGTCTATCCTGGACTCCTAAGAAATTATAAAGATAATTTTGACTGTACATAATTTTGTACATTATGAAACTCCATTGTATTCTTTTAATATATTGATTGACACATTTTAAAATATATTTGAGGATTATTGTACTCAGAGTTTCTTCCTCTTGAGTCAAAATTGGCAATTCTATATTCCTAAAAAAGCTTCTATTTTATCCAGATTTTCAAAAGATTTGGTTTAAAGTTGTACCCAGCAATTCTCCTAATATTTAAAATTTAATTCACGTCTTCTTTCTTACTTCGAATGTTGCTTGGATAACACATTTCCTTTGATCTCACTGCTTGAGTTTTATGTATTTCTCTTTTTTTCAAATAACTAGATTTTACTTTTATTGATTAAGTGTTCTCTTTCGTTTCTGTTAGATCTTTCTTTTCTGGCTATTCTTTATTTTCATTGACTTTATTATTCATTTTCAAGTTTTCCTTAGAGCCAATGTTGGCCATTTGGCAAGTTCTGGCCAAGAAAAAGTACCGTTTTCATGTGTGAGGGAAACATTTGCTTTCCTGATAAAAGAGGATGGAGAAAAGCTGATAAATCCTTTCATATTCTGTTTCTTCCTGCTTGGACTGTGGATGTAATTTCTGGAGAACCAATTGACATTTTGAGAGATAAGACGAAGACAAATGGAATTGCAGCAACTTTGGCCATGTTCTCGTTTAGCCACTGAACCACTGAGCCAGTGACAATCTGCTCAACTCCCGACTTCTTTTCAAGTGAAGAAAAACAGCAATAACAACTGGTTCTCTTTGTTTAAGTCACTATATACATATATTTTGCTACTTGTGAAATATATATAACAAAATAATAACAGATATGTATGCCTACTGAATTAATTTATAATCTTTTCTACCATCTAATAACTTCCTTTAAGTCTGTAAATTTCCTTTTGTCACTTTCATGAGATTTAATGTATAAGGCCGGGCATGGTGGCTCACCTCTGTAATCTCAGCACTTTAGGAGGCTGAGGTTGGTGGATCATTTGAGGTCAGGAGTTTGAGATCAGCATTGCTAACATGATGAAACCTCATCTCTACTAAAAAATACAAAGATTAGCCAGGTATAGTTGTGGGTGCCTGTAATCCCAGCTACTCTGGAGGCTAAGGCAGGAGAATTGCTTGAGCCTGGGAGGCGGGGGTTGCAGTGAGCTGAAATCACGCCACTGCACTCCAGTCTGAGCGACAGAGTGAAACCCTGCCTTAAAAAACAATTACACCATGGAATACTATGCAGCCATAAAAAAGGATGAGTTTGTGTCCTTTGTAGGGACATGGATGCAGCTGGAAACCATCATTCTCAGCAAACTATCGCAAGAACAGAAAACCAAACACCTCATGTTCTCACTCATAGGTGGGAACTGAACAATGAGATCACTCGGACTCGGGAAGGGGAACATCACACACCGGGGCCTATTATGGGGAGGGGGAAGGGGGAAGGGATTGCATTGGGAGTTATACCTGATGTAAAGCACAAGTTGATGGGTGCTGACGAGTTGATGGGTGCAGCACACCAACATGGCACAAGTATACATATGTAACAAACCTGCACATTATGCACATGTACCCTAGAACTTAAAGTATAATAATAATAATAAATAATAATATTAATAAAATAAAAAATAAAAATAAAAAACAATTAAAAATATAAAAAATAAAAAAAAAGGTTTAATATATAATGTTCTCATTCTTTCATCACTATTTGTAATTTCTATCTGAATCCCTGTTTAACTAGGATTTTTCTCTTTTGGAGGAAAGAAAAAGAATTTCCTTATTTCTCTGTTAATTTCTGTTATTGCATTTCAGTCTGAGAATGAGCCCAGAGCATTCTGATTGTTAAGGTGTATGTAGACTTTGTATGACCTATAGAAGATCTGCTTGTGAAAATTTCACTGTGTTTGGAAAGGCAGAGCATTTTCTATTCATGAATTTAAATTTCTGTCTGTTTTTTATATCTACCTATCTATCCACCCATCCATCCATCTTACTCATTTAATTGTTTTCAGAATGTTGATTTATTACTAAAATCACTGTGTCCTATGTGTTTTTCTTATTTGTGCTCTCAGTTTTTAAAGTTGCATGAGTATTTTTTACTTTAATTGAGGAATTGTCAATTTCTCCTTGCATTTACGAAAGTTTTTAATTTAGTAACCTTTTTGTTTATTTCTTCAAAGCTCATGACTATTATTTCTTCTTAGTGGATTACACTATTTATCCTAGAATGTCTTTGTTTTTCTCATGGTTATTCTTTCCATCTTGATTTCTGTTCCTTTTGATATTAACACCATTGTATCTGTTTTCTTGTTATTATTTTCCTTGCACATTATTAAAGCTTCTGGATAGCATTATTTTAGATGTACCTTAAAAATGGCATAAATTATATATTTTTTCCAGTCTTCAAATCTCTGTGTTTTTATAGAAAAGATTCATTCACTCATATTTATTGGGAGTAGTAAAATGGGAAGACTTTTTCTAGTCACCTGCCTTTATGTCCCATTCTTTGAAGTTGTTTACCTCTTTCAGATTTTTTGCTCTATTTTTAAAGTTCTCTGTATTTCTGTTTTTGTCTTTTTTCCTTCTCAATAGTTTAGAAGTTATGATCTTTCCATTTTTCTGCATATTATTTATACAACTTTAACACATGGATTTTTTTTTTTTTTTTTTTTTTTTTTTTTTTTTTTTTTTTTTTGAGAGAGAGTCTTGCTCTGTCACCCAGGCTGGATTTTAGGGGCCCAGTCTCATCTCACTGCAACTTTTGCCTCCCGGGTTCAAGTGATTCTCCTGCCTCAGCCTCCCGAGTAGCTGGGATTACAGGCATGTGCCACCATGCCTGGCTAATTTTTGTATTTTTAGTAGAGACTGGGTTTCTCCATGTTGGCCAGGCTGGTCTTGAACTCCTGACCTCAGGTGATCTGCTCACCTCGGCCTCCCAAAATACTGAGATTCAGGCATGAGCCATTGTGCTCGACTGGAATTCATGTATTTTTCTAAAAATATGTAGAGCTAGTCATTATTCTTTAGCTTGTCTTTTCTTCCTGCTTTCTTGTTCCACTGCTATCCCCCTAGCAAAACCTTTGGTCTCTCCCATGTCAAAAGTATCTGACATTTAAGTTTAAGATGTTAAGAATTATTTATTTTTACAAAACCATCACGTCAATAATGATTTAAATTGAATGATAAATAATACTGGTTTATTTCTACTCTACTATTACTTTTATCTCTATCACTTTGGCATTTAGAATATGCTTTCTGTCTCCTTTAGCATTTTTTATAATAATCATTATGTTCAATAAAACTGCCCTGAGATCTGTCCATATCTGGTGAAAGGCATCTTCCAGCATAGCGCCTTACAGGAGGTGTCTCTAGAACACAGCTCCTGCTTGTTAGCTCACTGCCATGGCCTTAGTTTGGGGCTTTCACATTTTTTGCCTAAACTTTTTTTGACCTCCTAATTGGTCTTTCTGCTGCCATTTGGGACTTAGCATGAGCTAAAAACAACAACAATAACAACAACCATGACAAAAATTACTTTCCTTAAACCACTGAGATTCTGAAGTTTTTTCTTTTGTGTCAACTATTGTCACTCATCTTGATGAATTCAGTAACCATTATATGTGTAACTGCTGATCAGTATCCCACTTCAACTGTGAACAACTTTACAGAAAAATAATACTAATAGCTGTATCTATAGTAGTTGGAAAGTGTCTGCCTCACAGTAGGTGCTGAATAAGTACTGGACCATAACTGAAAAATACATGGTGTTCTCCTGGATGGCGGGGGTGAATGGTCACAATATTTAGATCAGACAGAGCTGACCACAGTGCCTGAATGTAGCTTGAGCTCGATAACACTTGTTGATAGTTTGATTTATGAATGCACATCTTTAAGTCTAACTTGACAGAGAAACATAATAAAATCCTACGCTATATATAAAGGAAATAAAGCACTCAGCACTTCTGTAATATGAGCAATGCTTTTCTAAAGTGGGGACGTCATCTGGAATCAGTAATTGCAATGTAAAGGCTGAGGGGCAGACCTCATGCATTCTTTTTCTGATTTGATTATATTGTGTCTGCTTGATTATTTTGCTGCTCGCTTTTCCTTCCTGTAAGATAAGGAAGAAAACTAAGGTAAGTAAAGCACAGTATAATAACCAATAAACGTGGAAATTCTGGTTGTATTTTCACTACTTTCACTTTCACATGTGATTTTGATTGAACTACTTTTGTAAATGCAGAACACAAACTGGAAGAGAAAGAGTGTGTTAGGCCGCTGGTTTTTTGTTTTTTGTTTTTTTGTTGTTGTTGCTATAGAAAAATAGCTGAGGCTGTAATATTCTTATAAAGAAAAGAGGTTTAATTGGCCCATAGTTCTGCAGGCTATACCGAAAGTGTGGCGCCAGCATCTGCTCTGCTTCTGGTGAAGCCTCAGGGAGCTTTTACTCATGGCGGAAGGCGAAGCAGGAGCAGGCCCATCACATGGTGAGAGTGGGAGCAAGAGAGGGAGAAGGGGGAGGCCAGACTCTGAAACACACCAGATCTCACATGAACTGAGAGAGGACTCACTTATCATCAAGGAGATGGTGCTCAACCATTTGTGAGGGGTCCTCCCGCACGATCCAATAACCTCTCACCAGGCTCTACCTCCAACACTGAGGATCACATTTCAACATGAGATTTAGAGGGGACAAACATATAAAGCATATCAAAGAGGGAGAGTGTGCTGTGAGTGTGTGTATGACTGTGCCTTCAGCTTTTATTAGGAGTTACATTTCCTTGCCCCATGTAAGTGCCTTACTTTTGCAGTGACATTTCTATAGACATTTCATTTCTAATAACATCAAACACAAACATCCTCATTAAAGCCATGTTCCCCCACAAAAGCCTTTGCAATGGCACAAGGATGTTTCCGGACTGTTGCAGCAGGCACAAACCATGTCTGTGTGTGGACAGTTCTCTTGACATCGACAGGAAGTTGTGAATTGAGGGCCCCTAATCTCACCTTCTCCCAAGAATAGACTTCTCTTTTGAATGAGATGGATGTGGGGAACAACATTCCACCTGGGCTGTACTTCCTCTCCCATATTTCAGTAGCCAATTGTAATACATTTTGTCAATATATACCACCCCCAGAAAGCTATTTTGGGCTAAATGCAAGGAAGATATATTGAAGCTTAATTTTTCTATTAAGTCAACCATGTACACTTAATTTACAAACAAAAGAAAATAAAGACAAAAAGAAAAGAAATCAAAGGTAGAGCCAAAGAAATAAAAATTGTAACATAAAATCAGTCTTTATTTCCTTAAAAACTTCCCCTAAAATAATCATATATCTCTACTTAATTGAAAAAAACAATGTTCCTCTAATAGGAGACCTAATATATGCTTTGAGCATCTTGCATGCCAATGGCTTTA